>NC_046665.1:83345836-83395659 GCF_010883055.1 Belonocnema kinseyi | reverse complement strand
CGTGTACAACGTTACCGGCTGATGCCGTTGGAATTGATTGTTAAAATATATTTTTTTACATCTTTTATTATTAAGCTTTGTACTTAAACGTAGTTTTCTTTCAGCTCTTGCATTTCTCAAAGTTTGAAACCGATATTTTATGTATAAAAAAAGTTCGAACGTTCAAAAAATGTTGAGGTTCAGAAAAAAGAGGAAATAATTTTCAGTGAAGTTTCTACCAAAATGCAGTACCTAAACGTACTTTATTGCACTCTAATACATTTCCCGAAGTTTCAGCTCGATATTTTACTTACAAAAAAAGTTCTTAGGTTCAAAAAAACATTCAGTGAACTGAAAAACTGTGGTCGGTAATATAGGTATTTAGCTGTGTCACATGCCCTTAAGAGCTCTAAACTCCTTGGAATCCTTCAATATTATAAATTTCTGAAATTCCATGAAATCCTAAAATTCTTGAAAAAATTCAGAATTCTCTCGAATCCTTGCTTTCTCTGAATTCCCTGAAATCCTTGAATATTCGGAATTTTAGAATTCATTGAATAATAATTACTATTATGTGAAAACTTTGATTCCTCTAAACTTCATGAAATTCTGAAATATTCTGAATGCTTTGAATTCCTGAAAACCTCTAAACTTGAATCTTCTGATTTCTTAAAATTGTTTGAATTTTCTGAATCTCCTGGACTTCTGGAATATTTTGAATGAATAAAATTCCCTGAATGTTCTGAAACTCTTTTAATTCCTTGATTTTTATGAATTTCTCGAATATTCTAATTACTCTAAATTCCCTGTAATCTTTGAATATTCGGTACTCTCTGAAATCCTTAAATATTCTAAATTTCTTTGCATTATTTTAAAGTCCTTAGAATGTTAAATTAATTAATAAGGAATTTTCTTAGAAAATTTTTATATACCTGGCCAAATCAAGAAATGTCAGGGAATTTTTTGTTAGGTCCGGGAAATTTTTCGAGAGCGTGCTCAATTTTTTAAATTGTAATAGTAAATTGAATAACAATGATTCTTCATTTATAAAATTAGCTTTATATTACTGTATTACAATATTTTTCCGAAGTAGGTATTTTTTTTGTTCGAAATAAATTTTTTAACTGAAAACTCAACTATTCTGTTTTTTGGTGAAAATTGATCGAATGAAGTAAAAAATTCAAGTATCTGGTTGAAAATTCACAAACTTTGCTGAAAATTTGTACTTTTTGGTCGAATTCCATTATTTGTTATTAAAAACTGAAATCTTCTATAGTTGAAATATCAGCTAATACATTTTTTCCGAATTTATCTCTTTTGAATGATGATTTAGTTACTTAGTTGAGAGTTACTCTTTTGTCAAAAATGAATTTGTTTAAGATTCACAATTTTAATTGAAATTTCATCTTCTTGATTGAAAATTGAGCTATTTTGTTGAAAATCCGTTTTCTTCTTTATTTTCTTGTTAGAAATAATTTTTTTTTATTGGACATATAACTGTTCAATATTTGGTTGAAAATTATCCTTTTTAGTTGATAATTTTGAATTTTTTGTAGAAATTAATCTTCTGGGCTGAAAATTAAACTAATCATCCATGTTTTTGGTTTCAAATTCAACTATTTCAGTTGAAGATTCATCATTTTAGTTGAAAATTCGACGCTTTGTTTGAAAATGAATTTTTCAACTGAAAATGTAACTATTCAATTGTTGTTTGACAACTTATCTCTTTAATTTGAAATTCATGTATTTCCTATAAAATTCGTCTTCTTTGGTAAAAATGAATCTTTTATTCCATTTTTGTTTGAAACTTGATCTTTTTTAGTTTAAAATTCAACTATTTGGTTGGAGTTTTTTCTTTTTGTATTTGTAATGAAAATAATTCGTTGAAAATCCAAGTATTTTTATTGTAAAATCGCCTTTGTGGTAGAAAATTCATCTTTTTAGTTGAAAATAAGACTACTTTGTTCAAAATTGAACACTTCTTAAAAATTCATCTTTTTGTTTAAAATTCATCTATTCCAGATAAAGATCCATTATTTTCTTGGTATGAAAATGTATATCACCCTCCATTAATAGATTTCAAGAAATTTATTCATAATTAACCACTGGTGTTATAAATGAATAATTCACGATAATTTTTCGACTTTTCGTCAGATTAATTTTCTGACCTCTCCAGGCTAGAATTTTATTAAAATACCAAGATATAAATAAGTACGACCAACACAAAGAAACAGATTTTTCCTTTTTTTTCCCCCGAAATTGTTTAAAATAAAATGTTTACCTGATAACTTAAATAAACGTTTCACTCTTAAAATAAAATAAAAAGCTGAAATATGGCAACTAGTCAGAAATTAAAATTCGTTGTTAACACATCGTCTGTGAGGAGAAGGCAATGGCTGGTTGTCATTAGAAGCTAAGGGGGTATTTATATTAAGAAGCACGTACTTTCAGGAACTGATCTAATAAAACGTGTCAAAATAAATATCGTAAGAAAGAACTTATGATTTTAAATTAAGAATTACTGGATTGTACATGTGATTCAAAGTACGAATATCCTCTTTTTTGTTGCTCTTAATATATAACATTTTGGAAATAAGAAGTTTATTCCAGTTGGTCTCAAAATCAAGAATTTTAGTATTGACCCAATGAAATTCATGGTTATATATCCTATGATGTACATTCATAACAAATTCATTTTTTTATCATTAATGTGTTTATTTGTACGCGCTTCTATCGATGGTATTGTAGATATGTTAATTTTTTTGAGAAGACGAGACGTTTTGTCAAAAAGTTTTTTTATGTACGGTAAACTGACTTTTGGTTGACGGGCCAATAACTGTTTTCGCACAGAGTTATTATGTTTGGGACACAAATTTACTTTCTGTTTACGGATTTTAATTTGTTGTTTAATAAAATTTATCGTATAATCATTATTAAGCAATATTTGGGTAATAATTTTCAAATTTTGAGCGTGAAATTTGTTGTTCTTTTTTACTTGGGTTGGATGACCCGAAAAATAGTTAATCGTTCTGTTTGATAAATACGGTTTTTGGTACCAATTAGTAATAATGTTATAATTTTCTCTTATAAGAGAAATGTCTAAAAAATGTAGAATATTATTTTCTTTAAGCTGAAAAGTAAATTGCAAATTTTTATTGTAGGAATGAAAAATGTGGGTAATTAATTGAATATGATCCCTTTTGACACACAAGGTGGTATCGCCCACGTATCTAAAATAAAAGGGAAGATGTATATTGTATTTTTCTTTTAATGTTTTC
This sequence comes from Belonocnema kinseyi, assembly GCF_010883055.1. Classification (NCBI taxonomy): domain Eukaryota; kingdom Metazoa; phylum Arthropoda; class Insecta; order Hymenoptera; family Cynipidae; genus Belonocnema; species Belonocnema kinseyi. Next base: position 83,392,402 of record NC_046665.1, on the reverse strand, counting down.
AAACAACTATTTTCCAGATCATCCATATCCATATCCGAAAGTAAAGGTGAAATGGGTGAACCCATCGGAGTGTCATGAATTTGTTGGTAGAAATTGCTATTGAAAACGAAATAAGTATTGTCATACAGAAATGTTATACCACTTCTTATATCATCGAAAGGTATATTGCAATTGTTCTGAATATCGTGAAATCTTCTGTCAAGACTCTCCATCACTAATGAAGACGGGACATTAGTAAATAAAGAACTGACATCTAAGGACATAAAAATGTGGTCACTATCTATTACTAAATTATTTAATTTTTTTTTTCAAATCAAGACTATTTTTAATGTTTGAAATAGGAGTTTTCATAACATTTTTTAGATCATTATATATAACTTTAGCTAAAACATGAGTTGCACTATTCATCAATGGAATTATAGGACGAAGTGGTATGTCCTTATGGATTTTGGACAAACCGTAACCTTTAGCTATTGTAGTGTTAGTTAGAGTTAAATCATTGTTATGATATTTAAATTCAACAAATTATGATCATTCAAATTTTTTAATATTCTTGAGGTATTTTCTTGTAATTTCTTAAGAGGGTTATTATTTATTCTTATATAAGTTTTAGAATCTAGTAAAAGATCGTGCTTTTTTTTTTAATAGTCTAGTTTGTTCATTCAAACTGTTAAATTTCCCTTATCTGCAATTGTAAAAAGGATATCAGAATTCTTTTGGATAAACAATTTTGTTGTTTTCAATTTTTTGGCAAAGAACCTTTCTTCGAGAGAGATGTATCTTGATTCTTAATATTACAAATGTTATTTGTCACATTCCTTATTTCGTTTTTAATGGAATCATTTATGTCTAACGATTGTAGTGATATTTTTTAATTTTTTTTATAGTATTGATCGCCTCTTTAGTTGAAAATTTAGACGGTATATAATGATTGGGACCTAGGGACACCGCATCAATAACCTATATCGGAATTTGTTTGTCAGAAGGGTCTTGACCCAAGAATCTCTGTGTACAATATTTCGATGGTCATTTTCTAATAACAAATTATCAAACTTTCTTTTATGATGAGCATTACAATTACGTATTATGGTATAATATTTAGTACTAGACAATTTTAAAAAAAATTTATAGTATAATATTCAATTCTAGATTTCATAATCTGTTTTTTAATATTAAAAAGCGATTTATATGCATATTGGATATGAAGGTTGATATCTCGAATTTCTAACTTTAAAATTTTTTTCGAAGAATAGTTATTACATGCATCAAAACTTTTCTTACAAGAATTACTATGAAAAGTGAAACTGTTAGAATAATGTTTACACAAATTTTGAATATGATGTGGAATCAAATCATTGTACCTGCACTTGAGGAGAAATATTCGCTGAGAAGACGCCTCAGGTATACAACGATTAGTAGTTGTAAATCGTTTTAGAAGTAATTTGTTGTTCATTCCATAAACTTGTTCAATGTGATGGAAAAAACTTCGTGTGCTTGGTCGTGTAAAGTCCGTGTTAGATCCAAGACTTGTATTATTGGTATGAAAATGTGTATCACCCTCCATTATTAGATTTGAAGAAATTTATTCTTAATTGATCACTGGGGTTATAAATGAATAAATCACGATAATATTTCGACGTTTCGTCAGATTGGTTTTCTGACCTCTTCAGGCTAAAATTTTATTAAAACACCAAGATATATAAGGTATAAAATATTTGAAAAATCGTCTTTCTTGGTAGAAAATTAATCCTCATGCTTAAAAATTAATTTTCTTGCTTGAAAATTCAAGTATTGCAATTGAATATTTATCATTTGAGTTGAAAATTTATTATTTTGGTTAAAAATAAAACCACTTGGTTAAGTTAAATTAAATTTTCTTTAAAAATGAATCTGTTTTTTTTTTAATAAATTTTTCAAACTGGAAGTTTAACTATTTCATTTTATTTTGTTTAAAAATTGATCTTCGGTTGGAAGTTCTATTTGGTTGAAAGTTTCTCTTTTTCTGTTTGATAATGCAAATATTTCGTTACAAAACCATGTACTTTTATTGTAAATTCATCTTTTTGGTTGAAAATAAGACTACTTTCTTCAAAATTGAACTTTTCTCAAAAATTCACTTTTTTGTTTAAAATTCATCTATTCCAGATAAACATTCATTATTTTAGTTAGAAATTTATTAGTTCGTTTGAAAATTCATTTTTTTGCTTGAAAATTCAAGTACTGCAATTGAAATTAAATTTCGTTTGTAAATAAATCTGTTTTTTTTCCTAATTAATTTTTAAAACTGGAAGTTCAACTATTTCATTCTATTTTGTTTAAAAATTGATCCTTTTCGGTTGAAAATTCAACTATTTGATTGAAAATTAATGCATTTTTTGAAAAATCGTCTTTCTGGTAGAAAAATTAATCTTTTTGGTTGAAAAGTTAGAAAGTTTAGAGGGTCTAGATTGAATTTAGTATAATTACATAAATTATTTTACCTAAATATGCACTGTATTTTATGTGTAAGCAGATAAATAGTAGTATAGTAGTATTCGGTTCTTTTGGGTTTTCTCTGGCGTGTGAGTATAAGTCTTAATTGAACAATAAAGTTAACATCGAGCACTTCCTCGTGCCACAATAAATTTACACCGCGAGTTAACAATATTCGCGTGAGACGCAGATCAATTTTTCTAACCGCAAAAACTTTTTGGAGCACTTTTCCACTATGGGATCTAGCGGAGAATCTCAATATCTGAGAAAATTTGTCGGGGTTGCAAAGGAAAAGTCGTTGACGATGTGCAATGTCCCGGGTGTAATCTCCCTTATCATCGTGGTTGTGCGGATCGTGTAGGCACCCTTGAAAATGTATCCTTTGCCAAATGCTGTAAGCCTAGATCTCGTACACCATCTGAGGCCCCTTCAGACTCGACTCCATTATCTGCCTATAATATTGAGCGTATTATCACTAATGCAATAGGGACAATTGGACCTCAAATAGATGCTGTATCGAAAAAGGTCGACTGTCTAGTATCAAAGATAGACAACACATCAGCTAAAATGGATGGAGCACTTGAGAGAATTACTGCAACAGGGTAAAGAGTTGAAGGGTTATGTGACATAATGACAACAGCTGAAGGTATTTTAAATAAATTACAAACTGAATTTCTTTCCCCAAATTTATACAATGATACATCCCTCGCTCGTAAATGCACAGCCGAAATTGAACAAAGGAACTCTAGGAAAAACAACATAATATTGTTTAGATTAGCAGCACAAGTGTCCCCCTGTCAGAAATAAATCATGCATCTGGTTTAAATAATTTACTTACTGAGTTCCTTCCTGATTTTTTTGGTTTTTAATCCACGAGCCTTTAGAATTGGTCTTTATTCACAGACCAAAACGACTCCCCGGCCAGTAAAACTTGTTTTCGAATCGGAAGGAGCAGCTCAAATGTACATCCGCAAATTGCTTGCAGCCAAAAGTTTCCCAAACCGGTATAAAACTGAAGCACATTTGGATTGCACCAGGTAGGACAAAATTACAAGTTCAGGAAATCGACGAAATGAAGAAGGAGTTGAGATCTCGACGACAGCAGGGAGAACTGAACTTAACAATGATATTTCGACAAGGATCTCCAATAATTGTGAATTCAAGGAAGAACGTAACCTCAACGAGCCAAGCTGTAAAGCAACAATCAACGCATGCGTAGGTATTCCCACATGTAGTCTTAGGGCAGCTTGGGGGGTCTCAGTCTAGAGATCAGCTGTTTTCGATTTATTATCAGAATGTCGGGGTCGTATTCACTAAATTGCACCTACTGCGACAGTCAGTTCCATCTGATGGAGTGCTGATTGCAGCCAAATACGGCTTACGTGGAGTGAAACTTTTTACAAATAAGAACACGGTCCAACATGCTTTTGTTAAATTGTCAGTAGGATCCTGTCAGATTATCGTGGGAGTTTATATCCCGCCAAATTCTAGCTCATCAGTCGAAATTGTAATGAGGCAAACTTATATGGATCAGAGCTTTATTTTTTTTTGACCCATCAGCAACGCACTTCAGAACAGAGCTTTATAGAAAAATTAATAAACTGGCATAAGTTTTCCCCATATGTTTTGGCTTTAGTTTTAGATTTAAGATACATTTTAAATGGATAACTTTTAAATTGATCACTGTACAAAGGGTTTGCCCGTTTATTTTGAATAAATAAATAAATATTCATGGTCTAGAGATAAATTCAAAAAAATATTATGTTTTTAGTATTATTTAATTGACCTATCCTGTCAAAATATTTAAGAACATCTTGTGATATTAATTAATTCTTAGAAACTAAAAAAAAACACATTATTTATAATAAACTTGTGAAAAATTATACCTGGAAAAAACCTGGAATTGTCAGAAATTTTCTTTCTAGGATTTGAGTAGACACCCTGAAAATCTGCTTCAAATACATAATACGTTTTTTTGCAGAAAGTAGTAGAAGGCAATTAAAAAAGAAGATTATTGTGATTTAACGCATTATTTTTAAAAAGTGCATCTTGCAAATCGTGTATAGATTTCGCTCATCTTACATTCGTACATTACAATCAACTAAATGAATTCTTAAATATAAGAAAAATTAATTTTAAGAAATTAAATTTATATTTTTTATAAACTAATGCCTCGGTCTGTCGCGCTCCCTTCTTCTTCCACCCCGATCTCTATCCCTCTCTCTTTCCTTTCGATGTCCCCGATCCTTATCTCTCTCCTTTTCTTTACTCGTCGGAGGCTGTGGTTTTGGCGACCTGCTTCTCTTCCTTTCCCGCCTATCTCGATCCCTCTCTTTACTACGGGATCTTTTCTCTCGATCCAATTTCTTCTCAGATCTGGAATACCTCTTTTCCCTGTCCCTATTGCGATCCCGTTCTCGGTCATAGTCTTCCGTCCTTTTGCGATTTTCGCTTTTTGAGGAAGGCACATCTTCTTCTTCCTCTTCAGAAGACTCAATAGCTTCGTCCATGTCATCCTCTAGTGCTGATACTTTGCCTTCTAAAAGAATATGATGACACAAACTATTAGAAAATTTCTATATCAATTTTACTATGAATCTAATGGAAATCTTATCAGGGTGGCTGTTATTATATTATATTTGCTTTTTGTGTTTGGAATGCTTGAATAAAACATTTATGAAAAATATATCTTTCAGATTGCATTATTTATGTGCCTCTTCATGTTCTGAATTTTCTACCTAATTAAGTATATTTAAAGATTAAAGTGCTCAAAGCTCGATTTTTGAGACATTTTTTCATGTATATTTTCTGAACTACCTTAACATAAATAAAAAAAACTACAATCCTTTTTTCAGACATTTTGCTCTATCTTGCGCTTTTATTTTAAACATAGGATTTTTGTTTTACATATTATTTTTTGTGAATAAAACAAAATATCCTACAAGTCTTCTTTTCGATTTTTTTACGAATCTGTAGTCTTTTCGCGTCATATTGGAATTTTCGATTTTCTGCATACTACATTCGATAAATAAAAACAAAATGATGAATCCTATTGAAAAATCGTTAAAAGAAATTTTGTAGGTTTTTCAAAAGCTATAATTTCTCTTAAAGACTTTTTTTCGTATTTCGTGTCGTTTGATTCGAAATTTGAATGTTGTAGTGCCAAATTTCGGGCAATTCTAATACTTTCTCAATCAGAAATGATGAGAATCTAATAAATTATTACAAATTCGTAACTCTTTTTTTGGATGACCAACTTTCATCTTTCAATTTTTTTTTCGTAAATTGTGTCGTTTTTCCAAAAAATTAATTTTCAGTGGTCTTTTTCACGAATAAAACAAAAAAATACGCATCCTATCCATAAGTGGTTATTAAAAAATTTGTAGATCTTTTTGGCAACAAATTTTTGTTAATTCACCTTTTCTCGTGTCTTGCATAATTTGACCAAAAAATGGAATTTTTTATTTTTCATTATTTTTTGTACAATCAAAATTTGAATTTTAGATTTAAGAGAATGCAAAAAGATGTCATGATCTTATAGGGCTTACGATTAGGACCTTAGGTCTTATAGGGCTATCAAAAAGCAACGTTTTTCTGGTCGACTTTTTTGATATCGTGCTTTGTTCACAGCTTCAAATTTTGCAGGGTGGCCGTTTTAATCGACGAAATAAATTCCCGGTCATTTCCCGGGTTTTTTCCGGTTCGCGAACATTTTTCACGGTCAATGAAATTAAAAAAGTGGAACACTAAGGCTAAACAATTTTCCACTTGAGGTAATAAAAACTGAGCTTTAAACGAAAGCACACAAAGTGGAACTGTTAAATTTTAAACTTTTAAAACTTAAATTTTAAAGTTTTTAATTAAAAAATGTTGTATTCAAATGCTCAATAATTTACGCGTCTAAAATTGAAGGTACTAACATTTTTCAATATAAAAAAATATAAATCGACGTTATCATTTTCAATGCTCTAAATTAAAAAATCAATCAATCAACTTTAAAATTTTCAAAATTATATAATTTTAAGGAATTTTAAGCTAGAAATATCAAATATTAAAAAATTGAGAAAAATTTTAACTTAACACCTCTTAAATTAGAAATTCAATTATTTTCTTTTCATATAGTTTAAAGGTCTTTGGAAAGCTTTAAAATTTTAAGAAATCTAGAAGTTGTTTTAAATTTAAAATTATTTTGGAAATTTTTTCAGAAATTCTAAATATCTGTCAAAATTAATTGAATTTTTTCTACAATTTTCAGAAAATCCTGCAAATTTCAGAAAATTTCTTTACAATTTGAATGTATATATTACATTTGAACATTTATTATTTGTAGGCGAAACTTGAGTAATTTCAAGAGATATGTAGAAGTTTTGAAAAGATTCAAACTTAATGTAAAACTTGAAATGATAGCTTATTATAAAACAAAATGTAGATTTTCGCAGATTTTAAGCAAAAAATTAGATTCTTTTCAAGAATTGTGAAAGGCTTCAAAAGACTAAAAACATTTTCTTAAGATTCCTAGGAAAATTAAAGATACCATTTCATGTTGAAAAATTAGTTTAAGAGAATATTTCAAAAGTTTTTCAAAGATTTAGACAAAATTTTCAAAAAAGATTCTAGAAGATTTTAAGAAAACTTTCTAAAATTTGCATGAAAATTTTTAATCTTTTTAAAACTCCTAATATCTCTTAAAATAACTCAAATTTTTTCTACAAATTTTCATTTGTAAATTGTACAACCAAATTAAAAAATTTCACTTACAAATTAAGCATTTTTCGAAATTTTAACTATTCCAGGTTTTCTATGCCAACAATTGAGTTAAAGATTTTTGACTTTTAAATATTTTGTTTCAATTTACTTGTCTTAAATAAAAGTTCAAATATTACTAAATATTCAACAAGTAATCTTTTTTTAATTAAAAATTTCAAATTGAATGGGTTAAAAATTGAATATTTTAGACTGAAACAATATTTTTAATTTAATAAAATCCTTTAAATAAGAATATATTATGATGAAGTTATTTTTAAGTTGAAAATACTTCATAAACTTTCAGTCACGCGTTCACAATTTTTTAATGACTAAGACTTTGAAATTGAAACCGTTTAAGTTTTAACGTTAAAATCTGAAAATTCTTAAATTTTGAACTGGTTTAAAATCGTTTTTGTTCACTTTTTATTACTTGAAGTACAGACAAATTAAAAAAATCTATTTATTTATTAAATAAAAATGCTTTTTATCCAAAATTTTTAGCATCAAAGGCTTTTATTTTTTAAGTCTTTAAGAAAGCATTTAAAAATTCTTTAAATTAAAAATGTAAGCTTAGAAATAAAAATTTTAAATGGAAAATTTTTGAAGTAAAAAGTTTGAATTACGCAGTGTAAACTAAATAATAGCATGATTGAAAAACATAAAAATTGAACTAATTAGTTTTAAATTGTTGAAATCGAACGTGGACTAACTTTTCTTCTACAAATTTGTAAAATTCCCGGTAAAAAAAATTCACTGTCATTTCCCGGTCCAGCGGCCACCTTGTTTTGATTTTTAAATCTTATATTAATGCTATGACTTTTTGAATTTGTATCGAAAATGGCTGGTTAACGAACTTGTCCTTTCTTTTAGTCTCTAAAAAAGTGTACCAAAGATAGATTTGGTCTCAAAACGTGGAGATACGTTGAGAAACTGTGGTGTCAAATTTCGGAGAATTATAATACTTTCTCAATCATAAATGATGAGAATGTAAAAATCAAACTCTAAAGCTACCCTTTTCCATTTGAAGCAATCAAAACTGAGCTGCAAATCATTTTAAGCAATCTTAGTGTTAGAAATATTAAAAATTGAACAATTCATTTTTAATAGTTTAAAAATCCTTAGAAAGCTTCATTTTTTTCAGAATTTTCTTAAAATTAATTTTTAAAAATAAAAAGTAATTTTCGGCTCCCCTTGGAATCTTAAGAAAATGATTTTTATTTTTTTGAAGCCTTTCATAATTCTTGAAAAACTTATAAATTTTTTGTTCGAAATCTACAAAAAAAAATATATATTTTGTTTTAAATTAGGCCTAGGGCTATTTCCACTGAAATTTCGGTACGAATAGCCGGATTTTGTCGGTATACGTAGACACTTCGTTTAAATTATTTGAAATCATTCAGAAATTTGAATTAATTTTGAATCTTTTCAGGCCTTCTACATATCTCTTTAACTTACTCGAATTTTTTCTAGGAATTATAGGTCTGCAATATTTATTATACATAAAAATTCAACAATTTCACTTGTAAATTAAATTTTTTTAAATCGAAAAATTTAAACTGTAGCGTTTCAAGTTTAGTTTCTAATTAATGATTTTACATAAACAATAAAATATTCCTAAATATTAAACCATTGTTATTTTTCTTAATTAACATTTTTTTAATTTTAGACTAAAACTATATCTTAAATTTAATAAGAACCTTTAATTATGAATATCTTATTTTGAAGTTATTTTAAAATTTTAAATAGTTTATTAAGTTTAAATCGGGCGTTTGTATTTGTTTAACTACTAAGACTTTCCCATTGAAACAGTTTAATTGTGAACGTTAAAATCTGGAAATTCTTAAATTTTGATCTGATTCCGAATGGTCTTCTAAAATCAATTATTATACACTTGTTAATCCTTAATTTATTTGTCCATTTTAAAAAGCATTATCATTTATGTTTACGTTTGATCAACTTGAAAGTTTTTTTTAAAATCCAAAATTGACGATTTCAAACGCTACTAGTTCTTAATTTTTAAGTCTTTAAAACTTTAAAAATGTACGTTTCATAAAATTCCCGGCTTCCTGATCCAGCAACCACCCTGAATACGCGTTTTAGAATAATTAAAAAAAAATTTCAAAAGTGAACGCGCACACTAGTCTAAACTGCACCTTTTCAGTCAAAAAATTAAAAAAAAAAATTAACATCGGATATGATTTAGAGGTCCTTTAATGGAGTTTTGTCTTTTTCTGTTTATTTTGTTTTAATTTTCTCAATGTCTTGGTAATGCATGCATTAAATTTGCATGCATATATAATTGAAGCAGGAAAACCTAAACAGTGCTAAGTAATTTTCAATGAAATGGTCAAATTTTTAAACAAAGAAAATTACAATTCAACCAAAAACAGTTGGATTTCAAGCCAAAAAGACGATTTTTAAAAAAAGAAAGTTGAAGTTTTAACCAGAAAAGTTAAATTTTCAAAAAGTAAGATTAATTTGTTAACCAAACAGGTAGTGTCTAGTCGTTTCAACAAAATACATGAATTTTTTTATCAAATAATTGATTTTTTAATTTATATAGGATACATTTTTAGACAAAAAAATATTTTTTAACTAAAAAGGCAAATTCTGAACAAAAGTATCAATTTTCCACAAAATTGTTAAATTTTGAATCCAAAAAGATAAATTATCTACAAAACAGTTGAATTTTCAAATCAAAAATATGCTTTTTCGACAAAAGACTTAATTTTCTACCAAATAGTTATATTTTCGTTGAAAAAGTTAAATTTATATAAAAACAGATAAACTTTTAACCAAATAGTTGAATTTCAAAACAAAATGAGGAATTTTCAACAAAAAACAAAGTTAATTTTTAGACAAATAGTTTAAGTTTCTACCATATTGTTGAGTTTTCAAGTAAAAAAAAAACAAACTAATTTTGTACATAAAAATTAAATTTAGGATCCGAATATATGCATCTTAAACTAAAGTGATGAATCTTTAACAAAAAATGCATTTTTTAAAAAGTGGTTTAACTTTAAAGAAAGTAGTTGCTTTTTTAATATTCATCAATAGAAATCAGTTAAATTCGGTTTAAAAAACGAATTATCAACAAAATAGTTGAATCCAGAACCAAAACAGGTTTTTCTTTAACAAAAAAGGATTCATTTTCAACCAAGAACATTCATTTTCTACCAAAATAATCAATTTTTAATTAACAATATCCATTTTCAACCAAAAATTCAAATTATATTTTTAGTTAAAAATTATAGTTAAACAATATTTTTTCAGAAAAATAGTTACATTTTCTATCAAATGGATGAATGAAAAAAAAATTAACAAAAGAGTTCAACATTCAATCCATAATTTGATAAGAAATAATAATTTTTAACCATAAGAGATTAGTTAAGAGCTAAAAATATAATATTAGTCTTTTCAACTAAGAACATTTGGATTTTTCTTATTGCTTACTTCTTCTGTTTTTCCTTAAAAAACATTTTGACAAAAAATTAATTTTTGTTGTTGAAAATGCAAGTATTTTATGAAAAATTCATTTTTGGTTTGGAAACTAAACTATTTACTTGAAAAATCGCACTTTTTGGTAGAAAATTAATCTTGTTGGTTGAAAATTTTTCTTTTTGGCAAAAAATAAAAATTTTTTGTCAAAAATCCAACTGTTTGGTATAAAATTAATCTTTTTTTTTGCGAATTCAACTACTTTGCTCAAAATTCGTCTTTTTTAGTTCAATTATATTGTGCTGTATCTAAAAATAAAACCTTTTTCGTTGAAATATCAACTATTATATTTTCTGTTACCACTTTCATATTTCTAGGTTTACAATTCAACTCCATTGGTTAAAGATGAACCACTTTGTGACTTTTTTTTTGACAATTCAAAATTTTAGTAGAAAATTCTTTTCTGTTTGAAAATCAAAATACTTTGTTGAATCCTTTTTGAGGTAAAGATTAATGTTTTCCCGTAGAAATTTAACTATTCCATTTTTGGTTAAAATTTAGATATGGTTGAATTCTTGTTGTTGTCAAGACTAATTTTTGTAACTGTTTGTTGAAAATGTAACTGTTTTGTATAGAAAAATCGTTTTTTTGTTTTGAAAATTGAATAGGTTTGTAGAAAATTCAACTATTTTATAGTAGTCCACTTTTTTACGTTAAAAACTACATTTTTTCAATGAAAATATAACTGTTCCATATCTTTACAAATGGATTTTTTAGTTTAAAAATTCAACTAATGGGTTGAAAATTGACGCAATTTGTTAAAAATTCATCTTTTTGGGTAGAAAAATAATCTTCTTATTTGAAAATTAAACTTTTTGGTTAAAAATGTATGTATTTTGTTGAAAATTTATTATATTGATCAAGAGTAATTTTTTAACTTAAAATATAAACACTTGATTGGACATGAACTTTTGGATGAAACTTCATATTTTCAGGTTGAAAATTCAACTGTTTTGTATAGAAAATTCTATAGTTTGGTAGAAAATACAAAAAATTGTATAGAAGATTCCTTCTTTTATATTAAAAACCTTATGTAATTTGTTGAAAATTAGTCTTTTTTGGTAAAAGAAATTAATCTTTGGGTTGAAAATTCCAGTATTTGTTTAAAAATATATGTAATATCTTGAAAATTGTTATTTTTTAGTGGAAAAAAATCTTCATGGTTGGAGATGCAACTATTTGGTTCATAATTTATTTTGTTGAGAATACATCTTTCGTAATATAAAACTAAACTTCTAAGTTTAAAATTGATCTTTATTGTCGAAAAATAAAGTGTTTGGTTAAAAGTGCAAATGTGTTGCAGAAAACTTTTATTTTTAGCTTTAAAATGCAACTATTTGGTTGAAAACTAATTTATTTTTATGAGACTGAATTTTATTGACTGAAAGATCTTTCTTTGTTGAGGATTTAAGTATTTTCTTGAAAATTCTTTTCTTGTTCAATTCAACTGTTTCTAATTCACGAACAAAGCTTAGTCGGCAAATACTGAATTAGATGAGGGGTGGAGGGGGGGGGGGGGCAAAATTTACGGACCTTTACAAGAGAGGATACGAAGTTTAAAATTTCAGGGAAAAAAACTAAAAATACGGCTTGATAATTATGAGGCTTAAATTTATCAAAGAAATTAAGAAGCCTTAAGTACTTTAAATACCTGATATACGAATTTATAATTTTGTGGCTTAAAACTTTTGGCTCAAGCACACTCGTTTATATTAATCTACATATATCATTTGATTGCTTTACATAGATTTCTTCTCAATCTTAAAAAAAATATATTTATTATTTATTTCGTCGTTTATGAAAATAGAAGAAATTTCTCAAAAAGGCTTTGACCAATTATGCCTATTTTTTAATGTGCGGGTTTCTTTACTATAAAAAAACATAATAAAGGTGTGGTAAATTTACAAACATTTTTAAGAGCATACTGCAAGTTAACCGTAATTTAAAACTGCGTGTTTTGAAGAAAAAAAGGACGTAATGTTTCTATTGTCTTACCTAATTCATTATTTTCTTCCAAAACATGGCGTTTCTGTATTCTCGGTAAAATGACATCACAGCTTCGTTCTTCTCTGAGAAGTTCATCGATGAACTCGTCCATATGAACCAATTCAAATTTGCCCTGTTTAGTTTGACGTCTCATTTTTCTGTTGTCGTTAAATAAAGGTTCCAGGTATTTGTAGCAATCGAGAGATGTCCCTGTTAGACGCATATAAAGTGCTCCCAATGCTCGAACGTATTTGAATTCCTCATTCTTTATGAATTCGACAATAATATCCTTTTCCGGTTGTATTTGAAGCATTTTTAGAATAAGACAAAGAAAGGGAGATGGTTTTGTATTTCCTCCATATATTCCACCTATGTATCTGAAAATTATATCAAATTTTATTTGATAAAAAGTAGGATATTTACTTTCCAGTCCTTAAAGGGCGGGCAAATATACTGGAAATTGAGTTTAGAGGTTAGGTAGCCGGATATTTATTATACTGTAGTTTGGGATTTGATTAATTTTACCCAAAAAATTAATGTTTACAAAAATAAAATAGACATTATTTGACGTTTAATACCTTAAATCCATAGCTTTGTCAACTAATAGTTCTGCAGTTAAAGCAAAACATTCTTCTTTCCAATATTTTGAATCATATATTCTGGATCTGATAATTTTTTCGACTAAATACTGAGGATTCGTCCCCCGAATCGACTTTGCATCTTTTACAGTGCGATTAGCCATTTTAACAAATTTGTTATTATATTATACTACAATCATCAGTAATAAATTTATATCATTTTTTTCTTGAGCGGATACAGATGTGAATGTGAAAGATTACTGACCTGAATAGGAAGAAGCATGATCTAATAAATACATGGTCTAGCCACTTGAGGGCCCTATTTCGTTCAAGTCACGCAACCGCTTAATTCCACCATTTTGTTAGTTTGACCGCGCAGTTTGAGTTTGACGCGTAAGACTGTAAGGCGAACTGTTACAGGAAAATCAGTATGTAGGAAGAAATATTATGAGAATATTAAAAGAATGAATTCAAAAAGAATTTTCAATGGATATATTAGAACATTAGTAATGAAATAAATTATATTCAGACCAGAATTTAAGTTTGTAAATATGACTAAATGAGAAGGATTAAAAGTATATACAAATTTTGATATTTATGATAATGAATTTCATTTCAAATATCTCAGTTTACCAGTGAATGAATAATTCTCAAGTGGTGAATTCTTTCAGAAATATACATGTAAAAGTGACAGAGTTTTGTAATAGAATTACGTGGGTCCGTAAATTTTACAGAAAAGTTTGTTAAATCTGTTTTTGATCTGGATTGAATGTAAGACCTATTATTCTTACACTATTTAGACAATAATTTGTCATATGGTACAATTTGGTCATTCTTCTGAATTTACATATAAAACGTATGTGTGAATGTATGCATTATTAATGGGGTTTGCCAACATTAATTGTAATTTTGAACAGTCTGCTAAGAATAACAGGGATTTTTAATGTGATATAATATAATTTTATATTATATCTAAACAGTGGAAAGGCAAGAAGGAGTAACTGACAGAATGAAAATTGTGCCTGACAGAAGTAAAAATTTGCTTCAAATTCATATCGCTATTTATAAAAAATGAAATTTCGCCTCCGAATCGGGTTAACACTTTTTTTTAAACTGTCTTATTCGGCTCGAGATAGTGATAAATGAAATAATCAATAAGAATAAATGTACTCGAGATATTTTGGTGGATGTCATAAGAAATAGCTCGATCATAAAAGTCTTCATTTTTAATGGAGATAAAAATCTAATTTAAAAATACGATTTTAAAACAATCCTTTTACCTTTATGTGTATCAGAATTGTTTAGTATTTTGTAAAAAAAAACCCACTTAAAAAAAAATGACATTTGCCACCTTCTCCCTTTCCACCCTTAATATATTAATTATATTATAAACGTAACACAAATTGTAAAAAAGAACAAAGAACAAGAATATCGATAATTATAAATAAATATTGAATATATTGAATATCATTCGATCACATCGTTCTCCAAATTATGGACGTATTTTTGAGTAAATAAAACATAATAATTATAATTTTTTTATGTCATGGGCACTGCAGGTTGGTCGTTTTAATCGAAGAAAAAATTACCGGTTTTTTCCCGGTTCGCTAACATTATTCACGGCCAATGAAATTTAAAAAACCAAACAATTTTCTAAACATTTTTCCATATAAATTAATAAACAATAAGCAACAATTTAAAGCATTCAAAGTGAAACCCTTGAATTCCAAACTTTTAAAATTAAAGTTTAAAAGTTTTCAATTCAAAAATTGTGTATTCAAATGCTCAATAACTTACACGCATAAACTGGAAGGTACTAACACTTTTAAATTGAACAGTTTTAAGAGAAATACAAATAAACTGCAAAACGTAGAACTTTTATCAATTATAGAGTTCAAAGATTGAGATTAGTTTCAAAAATGTAAATCCACGTTAACATTTTTAATAGCATAAATTAAAGAATCAAGCAATGAACTTTACAAGTTTACAAAATTATGTTATTTTACGTAATTTTAAGCTAGACACATTAAAAATAGAAAAATAATTTTTTTAACTTAACATTTTTTTAAATTAGAAGTTAAATTATTTTTATTTCAAAGAGTCTAGGCATCCTTCAAAGGCTTTAAAATTTTATTTCCAAATCTTCAAAAATCTAGACGGGGTTTTAAATTTTTCCAAATTCAAAATCATTTTTGAATTTTTTGTTAAAACTTTTAAATATATTTTAAAATGAATTGCATTTTTCTATAACTTTTAGAAACTCCTGATAATTAAAAAAAATTAAATTTGCATTTATAAATAACAATAGAACACTTATTATTTGTACAAATATTAGAGTAAGATTAAGAGATATTTAGAAGTTTTAAAAAGATTCGAATTAAATTTAGAACTTGAAATAATTTGAAATACTTACAGCTTAATTTAAAATAAAATTTAGATTTATGCAGATTTCAAACAAAAAATTTAGATTTTTTTAAAGAATTGTGAAAGACTACAAAGAAATAAAAATTTTCTTAAGATTCTTAGGAAAATTGAGAATGATTTTTCACTTTGAAAAATTATTGTAACAGAAAGTTTAAGAAGATTTTAAGAGATTTAAAAAATGATCAAAGAAGAACATGGAAGATTTGAAGGATTTTATTGAATTTGCTGAATTTCCAAAAATTGTAGAAAAATTTCGATTAATTTTAAAATATATTTAGAAGTTCTGCAAAAATGT
Organism: Belonocnema kinseyi; assembly: GCF_010883055.1. Taxonomy (NCBI): domain Eukaryota; kingdom Metazoa; phylum Arthropoda; class Insecta; order Hymenoptera; family Cynipidae; genus Belonocnema; species Belonocnema kinseyi. The sequence goes on along the minus strand of NC_046665.1, from coordinate 83,376,403 downwards.
TAACGCACTTCGTTTAAATTACTTCAAATAATTTAAAGTTTTTAATTAATTTTGAATCTTTTTCAAACTTCTACATATCTCTTAAAATTACTCAAATTTTTTTTACAAGAAATAAGTGTTCAAATGTTATTTATGTGTTAAAATAAAAAATTTCACTTATAAAATAAACACTTTTTCAATAGAACATTTAAAATTGTAACGCTAAAAGATATAAAGTTCTTCAAAAATCTAAAGATTCAAAGCTTTCTATGTAAAACAATTCAGTTTCTAATTGTTTTCTTTTAAATATTAGGTTTCAATTTACGCGTCTTAAATGAGCAATGAAATATTGCTAAATATTAAATACTTATTCTTTTTCTACATTAAGAAATTTCAAATTGAATGGGATAAAAATGAAATAATTTAGACTCACAATATTTTAAATTCAATAATAAACTTCAATTATGACTCTATTATTATGGATTTATTTTTAAGTTGGAAATAGTAAAACGCACGTTTACATTTTTGAATAGCTGAAAAAATTAATAGAAGTAATATATTAATAAATTTATTTATTAAATTTAATATAAAAAAATTATATAAAGGAATACCTGAAACTCTGAATGACAAATATATCAAGACTTTCGGATTGAAACAGTTACAATCTGGAAATTCTCAAATTTTGAACGGATCTAGAATTATTTGGTCAAATCAATTATTGTTCATATTTCTATACTTAGAGTACAGATCAATTTTTAAAATTATTTATTTATTTATATTTAAAGTTGATAAAATAAAACTATTTTTTATAAAAAAATTTTTAATTCAAATTCTTTTAATTTTTAATTGTTTAAATACTCATAACTGCACTTTAATTATTTTAAAAACTGTTAAAATCGAACGTGGATAGATTTTTCTTCTGAAAATTCGTAAAATTCCCGGTTTCCCGGTCCGGCGGCCGCCCTGTTGTTTATAAAAAAAATCTTCGATTATAAAAACTTCTAGTTTTATTATTTTTTAACCCTAAAAACAGCATTTTAAAATTATTTAAATGAAAATATATGCTGAAAAATTAAAAATCTAAAATGAAAAATTTTTAATGTGAAAGATTTTTGCATTAAGCATTCCAAACTAAATGACATAATAATTTATAAAAATCTCAATTTAGGAAATTATTTAAAAGCGGTTGAAATCGAAGTTGGACAAAATTTTTGTTCTAAAAATGTTGTAAGATTCCCGGTCAAAAAATAAATTCACTGTCCTTTCCCGGTTTTCCCCAGTCCTATAAAATTCCCGGCCATTTCCCACTTGACTTCGATTTCGTTTTTTTTTTTACTTGCGCGTGGCTAGACGGTCACGGGAGCAAACATGGAAGGTATAGATAAGAAGATAGAATATGGCGTCTACTGCGATAAGTGTAAACAAAGTCCGTCAAAACTATGAGAATTTACTGCAACGCCCGGTGGCTGCGCGTAACTCCGAGTACTTTACGTAGATACGCCTGTTGGGTAGCTATAATAGCGCCACCAATTGGGAACTATTGGGAAGAAATTTGAATTTGAATTCAATTTTAACAAGAAATCTTATACTAAATAACTGAATTTATACCTCAGTATTTTATGAACTTTTCGGGGGTGTGTTCAGCCCTAGCGAAAGTTGCGGTTAAAAATTAATCCGTCTCAATCCTGATAAATCCGAACCAAATTTTCAATGCGAATGAATCCGAAGTCAGATTTATATATTCATTTTCATATTCATATTCATTAGGTATTTTCACTTCTCCAACAACTAACTTCACGTTGTTAAAAGCTGAGGGGGAAAACAATGGATCAAATGCATGGAAGAAAACTTTATTTCTGTGATATTTTTGTAATTAATAATCACTTTATAATTTTATTATTTCAATAAATAGTAATTAAAATATAAAAAATATTTTTAAAATACATTTGTATAGGAAAAATTAGCTTATACGAATTTATTAGCAAAATAGGGCAAAATGGACTGAATCCCATGCTTTTGGTCCCTTGTTTTCTCTCAGCAATCTACGACGTGAAGTTAGCTGTTAATTAAAATGAAAATACCTAATTCGAATTCGGGTTCATTCGGTTTGAAAATTTTATTCCAAATAATTTGGATTGGATGTTAGAATTGAATTGAACTGAGTCGGATTAACTTTAGAACGATGTTGGTCAAACGAAATTGAAAACTTTTTTAGGGGTAAGTTTAGATAGATTCGGATAAAGATTACGGAATTATTCCGATTGTTTCGGAATGAATTCCTATCCGAAACTTTTGCTAGGGAGGTTAACGAGGTCGCTTAAGGGCATGTGATAGTTCGTCATGTGGTTAATCGGGTACAGTTCCCCCGATTTTTTTTCCACAAAAATGAAAATGTTTAAAAACTGAATTCGGAGATACTATAAAAGATCATCACGGACATCCCTGGATTCTTTTTTTAAGGATAATAACCAAAAAATTGTATTGTGCTAAATAAAAATGTTATACACGTGCATTATTTTCAGGTTAGGGTCATTTTTCACCACTTAGCAATTATTTATGAAATAAACTTTTATGATTGCTTACAAACAAGGTTATTTCTGGGACATTACTTACTATGTTTATTTGTAAATCCAAAGTTTTCAGCCAAAAATATTCTGTAGTTTGGAAGTAACGCTCGGGAGAATTGTAACACACATAACCTCGAAATATGCACACACGTTTTTAGCAAAATCAAAATATTTATTAATCTAGGAAAAAAGCCGGGGGAATCTGACACGGATAAAATCGATACGAAATTCTAAGCGCCATACAAATTAATAAAATTTAGCCAAATTAAATTTGATTAATTATCGCACAAAAAAGTGTGCATGGACGTCCGTTAACATGTTCGCTATAAAATAGGACTTGATGAGTTGACGCAATATCGACATGCATCTGCTGCCAACTGTTTTTAGTCAAAGTAAAGTATCTCAATTTCAATAACGAGTATCCCAGTAAACACGAAGACATCTTAAAAATATCTTTACGAGATCTTCTTGAAGATGAACATCTTTGAAGATATCCCTCCTGTGGGCACAAAATTTGGCGACGTCTTTACGACATCTTTACGACAACTTTACGACATCTTATGTCAATGTTGTTAAGGTGTCTTTACGATATCGTAAATAAGTCGTATGATCTGACGATGTCTTCACGATATCGTAAAGACACCGAAACGACACGGACATATGATGTCGTAAAGTTGTCGTAAAGATGTCGTAAATATGTCGTAAAGATGTCGTAAAGACGTCGCCAAATTTTGTGCCCATTGGGCACAAAATTAAAGAATCTTTAAGGTTTAGCTATTACCATCGTAAAGAGCTCTTCGGGATATCATAACGATGTCTTTGAGGGCATGTGATACTTAGAAAATTGTCGATTTTACCAGTATTAGGTCCCCCGGCTATTTATTTCTAGAATAATAAATATTTTGTCTTAAAAATTTAGGAAATGATTAGAACATGCTAACGGACGTCCTCATACATTTTTTTGTGGGTTAATTAAAAAAAGTTTTAATTTAGCAAAATGTGATAAATTTGCATAGCGCTTAGGAAATGGTATCGATTTTTTCAATGTTAGATTCCCCCGGCTTTTTTCCTAGGATAAAAAATATTTTGCCTTCAAAATCTGGGAAATGATAGCGAACATGCTAACGGATGCCCCCGCACACTTTTTTGTGTAATTTTTTATCAAAAAATTTTTGATATTGCTAACAACGTGCGTGTATATTTCGAGGTTACGTGTATTACAATTCACCCGAGCGTTACCTCAAAATAATGCATATGCATAAAATTTTTATTCAGCACAATACATTTTTTTGGTAATTTTGCCTCAAAAAAGAGTCCAAGGGCGTCCGTTATGATATTTTATAGCATCTCCGAATTCAGTTTTTAAAAATTTTCATTTTTGTATAAAAAAGCCGGGGAAACTATAAGTATCGCATGCCCTTAAGATAGAAATAAGAAAAAATAGCGAGAAGATAGGAACGCTTGACGATATCGTTACTTATATATAGCTGGGGGGGTTCTTATTTTTTAAATGTCTAATATATAAATGGCTTTAAAATAAAATTTAAAAACTTGCAATTTCTGTGTTTTGAATACACAGAAATGCCTGTTTTTTTTTTTTTAATTTGAAGTCATTTATATATATATCAAATTTATCACATTCTTTATTATTTGACTTAGCTGATGTATTCCTAAAAAAATCATTAAATAAATCATTATCATCATCGGTATCACTGTTGATAGATTCACTATCATCAAAATCACTGTCTATCCAATCACTTCCACTGTCTTCCACCACATAGTTACCACTGCCTAATCTATTTTCTATTTCTAATTCATGCACATTATTAAAATGCTCATCATTGTTAAAATTCTGTGAATGTAGTTCAATGGCATCACCCGTATCATAACCTACTATTACTGAAATACTGCTACCAGCAACATTGTTACTATGACATCCTCAGGATTTTCATTATTATCAATGATAGCTGGCAAGTTATTTGACTGATGTTGCAATAAAAGAGCTACGTTATTACAATCATTATTTAACACTCTACGCAAACGATATGCTTGTTGCCTCTTGGAGAGGTTAGAAAATTCTTTCCGAGTGAACGATTTCTTATCAAAGATGTCTTTAAGTAATTTCTGAAATTAAAACCATCGCGTTTCTAAGAGTTTTCTTAAAGACATCAAAAGGCGTCTTTAAGAAACAATTTTAAGATATCATTGAAAAACGTCTGTAAATTGTCAAGAAGATATCTTTTGGTAATTTCTGTAAGACATCCTGCGAACGAAAAAAATAACGATATCTTAAAGTTATCGTGTAAACTTGAACTTCAAAAAATGCCAACGGTTGGCAACAGATGCGCGTACATTTCGTCAATGCTCCATTGACGTTGCGTCGATAATTAGGGCCTCTCCTCAGTAGAAATAGTGAAAACAGTGCAGTGAAATAGTGTAGTTTGGATATGCGTAGCAATAAATTATGGCGGGGTTTTTAATCTCTACGCAATACCTGCGTGAACGTCAAAAACAATTTGGGTGTGAGGGTGGCGTCCTATGATTGCAGAATTGCGTTGCGTTTTGCGTAATGCGTCAAAACACTAGACATTTCAGTCAATCACAGTGGGTTCTCTGAATAACTTGGAGAATATTATTGGCTGAAATGTCTAGTGAATTGACGCATTACGCAAAACGCAACGCAATTCTGCAATCATGGGACACCACCCTCAGCTGTGGTGCACCAGATGAGGGGAAGTTGATTGTTTCGAGGGTTCATAGAATCGAGGTCTGACTGGAGATTATTTCCAATCACTACCTGAGCTACCTGATCAGAAAATAATAATGAGATTTTGTACATCGTTTCATAGGATACGGTAAAAGCTAAATTATATGCTAACGAATGTCAGATAGCGAAAATCGGTAACGCTAAACTAGCAGAGCATGCGCATGAACGTCATCACGTGTGTTCAGCGTTTACTGTAAGCTATGGAACGCTCTTCAAAATCTCCTTATTTAGAAGTACTTATGTACTATCTCGATTAATGGGTATCCTAAATGCATTGCTTTGCTTATGAAAATCATGATTAATGCAATTTTTAAATAATATATGATAGCTTATCGGTTGTTAAATTTATTCTCGGTCCAATGTTAGAAAGATTAGCACATGGAAATGCAACTGCATTCGACTTTAGAGAAAATAGTCTACACGTAAAGGTAAGTTAAAAAGGTCTGAATAGTAATATTTCTCAAGTGTAGACTGTATTTTCTCAATCATGTTCCATTGCTTTGTCAATTGATGACTTTTTAGTTTCAGGAAATACGATCAACCTGAATTTTTTGATATTTTATTTCGTGATACTGATGGTCTATTCACACCTCCCTTGATTGCAGGCGGAAATGTGTCTTTCTTTCACTCTACCACGTGGAGATGCCATGTATTTATTTCACTCTAGATTCTTCACCAAACCGGGAAATCTTCATGGACCGAGAAAAATCTAGAATGAGATAAATACATGGCATCATCACGTGGTCAAGTGAGAGAAAGATACATTTTCCGCCTTCATGCAAGCGAAGTGTAAATAATGTAAATGGCCCACGAAAGGTCCTATATCGTCAAAAGAGTGGAACATGACAGAAAATAGATTCTACACTTGACAAATATTACTCTTTGTTAATATATCTCTTTCTTTAATTAGTTATCCACTGACATTGCCACAACCGTACAGCCCGTACGGTCCAGCTATGGTGGGAGATGACGAAACTGCAAAATTTGAAATAAACGTTCATTGGGTACCTGAAATAGGTAACTCTTAAAATAAGCGATATTTAGGATTTTAGAAAAATGCATAATTGTCAATTGAAAATCTTACCAGAAATCTAATGGTCAATTTACATCTCCCTTGCATGCAGATGGCAAATGTATATTTCTCTCCCTCTACCACGTGAAGATGCCGTGCATTTTTCTCACTAGATTTGTCACCAAACCGGGAAATCTTCACGTACAGAGGAAAATCTAGAATGAGAGGAAGATACACACTTTTCGCCTGCATGCAAGCGAGGTGTAAATGAACCATTCAAGTTTCGGGAGGATCAATACATTTGTCATCTGCTCTTCGTAAATTTAAATGATTTTTTCTTTATCATTATATATTGTAAATCTGGTGTGTGCAGTAAACTACAAAGTAATGAAGCCGGGGACCTTATTTATTTATTTATTATATTCATAAAGTATTTGGCGCGAAAAACTTATATTTTTCAAGAATTTAAAGAATTACTGCTTTTTAACGCAATTACCGGTAATTATCGATTTCTTCGTATCAAGCTGATGTCTGTGAAGTTGACACTCAAAAATTTGGAAATGACATTTTTTTCATGGAATACTTTCGTGGTCCTTTGATGGTTGTAAGGTGGTAGTTTTTTTATCTTTGTTGGTCAAAATGGCAGAAACTGCAGAGTTTTTGAAGCTGGATTGCTAACTTCACGTTGCACTCCACTTTTGACTTTTTCCAACAATTATTTTTTTTATCCTTCGGTTATAAAATATTTCTACAGTGAAACCCTTCAACACCCCTACCTTCTATAGTGCTTCCGAGAATTGATGCCGCTCCGTAGGTAGGTATAACAAGAATTGCGCGGGGGCCACGAGGTCTGCAGTTGTCACTATAAAAGAGTTATATGTTTGGTTACAGGAAATTATGTAACGTTGAACAACCTATTAATCCGGCTGTGGTTATATACATTAAAATAGATTAATCGCGAATATTTTATGCAATTATATTTATTTATTTTTAGTAGCTGCCAAAAATATAAAAGTTTTTTAAATTTCTAAACCTTAGTAGGGTATTTTTTTGACATAGAAAAACTTAGAAATCTAGAATTCTCCTTGACTTTTAAAAATTAAAAACATAAAAACCTCCTTAAATTTCTCATGAGAACCATATATTGTAATAATTGTTCAATTCTTATCTTATGAAACATTTATTTGGTTGAAATTCAGAGAGGCAGTTAAATCTTCTCGAGGATTAAAGCCAATTTTTATTTAAAAGAAGAGATTTTGCTACCGAAAAGTTAAAAAAAATAAGGAATGAAATCTATTTCAAATCAGACAGGTTCTATACTTAAGTTCTATACATAAGTTGTAGAATCTCTCGGGACGAAATATGTTGTTTTTTTAGAGAAAATTAGGCCAATTAAAAAATTAGATATAAGTAAATGATTTTTTGTGCAAATAAATAAAGATATATATCGCCTAAGTTCCTCTAAAAAACATCATATTTCGCCCATTAAAGATTCCGCCACTTCAAGCGTAGAACCTGCCTGATTCGAAATGAATTCGGTCAACGCATAACTCATCTTGACTTTATTATAGTTATAAGATATATTTGCTGAGACTGGAAAAGCATTTTACCATGGATATAATATATCTTATTTTGAATAAAGGGATTATAGAATATATGAAGAGATTCCAAGGTATTTTTTTGTAATTATTTTGTAGACTGAAATAAAGATAATTTAATATTATGTGAAATTTTACAATATTTTAATTTTTTCTCTGCTTAATATAGAACTATATTTTGCTAAGAAATGCCAAGTCACATGAGAGAGTACGCCTTGTCCATTATTTAAAATTTCTAAGTGAATGGTACTGTCATATTAGAAAGGTGACACCTAATATTACGTAAAGCATACATTTTGTGACATTTATGGTGCATTTACATACCTGTTTGCTAATCGCCAGCCAGCAGAAATGTCATAAGAGTAAAAAAGCCATAAAGTGGAAAATTAGAAAAAGTACCGTCTATCTCTTTCACTCTTATGATTTTTCTGCTGGATGACGACCAGTTGGCAGGCGTGTAAATACACCCTATAATTACAAACGATTAAAACAATTACTTAAAAATGTCATCGAGTATTTAATAATGTACAATAATGCAAATGAAACAAATAATCAGACAGGTAGTGTTCAAGTTTAATTTTTCAAATATATCTCTGTATTGCGTAAATATAACAAATTAGATAAATAATTAAGATAGTATCGACCAGTAATTGTAATTACCAGTAATATATATATATATATATATATATATATAAAGACTTTACGTAGCACTTCTGCATTTCTTGTTTTAAATGTGGTGCCATTTACATATGCGCATGTCGAGGAAAATTTTTGAATAATTAATATCTGCAACAATTTTGACCAGCAAACATCAAAAACCAGCACCTAATGGCCACTAAAGGACCATCAAAGGATAAAAAAAAAGAATTTCTGTAAAAAGTCAAAAAGTGGAATGCAACGAGAAGTTAGCACTTCAGCTTCAAAAGCTCTGTAGTTTTAGCAATTTTTACCACCAAACATACAAATCACCACCGTATTAGGTATTTTTACTTCCATCAACAGCTTACTTCACTTCGTAGATTACTGAGGGGAAGACAAGGGACCTTGAGTTCCTCTAGGGAGAGCTGCCACGTTACCCCCTCCACTAGCCGCTGCGAAACCGGAATCGGAAATACGTAACGAAGCGCGAAACATTTGAAGTATTCTTAAGAAGAGGTTATAAGTCATTATATGTTTTCGTGTAGTGATTGTTCCGAAACTAAGCTTTTTTAATGAAGAATATAAAGAAAACTTACTCTTCTGCGTCATCGAAGCTACGTTTGATACTTTCCAGGAAATGGAACAAATATTCCGATTTTTTTAACTACAATTTGTCTCCCATTATTACTTTTATAGTATAATGCGTACATTTGAAATGTAATTTCAGATAAACGATTTTAATTGAAATATAATTCCAAACAAATCAGCAGTCAAAACTTTTCTACTTTATTCATGTAATTTACATTTTAGTTGTATCATAAATCTTCTCTTACATTTAACCTATTGTTGTGAAATAAGCTTATTTGAAAAAAAAGTTTTTAGGACTAAAAAGACATTACACCCACCTATTGTAAAAAAGGATTTTAACCTCGTGTAAATACTTCTTTTATTTCTGATTTCTCAACTCTGTTTTGAAGTATAAAATTTGATTTATCCAATTAATTAATATTGTAAAAATTCATGCCATTAAAAAAATTATTTTTTACATTTTAATCATTTTCAATTATCAAATCTAAATAATTATTATTGTTATTCTACTTACTATCTATTAGATGTTACAGGCTTTTTCAAACAGTCTCAAATGGTAGTATTTTTTAAGTGTGTATGAATAAGATTTTTCACTTTTTAAACATTTTTTATTATTATACCTACATTATTATTTGTATTATATTTATTTACTATTCTATCAGTGCCTGAACATTAAATTTGACTTGAAAGTCGCGCCAATTTCGAAACATCCGATTCCGCTTTTGCGGCACCAATCAGAAGCGGAGTAAGTGAAGACACAACTCTCCCTTGAGGAACTCTAAAGGGACCAAAGGACCAAATGCCTGGTGTTCAGTTTGTTTTTGTCCTATTTTGTGAATGTCTACGTAAATGATAATTTTTTCTATATAGGTGTATTTGAAAAATAGTTTTTATTTTTTAATTACTACTTAATCAAATAAAAAAAAAATTAGTATTAATTGCAAAGATAATACAGAAATAAAGGTTTGTTCAACTAATTTGATCCATTCTTTTCCCCTCAGGTTTTAACGAAGTGAAGTTAGCTGATGGTTGTAATGAACACACGTATTCAAGTTGCTTGACACTGCCGGCAATCGTATGTATGAAAACGCCTTAAGAACTATGAATGTGAAGTGTACTTTAAAATTTGGAGAGGGGAAGTGCCTTTGTTCCATGTTGCCAGCAATGCATTTTGCATACCAGTGATCATAAAAAATTGCAATTGCTGGGAAAGAAATAAAATTAACTTTTCAAAATATACGTTTTAAAATTTTTGTAAAACAATAAAACAGTGCAAATTATGTTGTGGCGCTGCGGCGTGGATATTTGTCCGATTTCGGTTTCGCGCCGCCCCATGGTGGGGGAAATTGAATGTTTTCCGAAAGAAAAGTAGTGATAGCGAAATAGCCAATTGACAAATTTGGGATATAGCGCCGGTTTTCTCATAAGCTCGCGTTGTGATTGGTCTACAATGATAAAGACAAGGGGCGGGATATGCGCAGAATTAGTGCGCATCGAGTCTCTCGTCAGTCGTGTACCAAACGATTCCTATTCGCAATAGGATTGATTTTGCCTTGATATTTTTGTCTTTTCTACTTAGAAATTGACTAATTTTAGTATTTTACGTTATTCATCAGACTGAAAATGCAAAATAAGTAGCATAGGTCGATAAATATGCGATTTTATTGATAAATATTTCGGACTATTAAACTTGGTCTCGTGGCGTACATTGATCAGCCTGGATCAATGAGTCAGTGTAACATTTTCACAGTAATACATTCTTTTTCCACGTTCCTACTTGATCCGCGGTAAACGCCCAATTATTCGTTTTAATTAAGCATATCAATAAAAAGACATTTCGTTCATAGACTTTCGTGAAAGGGTTAATACACTTCTGTTTCGTCTTTCGTCGCAAAGCTAAGAAAATGGCGTCCAACCAAGAAACTGATTACGTGTCGTCCGATGACACTCCATGACCAGTGCATTCAAAATAACCTATTTTCCAAATCCCGTCATGTTTCCGTGTTTTATGTCTCCTGAAATACATTAAAACATCAAGGATAATCAGTTAGAATCAAAAATGGTGAGTTTGTATTTCATTTTTTGTCAATTTTTATCATTTATGAATTCCCATGGTAGCCATCAGAGGGCGCGTCGATTCGAGGCATGTCGTAAACTACAAAGGGCGGGGAATAGGATCAATAACCTGCTGTAACCCATTAATGAAAAAATGCATTTTCAGTTTTATTATTTTTATTATTCCGTGGTTTTATTTTTAAAATAAGTCTTCAGCGAACATAATTTTATTTGGAACATTCTGAACATACAATATCATTTCTGCGATATCTTTCGCACATGTTTGCTTCTACTACTGTTAACATTTTAATAAAGAGCAGTTTACGTTACTATACCTACTCCTTCCTGTAGAAGATCCTTACAATATAAAATTGGATATGGTACTAAAAAGATGATAAATTTTTTTATCTTCCATTCCCGAACAATTCTAGTTTTGAGAAATTAAATTAAAATAAAAAATATTCCATCCTTTATGTTTTTTGAGAGCTTTATCTTGGAATTTCAACTGAGCTCATTCCTTTTTTCGCGTTATTCTATCAAGAATAGAGACTTCAATGTGTGACAGAAGAAGGAACAACATTCGCGTACAGCGGTCTTTACGATGAAGATTTATTCCAAAGATATCTGTTTTCTAAATTTTTTTAAATGTTAAACTACAAGAAATTGTTAGTTGAACTGAAAAATCGTTCAATTTTGGCATTTTGGTGAAACTTACAAGATCTAAATTTGAAAAATATAGTTTTAGACAAATACGTTTCAATTTATTTCCGAGAATTCCTTTGAGGCCTGCAGAAATCTGCAGTAAGAGAAAGTCGAAGAAAGGGGTATTGTTTGGAATTTAAAGCCTTGTTGCAAATTCGACATAAAGTTCAGAATAAATCAAAATTTAAACTCTGTTTGAATATCTATTATTAAAATTTAAATACGAAGTTCTTGGACTTAAAAAAAAGCAAGAGTCCAACGATCAAATTTGAAGAACATACTCTTGAATGAATCTATTCAAATTGAAAAGATCAAAATAAAAAAAAAGAGGAGAGCTGAATAAAGTTGAAGATTTTCTGCTTTTTCTTTCCTCTTTATTTATTTATTATTTTTTTTTTAAATTTAGATAGAGAGGTTTAAGAATGTGTTATCCAAATTCAAAAGATGAAAATAAAATAAGAAAGTAGGCAACGTTATTCTTTCCCCTTATTTTATTTTTGGTATTTTGAATTTGGAGAAGGGAATCTTAATTCATGTTCAAAATAAAAGTATGTTCTAATTCAAAATACCAAAATAAGAAAAATGCAACCTTCAACCATCTTCTTTTCCCTTATTTTATTTTTAGTGTTTTTAATTTGGATAACAGATTCTCAATTTTTCATTCAAATAAAAAAAGTCAAGAAGAAGGTTGCCTTCTTTTTCTTTCCCCTTTTTCAATCTTTTTTTTTTTAGTTTGAATGAAAAGTTTTAAGAGTGTATTGTCCAAATTCTAAAGACCAAAATAAAAACAGAGGAAAATAGATTTTATGTTGTCTTATATTTCTTTCTTTTTTTATTTTTTTTTTAATTTTGAAAAAAAAACTGGGAAGAAAAAGGAGGCTAAGTCCAACTTTCTTCTTTCTAAATATTTTATTTTGGTTGCTTTATTTGCAGTAAAATAATGTAAATTAATTGAAAATATAAAAATAGAAACCCGGAGTACCTTCAGTTTGAAACAATTATTTTAAGAGTCATCAAAGTACGATAATTTAGGTTAATTTGTACAAAAAATAAAAAGTTTTATGTTCAATACCGTTAGAAATGTATTAAAAGGAAATAAGTAAATAAAAAATTGACTTTAACATGATATTTAACTGCGCAGTAAGAAGACACTTTTAAATGTCTCCATTCGAATAAAAAAAATAATAAGAGGAATTAAGGCAATCTTTAACCTTCTTTCCCTTATTTTATTTTGGTCCTTTGAATTTGGAAAACAGATTCTTAAATCTATTAAAATTAAAAGTATCAAAATAAGGGGAAAGAAAAAGGTTGGTGGTGCCTTCTTTTTCATTCCTTCTATTTTTTTTTAAATTTGGATGGCGATATTTAAAAGTGTGTTGTCCAAATTTGATCTTTGGATTATTTTCTTTTTATTTCGTAGTTTAATATAAAGTGAAAGTCAATTTTTTATTTACTAATTATAAAAAAATACACTTTTAAAGATAAAATTGAGAATTGTTAACGTTAAAAATTTGTCGAGTTTTTCACTTGTAATCTAAAAATTACATGGTACATATTTGATATAATACTTTTTATTTTTTATAACAATTAATCTTAATTATCGTACTTTAAAAATGTGAAATCTAAATTTCCGTAGAAAGAGTTCAGTGATTTTACTTTTCCAAACTGATATACAAAAAAATGCAAACGTTCTGAACTCTTTTCGTTATTTTCTGCCAAAAATTTTAATCAATTTTAACACAACCTTCGAGAGCATACATTTTCTTATATTTATAAAAAAAAGAGAATTTTTTATTATTATTTATTTATTCGCCTGTAATCTCGGTAGACGCATGACCCTAATTTTTGAGAACTTGTATAAGCAGGGCTAACCACTAAAAAATATTTCAAAATTAAGCGGAAATTCAATTATTCCTCTTAAAATGTATATAGTGCGTCTTAAAATGAAAAAACAAGTCAACAACTGAAGCCTCTGAAGAGATAACGCTGGATCCACACAAAATTCTTTAATTTAAAACAATGTGTTCATATTTCACACAAAGAGATTTTTGTTCAAGGATTTTCTCTTTTATGCCGTAGTATATATACATGTATCATTAAGTAAACTATGCTATTTAACAAAGTACTATACAAACATATGCTCATAGTTTGCACAAAGATTCCAGATTTTTGTTGATCAAACGTTATCTCTGTCGAGATTTTTAATTGTGCCACGGACCTTTTCATTTATTAAAAAAAAAAACGAGACTGCAAAAGTGCGAAAAAATATATAGAACTTCCGTGAGTTTCGAGCAGTTTTGTGCAAAAATACGTTGAGATGTAAATATTTGTAGAAATATTAGGCATTTTGGTGTAACGCAATATCCCATCTGTAAAATCAATTCCTAATAATCAATTCCTGATATTGTAAAAATTCGAGAACGTAATTTTCACCCACGTGCTAAAAGAATATTTCTCGAAAACTTGACCATATTTCTGTGTTACGAATTGATTTTACCGACGGAGCGTGACGTCAGTCCAGATTTCCTAATCGAGTAATCGTAAACAATAAAATGATCAATATGGTTCCATACAATTTTTTTCAAGTGTCTTGCTAAAATTTATTAGAAAGGAAAAGGACTGGAATGCAGAAAAAGTTCTGTTTAAAAAATGTCAAGTGTTAATCACAATCATAAGGTAAATGGACCTGTTAACGTGACCTTGTTCCTACAATCGTGACCCCATATCGTCTTGCTTTTAACCTAGTTTTAAATAACGAATTACTTTTTATATTCTAAAACTCAATGGATTTGGTCATTATATGCTAATTTTGAACATATTTCCTGACCGTTTCTTAACTTATAATCAATTTTCACGATAACTGGGACATTTACCTTATTCGGAATGTTATCAACACATCTTATGAAATCCGATTAAGGAATTAAACAGGACCTTTGTGATGATTTTTTGAGAAATCATGATTAAAATTGCATAGAATTTTAAAAAAAAGCAAGATTGGATGAAGTTATGGCCACGCGGAGATAGCGCTCACATAACCTCCCTTACGTATTACTTTTTCTGTAATCGTAAGTTTAAAATTATTTGTCCAAAAAATAAATTCTTTTATGTAATAAACTGCATCTAGTACATCCTTTTCATGATGTTTTTGATTTTAATTTAAACTCTCTTGTCTTATTTTGTATAAAAGCTGCTCAAAAGTTCAAAGTTCGAATATTCTTAAAGTGTCATCGCGGCGGTCGTGCTCGAAGTGATTCCGAAGTTATGTTTGGAGTTTAGCCCATGTTCAGACTTTAGACTCTTGCACGTGGCTAAGCAAACACAGTTAGGCAGTAGCTCCAACACGCCAACATAAGGAGCATTGTGCCAGAGACTGAATCGCCTCAATCATTTGTGAGGGAATATGAAAATTGCAGAAAACCTCTCCCGGTGGCAGCTGTTTATCGACTGTCGAATTTAGATATATATGTTACTTTCGATGTTATCGACTCCACACATCCACCCTCGGGATCTTAACTTGTTGCTGCTCGACATGCAAAATCACATGGCTAATCAGATAGACGTGATAGTTAGCATCTTTTTTTTACATTCTTATCTTTTATTTTATATCACCTGTTTTTGACGTATTTTTTTTATATCAGCAGCTTAGAATTTGTGCGCTCTCTGAGGATTAGATTAATTTAATGTGCAATAAATACTTGAAGCCACGACCGAAGAAACGTTGTATCAAGAAAAATTTCGTTTCATTTCAAAGTTATTTATTACCATTAAAAGAATTTCTCTTGATCCAACGTGATCTTGGCTGAGAATTTCACATTTAATTGACATGTAAAGGTGAATTTTGAAGATGTCATTATTTTACTGAATTGTTGATAATTTTATTCTTTATTCTTTGTTTTAGCCACGCATAGATCCTTTGTCACTGCTCAAATGCCTCAGTGTCCTACTCGGCTCCACTGGTGGCATCAAAAGTAAGGAGGAAGTCCACCGGTTAGCCAATCTCATGACCAAGTTTTCCAAGAAACTTGTGTCCAAGTGTATATACATCCAAATCTTAAAAACCACCGAAACTGATCTTCTTAGTCAGTAAGTAGTAATTAATAATTAATTAATCATTGAACTTTATCGTCTGTTGGTTGCTATAGCAAAGCTAAAGAGAGGGTTCGAAATATTGCGCTTGTATCCACATTATTTCCATTTTATCACTGATTACACAACTTAAAATAGAGTTTTTCTTTTGAGATATTTATGCTCTTTGATGCTTTCTGGAATATGGAAATTTCAAATATTTTTTTAAAGCGAAATTGCATTAGTGATTGTGATAAGTGTATATAAATATGCGATAACAAATAATTTCACAATAGACATATTTTCACTCTTTGACATTACTTTATTTTAATGGAAAATTGTCATTTGTTTTCTTCGTCTGATAAACGTAGTAGGCCTTCCTCAGCTGAATTCTTGGCTTCTTACCAAACGGGCGGACGTAGTTAACATTTTTTTATTTATGTCACGTTCTGCATAAGAAAGGTCATCGATAGTCGCTGTTGGTCATTTTTCAGTAAAGAGTAAAATATTTTCATAAAGCGCAATTTTGAGCCACGGATCGATTGCTTTTTTTTATGTTAAATTTAAGAGTAGAAATGGTGTTTTTATGTTTGGGTTTCTCAGAAAAAATTCGAAATTATCTTCGTAAATGTAGTTTTCGGAAAGAGGGTTAGGTCAAGAATTTATAATAAAATGGTTCATCTTACAGTGATAAAAGTATATTTTTGCTATATTTGATAGTTTTCAAGGAAAATCCAGATTTTTATGTCTCACTACAAACTCTTATTTTCGATATGGTGGTTATTTTGTGAAAATGCAAGCTTATTTGTGTGGACACATCTTCTTTTGTCCTAATAGCATTTTCTTAGTCATTTTTTAAATAATCGCAGTTACTACTCATTTCAATCAGTCTTGTTTCATAGACAAAAAATTATAGATTTTTCTGCTGTTAAAAGTGCAATCGCAATAGTGTTCTTAAGCTATAATCTGTTCTATTCAAATTAAAATTCTTCCACTTTTAGTGGAATTTTCAAAAACTGTTTCTCCTTGTTAAACTTCCAGAAATTATGACATGATGAACATATTTCATTTTTTTATTTATAAAAATTTTAATTTTACTTAATTGTTTTTCATATATCAAACTTTTAACGGACACTTTTAATTTTATCTTCATAAAAATTGACATTCGTGAATTGGTGGTCCAAAATAAAAGTGTTGATGAAATCAATATTAGAATTTATCTTTAACGTCTCAAATCTAACTCTAATGACGAAATCCGTATAAATTTGAAGAGAAAAAGTTTACTTCAAAAATAAAAAATAAATAAAAAGAAGACCCATAAATTAGTTTTTCAGCCATTGAAAATTTTTTAAGTTTCATTGTTGGAAACATCACATTCCTAAGGATTTCTATTAGGTTTCAAATTAAGTTATAAACAACCTCTTAGTTTTATGTAAGTTTCATTTCGCATTAAAAAACATAGAAACGTCTAACTTAGCTGGGAATTATAATACAATTCTGTCAATTTCTTTAATTTTTATTTAATTAGTTATCGCTAATTGGTCGAAATATTTTTTTATTTTAACTAGAAAGAATCCGGTCACTAAATGTCAGTAGAAAAGTACTATCATTCAATGCAAATGATCCACTAAAGAAGTTTGACGATTTTCCCTTAAGAGCTATAAATTGTCATTAGTAAAACTTAATATCTCACAAGTAATCTTACTATTTCATAAGCGAAAATCCAAAAATTAGTAGTTCGTAAGCGAAATATGAATCACTAATTTCATTAGCGGAAGTAGCATGAATGAAAAAGAGAGTTATGCACGTGAATGTAAATTTGACGAGAGAAAGTATTAATGAACAGCAGTTTACATAAAATAGTGAATAGGAGCAGGAATAGAACAAATTAAGAGAGGTGGACTGAGAAATATGGAGTGTGATTGTCTTAGGTGAGCAATGTTTCCGAGTCCAGGATAATTGGTTAAAAAAAATAAATAAAAGAGTAAAACGTTAATATTAACAACTGACAGTGTGACTAAGAAGTCCGCAAAAATATTATTACCTTTTCCGATGCTATTGTTATGATTAGAATCCGGGCAGAATCCGATTTTTTATTCGTTTTCTGTAAAAAAAAAACTTTACTAGTAGATAAAACAAAATTAATATCTAATATTTTAATGCTGTTAATTGACCCTTGCAAAATACTTCATTGCTGTTATTTCTTTAGAAAAAAATAAGACATTTTCAGTGGGAAAATTGTTTGACATAAAAATGTATATATTATAGCTGTTTTTATAGAATGTATTTAAATTTACATAAATTAAAAAAAAAATTTTCAACTTTTCTGTATTTAACATAGCACTAATCTTTTTTTAAATGGTTAATCACTGATGTTTTTCAACTAATTTCAAGTGTACATGAATTTATTTTTAACAGTGGAAATAGATTAAACATTCGGCACCAGATATTTATTTTTTTCCCCAAATTGTCATGACTAATGAAAAGGGCGTGAAAAATTCTATCGAAACTAGTAAACAACATTTTTATTATTGGCATGAGAAAAATTCAAAGTCACCAAAACAGATTATGCATATTAGAAAAAGGACTGAACGCTTAAATTCAAACATAAAAAATAATTCCATTTTTTAACTGTAAGCACTTAAAAGCAAGAAAAAAAAAAATTATTTTTATTTCTGAAGGTCAAATTTGATTTTTTTCCAAGACTGACGGAAAATGGGCCTCGTAATTTCTGGAAGCCCCCTTATGACCAATTAAAAGGTTGTGAACAAAATTGTCGAAAAATTACAATACAATATTTCCCTTGATTGATATAAAAAGAGTTAATAAACGTTGAAAATTATAGAATCAACAAAATAGCCATAAATGGCAATCCCTCTTACTTGGTAAATATGTGCCCAAACGGCAAAATTTGTTTTGCCCACAGTATCATATAATTCTAATAGGACTACACTTGTCCAATTTTTCAGGTCAATTCGAGAAGCTTAATTTTTTTTTAGTCAGGAAGGTGTCCATTCATTTTAAAAATAACATTTTTTTCAGCTATCTTGAGTGAATTCTACTGAACGTATCCATGAATTTTGGACTCTTCACGCGTGTATTAGTGAGAATTGAAAATCTGATTTAAGTAAATGGGGCACAAGAACAAGTTGTGATATCTTCAAGTTGCTAGGTTAAATAAGCTAAGATTTCAATGTTCTATGATTATGTTGCGTGTAATAATTATGATACGGCAATTTACTGGGGGATAATTGTTAAGTTTTATCATTATTTCTCTTAAAATATAAATAAATATTGTACTTCAGTTTCAAAGAGCTGATAGTCTAATTGCCCCATTAATTCGTAATTGACGAATATATGAAGTACATGAAAATATCAATTTTTGTTTTAGATTTATGGGTGCGGGTGGATGGAATCTTGTTCATATGTGGCTCACTGATGGCATTGTCGCCAAAAATTGGGCTTTAATTCAAGAATTGTTGGAACTTCTTCTGTTATGCCCCGTAGACATCGAAAGATTAAAAAGTAATAACTGTCCAAAGTTAATCAAAGGTTTGTCGAAAGAGGGTAGTCATCAAGGTGTCCGAGTTTTGGCCAGCCGGCTCGTTGAACAATGGTTGAAAATTGTTAAAGGAGAAGCACCTCCTAATTCAATTCCAGCACAAATTATGACACTCCCCGGATCAAGTAATAAACCTTGTGTAATTCCGACCGCAATTGTTCATCCGAGGCCTGCAAATGTTATTTCTACAACCCAGAATAGTTTTAGCGAGAAAACTGAGACTGATAAAAATGCACAGCTTGCACAAAGTAATTCTTTGGCCGTCGACGAAACACACGCAATTAAACAGATAGATCATCATCATCAGCAGCCGCAGTCGAACGAATCGCAATATCAACAAATATCGGGAAAAGGAACATCTGTACAACCTGTTCAATTACCGATAGTCACCTCGTCAGCGCAAGCACCATGTCAGCCTTCACAACTCCAGAAAAAACAATCCTACGTTGTATTACCGTCTGCACAAACATCAGCCACGGGAGCAGGAGGAGGACCCGTTTATAAAATTACTATACGCGATGGCAATCGAGTTCTAACAAAACTAGAGACGGATGCTGCGCACATAAACAATGTAATTGACTTTCCAAGCAATGAAATAAGCGGCGAGTCCACGGATGATGCTCTTCAGTCTCAAGAATCGCGACAAGTGGCAGTGGATGGTGAAGGTGGTAGTAGCAGTAGTACACAAAAAGCTGATAATCAATTACCGATAAAAAGCGGCGCTAAAGTTACGGACGAAACGCCTATTGAACCGACAGACCGAGATCCTAGTGAAATTATATCTGTTGTTAGCTCTAAAGACAATTGTGAAACTGATAATATTAACATTAAAGACAATAAAGATGAAAGACCTGGTATTGTTAGTGATAGCAGTAAGTCTGTTAGTGACAAGGAAAATCGCGATTCTTCGAAAAGAGAGAGTGATAAAAAGAGTTCTGGTACTAGCAGCGGTAGCAGTAGTAGTAGTAGTACAGATAAGAAGAGTAGTCATCACAGTTCATCTTCATCAAGTAAAAGTTCTTCGAAGCACAGCTCGAAAGAGAGCTCTAATTCACATCGGTCAGGTTCGAATTCTCATCGTTCAAGCGCACATCGTTCCACCAGTTCGAAAAGTACGACATCAAAAGAAAAAACAAAGGAAAAGGATAAGGACAACAAAGACAAGCATCACAGCAGTTCGTCCAGTAGTAAACACGGTTCAAGCAATAAAAGTAGAGCTGAGCGTGATAAGGAGCGAGAGAAGGAGAAAGAGAAGCTGCGAAAGGATCAAGCGGAAAAGGATAAAGCGACTCTGGAGAAGGTTCAGGGCCCAGCACTGAGTTTCAAATTAGGCAAGATCCCTAAGAAGAAAAGCGACGATGACAAGGCAAATGATGGTTTAACGAAAAGATCCTCTATAGATTCCAAGGAGGCTAAGGACAAGATTGACGCTAAAAAAGCAGCCGCTGTATCAGCCGTTTCGGAAAAAAAGGCGATATCTATGTCCATAGAAAATAGAAAGACTTCACAAGATTCCACGACGCGACCTAAAACGGTCAAGACCTTTAACTCGAAGTTTAGGTCTACTGGTTTAGAGGAAGAAGCTAAGCCTCCGCCTCCAAGATCTGTCAAAAAGCCTAATCAAATACCGGATAAGAAAATAATACCAACAAAATTATCATCTCTGAAGAGAGCATCGCCGTTGAGAGAAACCAGTTCATCAGCGGATAAGAGAGCGAGACTTTCGCTTGATACTCCTGTCACGCCTCCAGCTGATGAAAAAAAAGGAGGAATCAAATTGATTCCACCGAAGCCTAAACGTAAGTATAGAGAGTCATTTTGGATGTACTATCAAACCAAAATGCAAAAAATATATATATTGCTGAGATTCGTGTTATTTTTTTCTTTTTGTTTCACGTAAACGAAAAATTAATTAAAAAGAGGTAAATATGAACAAGAGTGAGTGAGAGTGCAAGGCTGTGTGTTAGTGAAAGGATAAGAATATTGCTTCTAACGTTCCTGTATTGAGTTTACAGGTGATTGGCTTCAGAAAATTCTAGAACCAAATCAACGTGATTCGACTAATTTTTTAACACGAAAAAGGATTTTCCTAAATCGTGATGTCTTTCAGATCAGGAGAATGCAGTGTTTTATCATTGCGTCGTTGCATGTTCCACTTTTTTATTAAATTAGATTTTTCTATAAAATTTAGAATAAATAGTTGGAACAGGTCAATCTGCAATACATCGGGGGAATTTTTTGACTTGGTCATTTGGAGTCCCAACTTCTCACTAGGAAACACAAGAGTTGAACCTAAACTTTCAAGCGACAACCACTTATTATCAACTAAAATCAAGATGATCCTGCAGGTAATCTTTGGCTACAGTAATAACTAAATCATACAGAAAATCTTAAATTGAAGAACAAGAGTTATGGTTTCAAACCAAAATTGTGACATTAGTTATAATTTATAATGTAACATTATTTTCAATCAATTGAGAATTATATAGTTATGCTCATCAAGATATGATCGTCGTCGACGTCGTTCTCAATATCCCTGGAAGACATCAACATTAGGTAAGGGAGTCAAATAAACATATGTCTAATTATTTCTCTTCCTTTGTACGTGTACAGCCTCTTAGACATTTCAATAAATTGGTCAGAAATCTGGAATTTTTCAACTCTTGACTTTCTATTTATGTTTGGCCGATGATATTACATAGTACAAAAAAAAGCCCAAGTTCGTTGCTGAGGTTCCATCCAGTTTGCCATCCTCTCAGTGACGAATAAAATAAGCCTCTTGCTCGAGACATTCCTTTAAAGTCCATTTATAAAGCGTCAAACGATAGAATTAATGTTAAAAAGTGCATTTGATATTAATACTTCGGTTTATGGTAGTTCTACTTTTAAAATTGTAATAATGAATTAAGTGGCTTAAAAGTCAAAACCTGAAAATAACCAGGCGCTATCGCGTTGCTCATTTATAGGATTCTAATGAAATTCGCAGGATTCAATTAATATGTTTCGGTTTTTTTTTTTTCCAACGACCAGGAATTAGGTTGACGACTTGATCGAATCTGCTTTACCAGTGACTGGTAGACGATATAAACACATCATAAATTTAATCTAGAGAGTCTTTAAAGAGTTTCGTAAGCTGACGATTTTTCAAGTTATTAGCACATGTTTTTATTACTGTAGAAATCAGTATAACGACCCTTTATACCTTACCATTTTCTAAACTTCTTTTGGCTTAAGACCTTTTATCAAACGTGACATTAGGGCATTATTCAATTTTTTCAACATTCTCATTGAAAAACTAATGTCTTAAATGAATTTGTTTTAACATATAAACGTTCCTTGTTCTTTACTTTACGCTTGTCTAATATGGAAGATCCATTTGATTTATTAGTTTTTCAATAAGAGTGCTAAAAAAATGACTAATGTCACATCTCATACATTTCCTTAAAGTCTTGAAGATATTTTAAAATTAAATTCACCCTTGCATTAAAGCACATTTTCATATGTATCGTCGAGTTCAATTTCATGAACCTAACAATATGCAGACAAAGCCTTATTTTTTTTCTTATCTTGAATCTTGCGGTTACTGATCCGATTTTGTTCTGCAGTGTACCGGTACAACTTATTCTGAGTATTCGTAGGTTCATGATGTAAATTTCTGTTTTTTTTCTTTCTAAAATATTGACTACGCAAAGATATGTTTTTCCAATTAAAGCAAATACTCGGCAAAAATAAAGTTTTAAAGAAATAAAAAAAAAATGGTAAACTTATAGTATGCATGCATGTGTCATTATAACTGGTTTATCTAAGCTACTCTTTATAGCTGTAATAATAACCGTTAAAAAGTAGCGTCAAACGAGCGTGTTTTAATCTTTGAAATTTAATGCATATTTCAAGCTCTTCTGCTTGAAAAAAAAAAAATAATAAAGAAAACGTTAATTACGATGATGTCGATCCAGCGGATTACAGTCTTCAAGAGTGTAAACTATGCGACCGCATGGACCAGGGGACTGAACGACATTATGAGGGTCCTTAATTCCAACGCAATGAAGAGACTTTGAACCAGACAACAAAAAGCAACAGAATAAGAAGTTCTGTCTTCCAGAGCTTGCTTACTTTTAGTCGTTATTCGAAATTGAATCACCCTCAATCCTTATCGTAGTTGAGAAAAAGGATGAAAATATAAGTTTACTCTCCGGCACATAGTTCATATTTCCAAATCCATAGGTGAGCAGACGGAATAAAAGGAAAAAGTTAAACTTATTTATTATTGTAAAGATGAACGCTGAACGCTTTTTTCCTGAAAAGTGAATATTACAGCTTTTACGAGTTTCCTCGCACAAGTTACAATGTGAAATAGTAATATTCGCTACATTCTAGAAGAAAAGTGTTCAGAGTTCATCTTGGTAAAATGATAAATTTAGCCATTTTCTTTTTTCTTTGGATTAAAGATTATTTTTTTTTCATAATCACTTACTGACAATCAAGACTGAGAACAAAAGACGTGATTAAGGTTTTCGGATTGATGTTTCCGCGTTTTCTATGTGTGAATAAAAACAGAGACCTATGATTCGAATGTGCAAGTTTACATAATGCGCAACAAATCAACAATGTAAATAAAAAAGTGTAAATCATGGAAGAAAATGTATTCAAATATACGATTATAACTTTAGATTTTTGGGAATTGGAATGTTTTTCATTTACACTACTGCACGTTAAAATGAAAAGGGAACAGTAGTTTACTGCAATTTTACTGCGCGCTAGTAACGCACAAATTAAAATTACAAGATTATTATTAACGTTATCTTGTAAAACTGAATGCACATCAATGCAACCCCTTATTATTTTTAGTTTGCTTTTACATTTCGATGTGTAAACATCTTTGTCAGCGGTATGGAGAGTAAAGCCTGTATCGAGCGTTAAATCAGTTTTCATAACACAAAAGTGAAACGCATACATCCGGAACAGCGTAGCTGTGATAGAGCGATGGAGGGGAGAGAGAGAGAGAGAACAAAACATACATCTGGTCTCTCTCCCTCTCATGGCTCCGAGGTTATGACATAGCTGCACTTCGTGCGACACACGACGCAATAAAATAGTACAGAGATAGGGTGACCAGATGTCTTTATTTTTCGATTTCTGTCCTGATTTACTGATTTTTTTGTGCAGTATCCTGATTTTTCATGTCCGGAAACATGATTTCGCGTTTTTTATTGCGCGGAATTTTTAAGTTTTAGCGGCCAAAAAGTTTGAAGTAGATCAGTGGTCGGTAAACTACTGCCACGCGTCATACCTGTCTCATTAATCGGTTTGAGTAATGCGGATCAAAATTCAAAACAAAAAATGCTTAAGTTTAAAATCTGGACTTTATGATAGAAAATAATCTTTAAAATCTATCGATCTCTTTAGTAGTTTAGTGGTAAGAGCATCCGACCGACAATCAGAAGCCTGGGTTCGATTCCCAGCGGAGCGAAAGGAGATTTTTTTTCTGAAAAATATTTTTATTATAAAAAAATATCTTTAAAAAACTAAAAAACAGTAACCAATAAAACTGTTAGTTTGAAATTCAATTTTCATTATATTTCATCAGAACATTGCTTTCTAACTTTCCAAGAACCATTTTAGATATACGTAATCGCAAGAAAAACATAAATTTGAATTTAAGACTTTTAAATCGCTAATATAGCAATTTGTAACTTTTTCTTCCCCATTGCGTCTCCCTTCTATCAATGAACCCCCGCGGAGGGAAGCTAACCCGCGTCAGGTCAAACGTAGCCTTGACGAACTGAGCCCGGCGGACGAAAAATTCTCTCGGGCTCACCCTGCCCTTATCTAAAAAGATGAACATTTTTTTTTTATCAAAAGAAAAAGCGAATGATGAGCAATACTTCGAAAAGTCATGCAATTCCAAAATTTGCGAATTCTTTGACGCGAGGAGAAATATTTAATCATTCGAAGATTTTAAAAATTGCTCCATATGTTTTCGCCATTTCTGGGCATAACGCAAATTGCGAATTAAATTAAAAACAATTTGCTATGTTTGGAATTTCAATATTTAAAAAGGAAGGAATACATCCAATTGCTTAAAAAATTTTCATTTCTGAAAATTATATAAAATAATTCACACGTCCAGATTGCACTATGTTATTTAAACAAAAATTAAGGTTTTAGGAACGTAGCATGAAGGGGGGGGGGGCGTCCTAATTTTCCCATAGTCATCTGGTCACCCTAAGTCGGGAAAAGAAACCTCATTTTCTGGGTTTCTTCGAAATCTTCATAAAATCTTTTAAAATCTCAACATATATTTTAAAGATTTCAGAAACGAAGATGTTTGCACATAAATCTGCTTTGGGTCGTAGTTTAGGATGCCACGGTGGAGATAAAAAGACGTTAATTGCAAAATCGTTCCATATGAGATTTACCGATCGATTATGATAGTCTATAATCCTACGGACATTTTAAGATAAAAAAATCACCTGTCCCTTTTTGAAAAAGTCGATGTTCATGTTTAGTAAAAAAATTTGAAATCTAAAACGATAACATTCACTAAAAATTATTCTAAATTATAAATTTTAGAACAGGGTTGCTTTTGTATATGGAATCAAGTATATTTTTAAACAGTTTGATTTTTTCCAAAATAAATATTGTCGAGAATTCCATAAAATAATATGTACTGTAGTTCGGCCTGGTTTTTTTTTTATTTTACGACCAACAGTTCTATTGTTAAGTCGATAAAAATGGACTTTATTCCATATACAGAATAACTAACCTGACTTTATACGGAATAACTGTAACTTTACTGTTTATACGGACTTACCTGAACTTTATTCCATGGAGCAGTCGATATAAGGTATTAAATTCAGGAAATAATTTTTCGGATAGAATTTAACAATGTTTGAAACTTAATTTACTATTTTATTGACGAGCTTTTCAAATTAATTAATGAAATGTTTCAATTCTTTTTAATATCATTTTTCTATTTGAATTTTGAAATTAAGATTAAAATAGTAGTACATTGAGCTTATAATATTTCAAAAAGTCAAGACGAAGTGTCCTTAATGTAAAACTTGCAATAGAACAATTATATTAAAAACAACAATAATCAATAAACATCGCAGCTGATTATAAGATCATCTACTTCATTAACTATTATATAAAAAAAATATTTTTTCATTAAATTAAAACAGTTAATTATTGAATTTGAGAAGTTTATCAATAAAATGATAAATTAAAGTTTCAAATTTTACCTGAAAAATAATTGAATAATACTTTGTATAAAATTTATGACTTTCAACATTTATAATTTAAAAACAATTTTTCTAAACATTACTTTTAATTAATTCTTTTTTCGTCCACTTAGCAAAAAGAGCGCGATGATTTTTTAAAATATTTTTGATCTTAAAATTTCCGTGGGATTATAGAATACCATAATCAGTCGGAGAAAATCACATGCAGGGGCCTCAAAAAACCTAAACGAAAAACCTTTCTAAATTATATTATAAAATAATGAAGCCGTGATAGTTAGATATAACTTTAAATTAATTTTTAAAAAAATTATACTAATCTTTATACATTTAGTAATTTGCTACGTTTTAAATTCACTTTGTGTTGATGATCAGTTCGAAGGGGTGGGGTTGGATGGTTAATTAATGCGGGCGCGGATCCGGGGCCGGGGGGGGGGGGGGGGGGGTGTCACAGTTGGACGCCTTCCCCGGAAAACTCGGGTTTACACATGAATTTTGCACAGTTTTTCTTATCCTTTTTTTTTTTTAATATTACTAAACTGCTTTGCCCCTTCTCCCCACTCTTGTGTGGACTTGCCCCTGGATTAATGAGTCTGATGGTTTCAAATAGTCGATTTCGTAGTACTATATATGCATGATTTAAAAAATAATTTATATAATTAAATTAGATCTAGGAATTAAGTCAAAGAATCACAATAGTAGTTATTCTAGATATGGGTTTCAACAGACTATTCTAATATTTATATATTATGTTCTGTTTTCTTTCCTGAGAAAAGAATGCCACAAATTTAGATTTTCAAACTTGATTTGTTACTCTTTTTTTTTTGCAATTTGTACAAATATTTTAACTTTTATCTTTGAAGTTTAAATTCTGATACGTTTATTTATATTTTTGTGTCTAAATTAAGTACACGGTTTTTTTATTTTGAAGGGGGGAGGGGTGACCTCTCCCTTCCTCCGTAAAATTCGCTCTGACCGCCCTCGCTTCCCTAAAATCTTCCCAAGATTTTAGTTTACATACACAGCCAATAAATATAAATTAAGTTAATAAAATTGATTTGAAAAAAATTATAGTGAAAACAGAACTGACAAGCAATACTAATTTGGCATGTTTTTTTCTATTGATTAGTAAAAATGTTTCTGACATAAAAGCCTTCCACTCTCCCCATAAGGCACTGTAAGGTTTTTTTGTCCCCCTTTTACCCAAAAGTCTTACTAATGTGAAAGGCCCCTTATTAAAATTACATTTTATGTTTGTACATTAAAGATAACACAAACTGTTTTATAGAATTTGGAAATTTTAACTTTGGCTCTCTGAATGTCTCCGTTTTTTGCAACTTTCATTTTAAAGATTTTTCACTGGCAAAAGAAATACAATGGAATTATTAATCCATGTATTTGCCCTTGTTCGGAAGTAGATTTTATTACTAAATATGAATATTCGTTTTTTTTTAAATTTTGTTTATTCGTCTTTTAGGGGTCTTCGTCCGAAAGGGGTACCAAAGCTTGAAATAAGTAGCTAATAATTATTTATTTTGGACCAATACGCGGGTTAATCGTTCAATAGATATTTTTTTCTCATTTTCAGTATACGCCTTCTAGTGCTCTTATATGTAGATAGTTAGATTTTAAAAAATTGTTTTCATTTCGAATTTTTGACTGATCTGAAAAAGCACTGAATCTGGAAAATAAAATTACTACAAAGTCGTAAATCTTGATGAAAAGAATATTTTCAGTCATAAACTAATTTGGCTGAAATAATTAGTTTTTCATAAAAATGGGGAAAACGTACATATTTGATTTATTATCCTAAAAGATAAAAAAAATGTAACTGGGTTAAAACGGGGTAAACATAATCCTCTTATTGGCAAACCCCTTTTCCATTCTAATCAGATAATTAAGTTTAATACTTTCGAAACTTAAATTGCAATCTCATTTGATTTGAATAAAAAATATTAAATATTTATATTGCAATTCTGTTACAATTTGTAAATTAGGTAAAAAATAGGCAAACGTGTCCTAAATTTGATATAAATTTTGGGGCAATGTTTAATGTGCTTATGCTTAAAAAAGTGGGTCAAAAAGAAAAAAGAGATATATTATTAATAGATTGAGAATAAGAAAGTAAAAAAATATGTATCGTTAAGTCTTAGAAAATAATTCAATCTTGTTATTTTGAAAGATTAATGATTAGCATTGACAATTTCACTGCCAATTAGTAAATGTCGATACTGATTTGATTCAATGGCCATTTTTAAACTTTTTACATCATTGAGCTTTCACTGATTCAGATAAAAAAATTTTACTGAATTATTGACTTACTTTTTATCATACAATGCAGTAGAATTTAAACGTACTTCAACAGGGTACGTGGCTTGCTATTATCAATTTATTGAATTTTTCAAGGGTAGCCATAACAAATTATCATTTATAGATAATTTTTTCAAAGATAAAAAATCTTTTGCAGAAATAATTTTCGGAGCAAATAAATTCACATAAATTTTAATGTAGACTCTTATACAAAATCGCTGCAGAAATTCTGTCGTGTCCTTGATTGGGCCCAGACCTGGCAAGCCCTAGTAAAGCATGGTGGGGCGATTCTTGTAACGCCATCTTCCGGATTTTTAATATCTCCGGTCGACGTCAGTGTTTTATGCCCTATCGGGGCCAGGGCGGGAAATTTCTTGACGGAAACAATCGACACGATCGAATTTCTTGATTATATTAGAATTGTCTCAAATCCATGTTTTTAATTCAATTCATTTGTTATTATTATCTTGCATTACTGCTTGGACATTGGAATTTCTTTAGACTTCTTGTCTTTTAGTGGTCGTCGTACCAAAGGGGTACCGATGCCTTAAAGCTGCTTTCGCTCTCCAACAGTTGTTACCTTTTATAATACCATTAATTTGGATATTAAGTATTTAATATTTAGGTAATCTTATCGCAAATTTACACTACGCAAAGACCTTTTATAAATTTTCTTGCTGTAAGTAATCTAGTTGGGCAACGATGGTACTTAATAAGATTGCTTGTGTTATTGTGCCAGGCGGCTTCTGCTATGATTTCGAAAATTTAATTTTTGATGTGAAAACAAAAATTCATGCAGAAAGATTGTCATTTGGGGTTCCGGATCGAATAATTAGGCGTCAGAGGGATGACACTGTGCTCGAGCCAAAAAATGTTATGGCACCTCAATCGATCCGGGGCCTCAGTTACTGAATTATAATTTACATTTTGCTTTCGTTATTGAAATTACCCAAATAACACTAGATTTAAGGTTTCACCAAAGTTTTAGTTAATAATGACTAATAATTGGCTCACTCTTTACTAATTTAGATTTAAAGATACTGTTTCTCAAAAAGATGTCTTTTAATAAGCGCATAATATACAACAAAGTTGACTAATGCTTGAACTTTATTTGATACAAACCTATTCCTAGTTCCTGCGAACTTTTGTTGATGCGAAATAAATATCCACATCCTTCCTAACCTACTCTGCTAATCTAAATAAATTTAAGTTCGAAAAATAAGTACACTGATAGGTCAGATACTTTTTTTCAGAAAATTGGTTTGTATTACAGTATAATAATTTAAAAAATATATATATATCTTCATCAGTAAATTAAATAACTCCATTGTTTTAAATATGAAAGTTCTATGTAAAATTTATTTGATCAAAGAAAAATCATTTTCATATTCTTGACAAATAAAAAACAAAATAATTTACTCTTTTAAAATTTGCAGCATTCCTGAAATGCTGCTGGGATCACTTTCTCTGTTTTCGTGGTGG
>NC_046665.1:83293194-83345736 GCF_010883055.1 Belonocnema kinseyi | reverse complement strand
CACATTGTCTCGAAACGGCACTGAGAGGGGTACTCAACATCTTTCCAGGTTCAAAGAGAAGGATTTTAATTTCAATTCATTAAAATATACGATATTACTAAGCACATTCAGTTAAATTTCGATTACATGTAATATCTTAGCTTTTTTATCATACTACTTATTTAATCCGTGCATGGTGTATGAGGAGCCCCTCATCGATCATAGTCAAAGATCATTAGGACTCTGAACCAAACTGAATCACCTCCAACCCCTTGGTTTTATTGGTTATTAGGACATATTTGTAAGATCACACGCATTCAGTCAATACTTTTGACCCCGTTTGCGAAAAAATTATATACAAGCGAGAGGGGAGATGCAAACTTTATATGAACAATGCAAACATTACGCGCCCCTTTGGTGGTGCGTAATAGATAGCTATAGCATTATAATCAATGGGTGAAGTTTAAATTAATAAGAGTTTTCTTTACAGATTCTACATTTCAAATAATAATTGATGTTCATGATATTTGGGATAATTTCTTTTATGATTAACAAACCTATAATAATAATTTTAAGATAAATGGGTCACAGATTTAAATGTATAGAGTACGTGTGTGTGTGTGTGTGCGTTTGTTGTTCATATACCTCGACTTCTTTTTTTTAACAGATCAATTTTTTTAAATTTTTGTCAGATTACCCTTAAATATAAATAAACATTAATTTATAAATAAATGTTGATTCTTTCTAGCAATGGTCCTTCAAGAGAGCGACATGTTCATGGATGCTTTAACAGCTTCTACGAAAAATAAAGAACCGAGGAAGCGCAAACGAAGAACATCTCTTACGAAGGACGGCCCGCCGGAAGTAAAGAAATCGGATTCTTCTAATAGTGAAAATCATCGTGATACATCCCCGCCACATACGTCACCGTCAACTGCCAATGCTGCCGTGACATCGCAGAAAACTGACGAAAAAACATTGCTGAAACCCACGTTTAAGGTATTATAAGTTTTTTACATTATCAGGATGTCTACCCCACCCGGAAACCTTTGAATTTTCAGAAAATTTTTGTATACCTGGAAAAACCTAAAGATGGCAGGCAATTTTTTTTAAGCCAGAGCATTTTTTAGAGAGCGTGCTTAATTTTTTTTAAATTGCAATATAAAATTTAGTAACAATGATTCTTTATTTGTAAAAATAGCTTTATATTACTGTATTTAACTATTTTGTCATACATTTTTTTAACTGAAAGTTGAATTATTCTATTTTTTGTTCAAAATTGGTCGCTTTTAGTTAAAAATTCAAGCATCGGAATGAAAATTCGTTCTTTTTGGTAGAAAATTAATCTTCTTGGTTAAAAATCCAACTTATGTGGAAAATTCTTCTTTTTAATTTAAATGTCAACTACAAACTGACTGTAACTACTGTTCCATTTGAATATTTCATCATTTTAGTTAATAATTCATCTCGTTGGTTGATCATTCATTTTTTTTAACTAAAAATTTAATATAAAATTTTTGGTTGAAATATTATCTTTTTTTTTTGAAAATTCGTATTTTTTGGTAGAAATTAATCACTTCAGTTGAAAATTCCATTATTATAGTTAAAAATTCATCTTGTTAATTCAAAATTCATCTTTTTGATTTAAAATTCAACTATTGCAGTTAAAGATTAATCTCTTTAATTGAAAATTCATCACTTTGTTTGAAAATGTAACTATTTTTTTGAAATTAGTTTCTTTTTAACGGAAATTTTAATTATTCAATTCTTGGTTGACGATTTATTATTTTTAGTTGAAAATTCGTCTTTGGATTAAATTTAACTATTTCAGTTGAAAATTAGTCATTGTAGTTGAAAGTTTATCATTAAGGTTGAAAATTAATTTTTTTTTAACTTAAAATTTAATTTGGACAGTTTTTGTTAAAAATTGATCTTTTTTAGTTCAAAGCTCAACTATTTGGTTAAAAACTTGTCTTTTTTAGTATAAAATCCATGTATTTTTATGAAATAAAAAAATTTTAGTTGAAAATTCACCTTTTTGGTTGAAACTAAAATTATTTGTTTCAAAGGTAAAATCTTTTTGATCCAAAATTGATCTTTTTCAGTTGAAAATTCCACTATTTTGTTGAAAAAACGTCGTTTTTGGTTGAAAATTAAACTATTTGGTGAACAAGTTAGGAATTTGAATTGGTTTAAATTGAATTTTATACAGTAACTACATTAATTTTACCTAAATATGCACTGAATTTCAAGTATAAGATGTTAAAATAAAAATTTGAATTATTCAAATTCATGAACTTTAGCAACAAATGCAAGAAATGGTCAATTATGTTTCTATTATTATTTAATTAATCGATGGTGCTAATTTATTTAAGAATATCTTGTAATATAATTTTTCAAATTTTTCTAAATTAAACATATTAATTGAATCCCTAGAAACTAAAAAAAAACATTTATAATAAACTCGTGAAACTGTATACATATTTCGAGTCGATTGTTTTAAAATATGCGAAATATTTAAATACAATGAATACATAGAAAAAAAACTTGAGATACCTGGAAAAACCTGGAAATGTAACATAATTTTTTCAGGATTTGAGTAGACACCCTGATTATTAAATTTGTTTATTTATTTGTTTGTTTCACTGAATTTCTCAAATTTCATACGTAAAATATTAACAAGAATTCTTTATTTAAAAGTTCTATCAAGATACACTTGAGACTGAGGAAGATAAAGAACAGAAAGTGAAAGTAAAAGAAGATGGTGTTAAGAGCAAGGAAGAAAACGGTCAAGAGGGTGTAGAAGAGGATCGAGATGAAGACGAAGATGACGAAGAGGAAGAGGAGGAGGAGGAGGAAGAACTGAAAAGCAATAAAAACATCAAAGAGTCGAGTGAAAATGACGAAGGAAGTAGAAGTAAGTTTCTTCTTCTTTTATAGTATATTAATTCCTCTTTTTCACCCTGTTTTAAAAGAAATTCACCCCCTTTTCTTAGTTCTTCGCTTAAATTCGAAATGAATTAATAGGATTCAAGAAAGAAAATTCGTCCTTTTGGGTGGAAAATTCAACTAAAATCTTTCTTGGTTGAAAATTCAACTATATTTGGAAAATTCTTTTTTTTTTTTCATTAATATTTCATACTTTTTGGTTGAAAATGTAACTTCTTGTTTGAAAGTAGAACTACTTTCTTAAAAATAATTTTTGTTTTTAAAAGTTCATAATTTTCGTTAAAAATTCATCTTTGAAAATTTAACTATTTTTTGGTGAATTCATTTTTTTTATAAATTCATTTTTTCAACTAAAAATTTAAGTATTCTAGTTGAACATTCATCATTTTAGTCGAGACTTCATCTCTTTCGTTAAAAATTTAATTGTTTTGTTGAAAATTCGTCTTTTTTGTTTAATATTTTGAAAAATTAATCTTTTATGGCTGAAAATATTTTTTGGTTGAAATATTAACCATTAAATTTGGCGTTAAGAGTTTTCTGTTGTTAAAAATTTAAATATAATTGGTTAAAAGTGGAATTACTTTGTTAACAATTTATTTTGTTGGTTGTAAGATCGCCTTTTATGATAAAAATTCGTCATTTTTGGCGGAATATTAATGTTTAACTGAAAATTTCACTATTCCATTTTTAGCTAGAAATTGATTTTTCTGGTTGAAGATATATCATTTTAGTTGAAAATTCATCTCCTTTGTGGAAATTTTTTATTTTTTTGTTGTTAAAAATTAATCTCCGGTTGAAAAATTAACTATTGTGTTGAAAATCCTTCTTTTTTCAAATGAATATTAATGATTTAAACAGAAAATTTGAATATTCAATTTTTTTAAATTGATCTTTTCTAGTTGAAAATAGTGTTTTGTTGAAAATTCGTCTTTTTCAGTAGAAAATTATTCTTTTTGGGTAAAAATTTGCCGTTTTGGTGGAAGATTCAATTACACTTCGTTTAAAGTTGAAATTCTTTATTAAAAATTAATTTTTTTGGTTGGAAATTCGTAATT
The DNA here is from genome assembly GCF_010883055.1 of Belonocnema kinseyi. Taxonomy (NCBI): domain Eukaryota; kingdom Metazoa; phylum Arthropoda; class Insecta; order Hymenoptera; family Cynipidae; genus Belonocnema; species Belonocnema kinseyi. The sequence continues at coordinate 83,341,753 of NC_046665.1, read as the reverse complement.
TTATTTTAAAATGCATCTGTTTGGTTAAAAAATTAAATGTTTTGTTAAAAATGTCTCTTTTCATATTTAATTGATCTTCTTGATTGAAAACAAATCTGCTTGGTTAAAAATTGATCTTTTTAGTAGATTTCATTGTTTGAAAAATCAATGATGTTGTTGAAAATTAACCTATTTTATTAAAAATTAATGTACATTTATGAAATTTTGTTTTTGTTTCAGTAGAAAATTAATCTTCATTGTTGGAAATGTATCTTTTTGGTTAAAATTTAAACTAGTGTTTTAAAAATTCATTTGTTTGGAGATCCATCAATTTAATTAAAAATTTTGTTGTTCAGAACTAGTCTTTTTACTGAAAATTCAAAAAATTCATGTGTTTTTTTTATAAACTTGTATTTTTCAGTAAAAAATTGATCTCCCCAGTATAAAATTTATCTTTTCGGTTGAAAATTCAACTTCACTTGTTTGAAAGTTGAACTATTTGTTAAAAATGTACTTTTCGGCTGAAGATTGATTATTTCAGTTGAAAATTCATCTCATTGTTAAAAAATTATCTATTTTGTTGAAAATTCGGTTTATGTATTGAATGCAACATGGTATACCAACAATAATATTATTTAAAAGAAATTTTTTCCCCTATCTTTATGAAAAATACCTCGATTTCCCCTGTTTCGAGAGAATTTTTGACTGTGAAGTCTGATATTTTGATTTTGTATGAATTATTTATCTTTGAACAATGATAATAGTGTCTAAACATTAAATATGTTCTTTTTAATTTCAGCACCAACGCCAGAAGAAACTATTGCAGAAAAGAGCGTTGACTCTAATCAAGATTCTGATTCTTCAAAACCAGACATTCGGTATGTGGATGGACTTAGGAGTGTACTCTTACTTCAAAAACGTAAAGGTCCAAAAAAATCTCTGAAATGGAAAGTTGACTTGGAATCTATACGATACTTCGAATTGGACGAAACCGAGCGAGTGAATGTAACGAAAACCTTTACGGACATGAAGCAAATAGAGAAGCAAAATGAAAGAGAAGCTTTCCAGATGGCCAGAAAATTAAGTAAGTCATCGGCATACATTTTCTCGATTAATAAGTACATATTAAAAAAAAAAAGTTAAATAAATCTGATCGAAATCTGATTTTTTTTCTCCAGGTACCGACGATATAATGGAAGAAAAAACGAGATGGAGGCCACTAATTCCCATTGATACTCCTCCTGCTTTGGTGGAACTTGGAAAAGACAGTAGAGAAAAGGATATTCAATATGCTCGCGAGAAGGGAATACTTCAAGCACTTTACTTCCATCGGAATATGTAATTATTTTTCTTCTTCTACTTCTTGTACATATATACAGGCCTCAGACTATTTTGCTATTATTATATTTTCTAAAATTTCTCGCTGATTCAACTATTTTTTCACTTGTTAGTTTTTTAACATAGTTTCCAAATTCTTCTGGGATTGGCTAAAAATGACTTATACGCCGTCTCAAAAATCGAAATTTCAACCGATTCAAGGTTTTGAATGATTTCAAAGATTTTAAAGCATTTCAAGGGAATTTATTGGGTTCCAGAGTTTTTAGATTTTTTTTAAAAATTGCAAGGGATTTTAAAATATTTGAAGAAGGTTTTAAAGCTTTTAATTTTTTTTAAATAAGATTCCAAGAGATTTCAGAGAATTTTAAAGATTTTAAGCGATTTTAAGATATTTCATGATTTTTTCAGAAGATTTCAAAGATTTAAAAATACTTGAAGGCGTTTTAAAGGAATTTAAATTATTTCAGGGATTGGAAATGATTTTATAGAGTTTCGAAGCTTTTAGATTTTTTTAAGATTTAAAAAAATAAGATTCTGAGAGATTTCAGAGAGTTTCAAAGATTTCAAGCGATTTTAAGATATTTCATGATTTTTTTCAGAAAATTTCAACATATTTCAAAGGGTTTTAAAGAGATTTAACTGATTTCTAGCACTGGAATGGGTTTTTAAGGTTTCAAGACTTTAAAATTTTTTAGATTTAAAAAAATAAGATTCCAAGAGATTTCAAGCGATCTTAAGATATTTCATGATTTTTTTTAGAAGATTTCAAATATTTCAAAATATTTCAAGGGGTTTTAAAGGAATTTAACTGATTTCAGGGATTTGAAATGATTTTATAGAGTCTCAAAGCTTTTAGATTTTTTTTTTAAGATTTAAAAAATAAGATTCCAAGAGATTTCAGAGAATTAAAAAGATTTCAAGCGATTTTAAGATATTTCATGATTTTTTTGAGAAGATTTCAAAATGTTTCAAGGGATTTTAAAGGAATTTAACCGCTTTCAGGGATTTGAAATGATTGTATAGAGTTTCGAAGCTATTAAAATACTTTGATATTAAAAAAAAAATAAGATTCCAAGTGATTTCAAAGATTTCAAGCGATTTTAAGATATTTTATGATTTTTTTCAGAAGATATCAAAGATTTCAAAATATTTCAAAGGGTTTTAAAGGAATTTAATTTATTTCAGGGATTTCAAATGATTCTATAGTTTCAAAGCTTTTTGATTTTTTTAAGATTTAAAAAAATAGGATTCCAAGAGATTTCAGAGAATTTAAAACATTTCCAGGGATTTCCAGGTGGATTATTAAATTTTATGGAATTTTCAAGATTTAATCATTTTTGAAGAAATTTTAAAGATAATACAGATTTTAAGATGTTCTTCTGGATTTTTCTCGGATTCTAAGGATTTTACTAGATTTAGGAGATGTTTTGAATTTCAACGAATTTCAAGCTATTTTTCCATTATTTTTCAAATTTAATGCTATCATCAGGGTGGCATCTGAAACTGGAAATGACCGAGAATTTTTTAAAGTCAGAAAAAACGGGGATATGGCAGTGAATTTATTCTTTGGCCGGAAATTTCAAAATATTTAAAAATATCACAAATTTCATGTCAGATGACATAATACAATTTAAAATAAGTGCAATTTCAACATTTAAAAATTTAGTTCAATTTGTACCTTTTTCCATAAGGAAAACATTCAGTTTACAATGCGCTATTTGAAAATGTTAAAATATCACAAATTTCATGTCAGGTGATATAATGCAATTTAAAATAAGTTCAATTTCAACATTTTATTTCAAATGTTAAGTTCAATTTTGATCTTTTTCCATTAGGAAAACATTCAGTTTACAATGCGCTATTTAAAAATCTTTTACACAAAACCTTTTCCATTTGGGGTGTTCATTTTTAAGCGTACATCAATTTTAAGAATTTTAAACTCTGTTTTAAGGATTAGACTTACAAGCTTCCATTTAATATCTCTAAATTAATGATCGTTTGAATTAAGAAATTGATAAGCTTCAATTGAAAAAGTTTTAACTTGTTTAATTTCATTAACACAATTTTCAATTTCTCAAATAATTCCGAGGCCTGTATACAGTCAGTTATCATGGAAAAACAAAAATTCTCATGTTTCTTCTTTCTCCAGGATACCAGATTCGCCTGCAGAACCGGAAGAAGAGCGGCTTTTGCCTGTGGTAGACGCCAGGATTATTCCCCTGGAAGACTTGACCGGGACGAAGGCCAACGAGAAAGATTTTACAGCAATGCCTTGGCCTGAACCAAAACCTCAACTTCCCCCTGTCCAACCCGCACCAATGACGAATTTCCACTATCAAGGATTCCCGCACAATCAGCATCCAATGCTGCCTTCCATGGGCCCACCACAGCAAGCACCAATGGGACCAATGCCACCAATGCCTCAGCCAATGATGAACCCGATGAATCAAATGGGACCGGAAATGGTCGGAGGGCCACTTCCACCCGGTGGCGGTGGCGGCGGTGGCTGGAGAACTGGCGATGGAAAGGTCGTCGTGCCAGACATAAATCACGGGATAAGTCCAATGCCGAATATGCCTGGTGGTTACCCACCTCAGGGCATGGATGGGCAAATGGTGCCGCCGCCAGGAATGATGGGCCCGCCAATGTATAACCAACCCGACGGTTTCATGATGGGTCCGGACGATATGGGTTATAACAATGGGCCAAACAACTTTCAGGGACCACCCGGGCCTGTTATGTATGGACCTGGACATGGGCCTGGACCTGGACCAGGACCTGGCCCAGGACCGGGACCGAACTTTCAGGGTGGTCCGAGAGGTGGTGGACCAATGCATGTTAATCGTGGAAGAGGAGCGCCACCGGGTGCCGGCTGGTTTCGAGGTGGTCCACCTGTTCGAGGAGGTGGCTGGCGAGGCGGCTGGAGAGGAAACTCGAAGCAGCCACCAGTGTGTAGACAATTTTCCAAAAGTGGCTACTGTCGAGCTGAGAATAAGTGTCAATTTCTTCATCCTGGCGTGAATTGTCCCCCGTTTTAAACATTTTTCATCTCTCGGAATAGATGATGATTGATAATTGATGATGAGAAGAAAAAGAAGAAGAAGGAGAGAGAGAGAATCATTAATTTTTATTCGAGTACAAGATTGAAAGCGTACTGACTAAAATTGTTGAAATTATGTGATATTAAGTAAGGAAATAAGTGCTGGGTTGGTTTCATCAGCTGCAGGCCAGCAATAATGCAATTTCATTTGGCAGTCGTCTACACCTGAATCGCGAGCCTCATATATTCAAGTCTGTATCCACGATTTTATCCTTTATCTACTTTCTACGTTTTAAGACTCGTAATTTTTCGATAAAAAATCATTACTAGCATCAAACTGTTCAAGGATTGTAAAAATATGACAAATTTAGCATCAATCGTACATGTAACTTTTTCTGTGTGTGTGTTTTTTTTTACTTTTCTTGTCGCCTAAATTCGGGTCGGCGGAAGAATCGATTTTTCTGCTTCGACCAATGAAAATCAAAGTGTGAATGCACGATTCTTTCGTTGTCCTTGAGGATAGTATTTTCCAACAGTTGAATATCAAACACTGTACTTAATATTACTGCTCTTAAAATCATAATCATCGTCAATATAAGAGTCAACGAAAATGAGATAGAAAAAAAGCAAGTCATGACACAGAACTACTATAATATTGCTTGTGAGCATTGCAAATATTTATGGAGAAGATCAATCATGAATGTTGAAGAAGCTGGGCCAGCTGTGTATATAAATGCGCAAGATATTGACGTTTTCATTAATCTGTATATATTTATACATGTGCACACTAAAAAGTTCAAATATAAATGATTATTTGCATAATATTATAATAATTTGTAAGTTTCAAGATAATATAATGATAGTGTGGCTTTTTGTACGATAGCGGGAGGTCATTCAGTTTTGGAAAAACCGCGGTTTTGTAAACTAAAGTTCTTCAGACCGCGACTCATCACGTGTATACAAATATTTTATGTGTATATATAATATTTCGATATATACATATATTATACTATTGTATGAAGCAATTGAGACAAACGTTAAATGATCTGTGGCAGCAGTGTGTATATATATATAGAACACAATCATACATTTCAATGAAATTAATTTAAAATGTCTGTATAGATAGCTATATTTTTTATCAACTGAACAAACAAGGAGTTTCAGATGCAATATAGTGAAAAATGTACTCAATTGATTGTAAAGACTTGTTGAAAAGTCGGATTATTATTCGTGTAACAATGCATAAAAATGATTTTGTTTATTATTTTTTTTTTTTACTAAAATTAAGGGTAATGGTTAAGTTTCTTGTACACAGCCGATTGTTATCTTTGTAAATAGCTAAAACAATTATTATTGTATGAAAATCAGTTTGAGATAAATACATTATTCATAACTAATTTTACCGTTTTGATTTTTAAGAATGTTTGAAAATGTATTTTTTTCCCCTTATATATAAATATGTATAAAAAAACTTTAGAAAAATTAAGTCATAGCGGATATTTGTAGTTTTTTTATTAAGTAGGTACTTTGTACATCGCGAGGTTTAGAATTTTAAGAGTTTTAGGTATTGTGAAAACCGTTATGAAAAATTGTAGATTGTACATATTGAATAAAAATGAAGTGATGAATTTTAATCCGATTAATTTTAATCATGAAATTCTCGGAAATTATTATTATTTCCGGGTCCGCCGTTTTCTTCGGATTGAAATTTTACAGTTTTTCAAGATAATTTTTTTGAAGTATTAAAACTGAAAATAACTTGAAAAAATAATTTTCTTATTTGTAAATTTATCTACTTCATTTTTTGTTGAAATATCAACTTTTTCATTCAGAACAATCTTTTTTAATGAAAATTCAACTATTTATTTGAAATTTGAACTACTTTATTCAAAATTAATTTTGTTGTTTTGTTTTGAAAGTTCATCAAATTAGTTGAAAATTAACTTTTTTTTGAAAATTCATCTACTCAGGTTGGAAGTTAAAGTCCTGATTTAGAAAATTCATTTTTTACCATAAAAATAAAACAATTTGGTTGAAATTACGTTTCTTTCCTAAGTTAAAAACACGAATTCGGATTTGGTTAGTTTGCATCACTCGTAGCGCCTCTTGCGGAAAAATGCGAAACCGAAAACTTTCAAAATTCTATGCTTTTTCCTTGACTAATTTTTCATTTGAAATCATTAATATTAAAATTCCAGCATTTTAATCTTATGATACTTTTAACATAGAATATTTTATAAACGGAATAAAACAGTATTTTATATACAAATTTAAAATTTTCAAATTTATAAAATTAATTCAAACAAAAAAAATGTTTTTTCTACCATAAAAGATGGCTTGTTAACAAAATACTGGAATTTTCAACAAAATAATGAGCTCTTTAACATAATAGTTGAATATTCAACCTAAAAAAATACATTTCTAATAAAAACGTGTCATAGTTTATATTTCAATTAAAAAAGATGAAATTTATACAAAAAAAAGTGGAATTTAAAAACCAAAAAACGAATTTTCAACAAATAAATATTTTTCACTCAAGAAAAAAAGTTAATCTAAATTGTTCAATCTTCAAGCCTAAAAATGAAATTTTCTCCACAAAAATTGAATTTTCAAACAAAAAATATGACTTCAGCAAAAAATTAATTGTCCACCCAACAAAAATGAAATTTCAAACTAAAAAATTATTTAAAAAAAAGTCGATTTTTCATCTAAAAAATATCAATCTTAAAAAACGGAAAAGTTACATTTTCTGTTAAAAAATTAATTGTAAACAAAAAAATGAATTTTCTACTACACAGTTAAATTTTCAACCAGACATAAGCCTTCAGTCAAAAAAATTAATTTTTGACTATGTAGTTTATCTTTTACCCAAGTAGTTGAATTTTCAAAAAAATAATTAAACTTGTAACCAAAGAGATGAATTTTCAACTTAAAATATAAATCTTTAACAAAAAAGTGAGTTCTTAACAAAGTGATAGAAGAAATTTCATTTTCTTATTCAATGAAAATTTAACTTTTTGGTTAAATATCATTCTTCTTTACTTGAGTATCAAGCGAAGAAGAATGATTGAATTTTCAATACAAACAGAAGAATTTTTAAACAAAAAGGATGACTTTTTAACAAAATTGTTGAATTCTCTACCAAATAGTTGCATTTTGATCAAAGAAGATTAAATTTCTCTCAGAACAGAGGAATTTTTAATTACAAAAAAATTTTTGTTTTCATTCAAAAAAGATTAAAAAACTTGAATTTTCAATCGAAAAAGACGAATTTTTTAAACCAAAAAGGATGAATTATTAATTAAATATTTGAATTCTCTAACAAATAGTTTTATTTTAATCCAAAAAGATATTTTTCTTAAAACATATGGGTTTTTAATTAAATAAAAACAAAAACAAAATTTCAAAAATATTTAAATTTTCACCCAGAAAATATTTTAGTTTTTTTTTCAACAATTATTCAACAAAATTATTCAATTTTCAACTAAATAATTAAATTTATTACTAAAAGGATAATCTGCAGAAAAAAGTTGTTGCGAATTTTCAAAAATATTTCATTTTTCAACGAGTCCTATTTTTGAAATTTTAATCTTAAATTATTCAGGTTAAAAATTCTTCAATTCAAAATAAGATTTTTCAATTTTAAACGCTTTGAATTAGAAATGATATAATTTCAACTCCTACCTAAAAAAATTCTCCATTGCAAACATTTTTAATCTGAAAGTTTTCAATTTATAACACTCTTAATTACAAATAATACAGTTTTAATTCCTTTGAATTTTCAAAATTTTATTTGGAAAATATTTTCCTTTTGATATTTTGGACTTGTCCTATTTTCGAAATTTTCTTATTATCTTAAATAATTGAAATTCGATATTCTTATATGGAAAAAAAATTGTTTCATTCTATAAGTTTTAAATTAGAAATGATAAAATTTCAAATCTTTTCTGATAAAATTTTCCAATTTTCAAAATTCAATCTAAAAGTGTACAATTTGGAACGCTTTCAATCAGAAATAATACCATTTGGAAAACTTGTATTTCAGCGCTTTTCTGCAAGAGACGTTACGAACGATGCCAACTAACTAAATCCGAATCTATGCGTCCAAATTTTCCCAAGGCAGCATTGGAGTGGGGACTCCTTATTCTACTTCGTAGTTAAAAATTTGATGTTGGCTAAAAATTCAAGTCTTGTTGAAAATTCGTCATTTTGGTAGAAACTTAATCTATTTGGTTGAACAAATTTTGTTTCATAAGTTAATGTTTTCGGGTTTAAAATTTGACTTTGTTGAAGAAAATTCGTCTTTTTGGCTTGAAAATTCCACAGTTTGATAAAAAATTAAACTATTCGCTTCAAAATTATCTCTTTTTTGAAAATGTATAGTTTTGTATGAAAATTCTATTATCTTAGTGGGTAATTCAAGTATTTCGTACAAATGAATTTTTAGGTTGATAATTTATATTTTTGGGCTGAAAATTCAACAATTTAGTTGAAATTTTTTTCTCTTTTGACTGAAAAATATTTTTTGGTTAAGATAAAAACTATATAATTTTTTGTGGTGAATTCGTCTGTTAAACTAATTAATTTTTTTTTTAATTCAACATTTTAGTTTGAAAATTCATCTTTTCAGTTCAAATTTAATCTTTTTTTGTAGAAAATTAATCTACTTGGACGAAAATTCATTTTTTTGTTGAAAATAGATCTTTTCGGATTGTCAACTGAACTGTTTTGTAACAAATTCATTTTTTGGATTGAAAAATAGAAAAATTTGGTTGAAATTAATATATTTCTTGACTTAAAAATCTCTCTTGGCTGAAACGTTATTTGTTGTTAAAAATTCTTCTCTTTTGGGGACGATTCATTATTTATTTTCTCTTTAGCCGGTACATTTTTTTTATTAAAAATTCACCTTTAGATGAAAATTATTTTTTGTTTGTTGCTTAAAAATTAGTTCTTTTAGTAAAAATTTAATCTTTTCAGTTCGTTTTTTTTTTAATACTAATTTTTTCATTTGAAATATTAACTTCCATTTTTGGTTTATATATCAACTATTACATTTTTCCTTGAGAAAAATCTTTATTCTTAATGAAAATTCACCTACTTCTTTGAGAGTGGAATTTCTTTTTTTTTTTAATTAATTTTTTGTTTTTGAGGATTTATTATTTAAGCTGGAACTTCCTTCCTTTGGTTGGAAATTTTTTGTTGTTAAAAAAATATTTTCTTTAACTGAAAATGTAGGTATGACAAATGTAATTTCAAAATGCATCTTTAATGGTTCAAACTTAACCTTTTTTGGTAGAAAATTGATCTATTTGGTTAATACAAAACTTTTCAATTGAAAATTCAGATGTTCAGGTTGAAAATTGAACTTTTATCTAGAAAATTAATTATTTTATCTTGAAAATTCAACAATTTGGTTGAAATTATTTTTCTTTCTTGACTTAAAAATCTTTCCTTGCAGAAAATTGAACTCTTATTGAAAATTCGTCTTTTTTGTATAAAACTTCATCTTTTTTGGTTAAGATGATAATTTTAGTTAAGATTCAACTTGTTTGTTGTAAATTAACTTTTTTGTTGAAAATTCTTATTTCCAGTTTGAAAATTCAAATTTTTTTAAAGAACTCCCCTTCTTGACTTGAAAATTCAACAATTAGTTGATTCTCTCTCTCTCTCTCTTGACTGAAAAATCGTTTTTGGATGAAAAATCAACTATTTTGTTGTAAATTAGCTTTTTTATTGAAAATTCATATTTTTGGTTTGAAAATTCGTAATTTTCGCTCGAAAATTTAACAATTTGGTAGAAAATTAAACAATTTGCTTGAAAATTAATTTTTTTTTTTTAAATTAATATTGTCGAGCTGGAAATTCACTTTTTTTTTTAGAGAATTCGCCTTTTTCGGTTGAAAATTCAACAATTTAGTACATTTTCTCTCTTTCTCTTGACTAAAAAATCGGTTTTGGATGAAAATTCAACTATTTTGTTGTAAATTAGCTTTTTTGTGAAAAATTCATATTTTTGGTTTGAAAATTCGTAATTTTCGCTCGAAAATTTAACAGTTTGGTAGAAAATTAAACAATTTGATTGAAATTTACATTTTTTGTCGAAAATTTATATTGTCGAGCTGGTTATTCACCTTTTTTTTTAGAGAATTAGCGTTTTTGGCAACCTTGCGGTTGTTACTTGATCTATTTTTTAAAAATTATATACAGACGTATAAAAACTTTAGAAGAATTAAATAATAGCGGATATTTTTTATTACTTTGTTTATTAACTAGATACTCTGTACATCGTGAGGTTTATCATTTTCAGAGTCTGAGGTATTCTCAAAATGAATTTTAATCTGAAAAATGTTTATCATGAAATGCTGCAAACTTTCAGGCAGCATTATTATTTTCGGTTTCGTCGCTTCTTTCGGGATGAAATTGGAGGAGGTAACGGCAGTTTTAGGACAACTGTTTTCTTGTCTTTGAGAGGTACGGCACCAATCATTGCTGCAAACTCTGTCAATTTTTTAAGGCTTATGCGACCTGCAATCGCTGTTGCAAATAATTCCAAGTCTAGTGCATAGTTAGATATCGCCAATGCCAAAATCATACAATGCACGATTCCACCATCCTTTAAGGTATTTGGACGCAACCTAAACAGAAAAAAATCAGAGTTGGTAATATTACATATTATTTTTGTACATTTTATGCAAAGAGCCTAAAATGTTGCGTAGTTCGACACACTTTGTACAGTTAGATTTAAAGACTTATGTTACAATGTTACAATTTGTATATAGTATAAAAAATATTAGACTATATAATAATTAAACATAGTAAATAATAAATAAACAATCAATAGTAAATAATTATTTACTATTGATTACTATTGATATTGGTTGAAAATGCAACTAAATGCAACTGAAAATTGAACTACTTGGTAAGTTAACTACAGTGTTCATTTTTTTTGCTTGAAGATTCGTCTATTTGGTGAAAAATGAAAATAAATGGTTAAAAAATTGTTTTTTTTTTTTGTTCTCAAAAATCATTTTTTAAACTGAAAATTGAACTATTTCATTTCTTGTTGAAAATTCGTGTTTTGCGGTAGAAAATTATACTGTTTCGTATCAAATTTAACTGATTGGTTAGAAATTTATATTTTTTGGTAGAGGATGCAACTATTTGGTTGAAAACTAATTTTATTTTGTCGAAAATTAATTCCTTTACCTGAAAAATTAGCTATTTAATTTTCTATTAAAAATTCGTATTTTTGGGTTGAAATTAGTTTTTGTTTCTTGGCTGAAAAATCTTTGATGGAAATTAAACTTTTGTTGAAAATTCATCTTTTTGGTTTGAAAATTCATGTCTTTTGGTATACATTTCATCTGCTTCCGTTGAAAATAAAACTACTGTGTCAAAAATTCATCTTTTGCTTGAAGATTCATCTGTTTGTTGAAAATTCGTCTTTCTGGCTTGAAAAATAGACAATTTAGTTGAAATATTATATTTTTCTTGGATGAAAAGTCTTCTGTGGTTAAAAAATTAAATGTCTTAAAAAATTAATCTTCGATGAATTCAACTATTTTTTATTTAAAATAAAAATATTTTTTGGTTGGCAAATTGAATATTTTGTCAAAACTTCATAATTTTAGATGAATTGTTTTTTATGTGAAATAAAACTTTTTTTGCTTGGAAATTCAATAATTGGGAAGAAAATTCAACTTTTTGGTTCAAAATGTTCTTGTTTTGTGCAAAACTCGTCTTTTTTACTTGCAAAATCAATAATTTAATTTAAATTTTGTTGCTTTTTTTTACGGAAAAACTTTGTTAAAAATGTCTCTTTTTGGATGAATTCAAATGGCTTTGATTAAAAATTAAAATCTTTTTCATGTGAAATATAAAGTAAAAAAATTTGACTTTCTGAGATGAAAATTCAACTAATTGGTATAAAATAAAGTTTTTTTGTTTAAAATTTATGCATTCGAGTTTAAAATTAAAGTATTTTTTAGAAATTTTTTATTGAAAATTCATATTCACGGGTTGAATAATCAACTGCTTTGTAGAAAAATCGTCTTCATAGCTTAAAGTTTTAAAGATTTGGTTGACATTTTTTTATTGAAAAAATCATTTTTGGTTCATAATTTGTTTTTTGATTTGACAATTCATCTCTTGGTAGATATTTAAAATTTTTTGGGTAACAATGCAACCCTTTCATTAAAAATTACTGTTCAGATTAAGGATTCAACTAATTTGTAGAAATCTCATCTTTTTTAGTCCCAAATTAATAATTTAAGTTGAAAATTAATTTTTGCTTGGTCAAAAATTAATCTGCTTTGGTTGAAGATTCAACTATTTTGTTGAAAATTAGAATTTTTTTTCGTCAAAAATAAATTTTTTCAACTGAAATTTTTTGCTTGAAAATCCAGCTTTTTGGGTTGGATTTTTTTCTCTCTTGATTGAAAAATCTTTATTAAAAATTTTTTATTTGGTTTGCAAATTCAAGTTTTTGTTAGAAATCTAGTTAAAAATTAAAATATTTCGTTGAAGATTCTTTTTTTTAAAGAATTTTGTTTGGTCAAAAATAAAAATTTTTAACTGAAAATGTAACTATGAAATTTTTTTGTTTTAATTTACGTGGAGGAGACCTGAGATAAAAAAAGTTTAATTTAGTAAGTACCTTCCATTAACGCTGGGTATGCTGTACTTTTCAATTATGTACTCATTAACTTCAGTTGAAAAAGGGCATATTTCGGCAGCACGTCTCTTTGCATCCTTCATAGGAATATTCAGCCAGACTGATACTGCTTCAATGTACAATAAAGCGGCGAGCCTTTTATTACAATCTGCATGGTTCTTTCCAGTTTCGAACATCTTCTTGAAGAACTTGGATTTCCTGAATTTTACAATAAAAGGAAGAAAACGTCTTAGTAAAATATCATTTGAATTAATTTCAAATAATACCCTCACTACTCACTAGGGTATCCACAAATGCATTGCAATTTTTTTTTCGTAATCTGTTTGCATCCAGATAAAAGTAAATTCATTTTTTAAAATTATATTTATAGATTCCGCAAGCTCCATGAAGTTCAACACGTACTTCAAATGAGAAAAAAAGACGTTTTTGCACATTTTATTCAGAATCGTCAAAATTAGATGAATCATGTTAAAACTCAACATTCCTATTTATAAATAGCTATAGAATACAAATAAATAATTACTTTTTAATTACCAACCTCATAAGTCTGTTCTATAGGGCCACAAAAAAAAACTACGTACGTGAAAATATGGGGTTTGCTACTTTTTGACGCTAATTATGACTTTTTAGTGGTTTTTAAAAATAAAAATGGTTTCTAATACAGAAAGTACTCCTTTCTATTCATAATTCGATCTTTATAATAATTTTTTGAACAATTCATTATTGTTTTAGCAATTTTCTCTTAGAATAGAGTTAGAAAGTTACAGTTTTTAGCGATTTTATCCACTTATTTTTAAATTTTCAAGCAGAGCGATGCGCCCAAATATTCAGTTTAAAAGAAATAATTGCTGAAAGAATTTAATATTATTTATAATATTTTCTTAAAATAATGCTAGAAATTTGCAGTTTTTTCTAAAAAAAATTCCACTTTTTGTTCACTTTTCAATTATAGTAAAAAATAATTAATTCAAGTTAATTGGTTAAACAATGTTTACTTTTAACAATGTTCTCTTCGAATAATTTTAGAAATTTCGGTACTTTCTGAAATTTTTTCGTCCTTTTTCATTAGACTGAGGCAATATTTAATTCAACTTAACAAACAAATAATAATAACATTATAATATTAATAATATTCTTTTCCAATAGTTTTAGATAGTTCCGGTTATTTATGAAATTTTCAACATGATTATATCTCTTATTATTTATAGGAAAAAGTGACTGTCATTCATTATTGCTTTAATGAATTATTTTTTAAGAAACAAATTGTAAAATTATTTTAGAGAAGTTTAATTCGTATTTGTCTCGTTTCCTTGATTGTTTTAGGAATGAAGGAAGATATTATATATATTTTTTAATCTCCGCTGTTTTTAAAATAATAATAATTTTTAATAGTAAATTACGACACGGTAATTAAAAAACGGACTAAGGGGTAAGTGTGACCTATTTTTTTATTTTTCATTGTGAAATTCCAAAATCTGCCTTATTTTTGTAATTTTTTAATATTGTTTACAAACAGATTTAAATGAAATAAATATAAATAACAATAATTTATAATAATAATTGAAAAAAAAACATTTCAATATACACAGTTCCCCAGAAAAATATTTTTTAAATCAACTTAGAAATTATACAATTTAAAATAGGTAAGTTTTTCAATATAACTTAAGTTTCATTCCAAATTCAATTTTTTTACTTTCTTTTGATTAAAATTCATATAAATGACAAAAAATTGAAATCAACCATACATTATAAGAATAGGCGGATGTCTTTTCTGGGCGAAAAGTTAACAATTCGGATGAAACTTAAACTACTTTTTTTAATTCAGTTGTTTGGTTGAAGATTCATAATTTTAGCTGACAATTTAACTATTACGTTTTAAAATTATTTTTTTGAACAGATAATTCAAATATTTTTGTAGAAAAATCAACTACTAGGTTGAAAATTAACTTTTTTTTGGATATTCAACTTTTTTGTTGAAAGTTCCTCTTTTTTGTTTGAAAATGGTAGAAAGTTCAACTATTTTGTTTCAACTTAACTTTTTTGTTCAAAATTAATAGTTTCATTATGACATTTTTTACCAATTCATTGAAAATTCATGTATTTTGTTAAAAATTGAACTATTTTGATATGCGGTTCAACTATTTGTTTGAAAAGTAAGTTTTTTTTCAAAATTCATATTTTAGGTTTGAAAATATTACTGTTTTGTAGAAAATCATCTTTTTTGGTTGAAATAATATCAAATATTATATTTTTCGTTGAGAAATCACCTATTTTCGTTGAAAATTCATGAATTTTGTTCAGAATTAAATTATTTTTGGTAGAACGTTCCACAAGTTCGTTGAAAATTTGTCTTTTCTGGTTAAAAAGTTAACTATTCGGATGAAATTTAACCTACTTTGTTAAAAAAATCCGTTTTTTTTATTGAAGGTTCATAATTTTAGTTGAAATTTCATTTCTGCGGTTGAAAATTTAAAGATTTTGTTTAAAATCCGTTTCTTTTTTGGGCAGAAAATCCAAATATTTTTTAAGAAAACTTACCTATTAGTTTGAAAGTTAACTTTTTTCAGAAATTCCACTCTTTTGTCGAAAGATCGTTTTTTTCGTTTGAAAATGGTAGAACATTCAACTATTTGGTAGAAAATAAGCTTTTCTGTTGAAAATTGATATTTTCGATATGAAAATTTAACCAGTTGGTTGAAAATGACTATTTTGTTAAAAATTCTACTATTTTGATGGAGAGTCGAAGTATTTGGTAGAAAAGTAACTTTTTTGTTGAAAATTCATTCTTTTGGCTTCAATATATGACTCTTTTGTTCAAACGTATTCTTTTTGGTTCTGAAAATTAATTTATTCTGGTAAAAAATGTCAAATTTTTTTGGTTGAAAATTCAACTATGTTGTTAAAAAGGCATCCATTTCGTTGTGAATAATGTATTTTTACTTGAAATGTTAGGAATTTAAAGCGTTTTATCCGAAATTTAAAATATTTTAGACCCTCGCATTTAAAATTGTTGCCTGAATTTCAGAATGGAGTCTTAAATCTAGACAAAATTGTATTTTTTATGGATTCGAACAAATTTGTGGACGACATGCATGACAATTCGAGGAAATAAAAATTTGGACCACCCAAACACTCACCCCTCCATATCACTCTCAATTTCTTCCAGATTTACATTATATAGTGTTTTTAGTATAGTTTTTGGAACAATGTCGTTAATGTCGTAAACATCTGAAACATCTGTTGCATCTCTATTGCAGGGAGGTACAATCGTGTTTGCCAAGGATTCTTCAGTGTCTGATCCATCTATCTTTTCAATTTCCACATCTAAAAACAGGAAATTGATATTTAAAAATCAATTAATAAAAGTTGTAGGTAAATATTCACGATGGCCGTTTTAATCGGCGAAATAAATTCCCGGTCATTTCCCGGTGTTTTCCCGGCTCGCAAACATTTTTCACGGTCAATGAAATTTAAAAAATGGAACACTAAAGCTACATAATTTTCCACTTGAGGTAATAAAAACTGAGCTGCAAATGAAAGCACTCAAAGTTGCACTGTTAAATTTTGAACTTTTAAAATTGATATTTAAAAGTTTTGAATTAAAAAATGTTGTATTCAAATGTTCAATAATTTACGCGCATAAAATTGAAGGTATTAACATTTTTCGATATAAAAAATATAAATCCACGTTATCATTTTCAATGCTCTAAATTAAAAAATCAATTAATGAACTTTAAAATTTTCAAAATTATATAATTTTAAGGAATTTTAAACTAGAAACATCAAGTATTGAAAAATTGAAAAAATTTTAACTGAACACTTTTTAAATTAGAAATTCATTCATTTTTTTTTTTAAATAGTCTAAACATCCTTGGAAAGCTTCAAAATTGTATTCCAAATCTTGAGAAATCTAGAAGTTGTTTTAAGTTGGTTTTTAATTTAAAATTATTTTGGAAATTTTTTCAGAACTTCTATGTCAAAATTAATTGATTTTTTTCCACAATTTTCAGAAAATCCTGCAAATTTGAGAAAATTTCTTCACAATTTGGATGTATATATAACAATTGAACATTTATTATTTGTAGGCGAAATTTGAGTATTTTAAGAAAATGTAATTTTCGCAGATTTCAAACAAAAAAATTAGATTCTTTTCAAGAATTGTGAAAGGCTTCAAAAGAATAAAAATATTTTTTTAAGATTCCTGGGAAAATTAAAAATAACGTTTTCATTTTGAAAAATTATTTTAACAGAATATTTAAAAAGTTTTTCAAAGATTGAAACAAAATTTTCAAAAAAGATTCTAGGAGATTTAAAGAAAACTTTCTAAAATTTGCATGATAATTTTTAATCTTTATAAAACTCCTAAATACCTCTTAAAATTACTCAAATTTTTTCTAAAAATGTTCATTTATAAATTATACAACAAAATTTTAAAACTTCACTTATAAATTAAACGTTTTTCAAATACAACAATTAAAATTCTAACATTCAAAGTTTAAAGGCTCTTCGAAATTTTTACGATTCCAGGTTTTCTATGTCAAACAATTAAGTTAAAGATCCTTTACTTTTAAATATTTGGTTTCAATTTACTTGTCTTAAATAAAAATTCAAATATTGCTAAATATTCAATAATTAATCTTTTTTTTAGTGAAAAATTTCAAATTGAATGGGTTAGAAATTGAATATTTTAGACTGAAACAATATTTTAAATTCAATAAAATCCTTTAATTAACAATATATTATTATGAAGTTATTTTTAAGTTGGAAATAGTTTATAAACTTTCAGTCACACCTTCACATTTGTTAAATGACTAAGACTTTCAAATTGAAACCGTTGAAGTTTTAACGTTAAAATCAGAAAATTCTTAAATTTTGAACTGGTTTAAAATCGTTTTGTCAAATCGCTTTTGTTCACTTTTTATTACTTAAAGTACAGATAAATTAAAAAAAAATTGATTTATTTATTTATTAAATAAAAATGTTTTTTATCAAAAATTTTTAACCTCAAAGGCTTTTATTTTGTATTTGTTTAAGTCTTTGAGAAAGTATTTAAAAATTCTTTAAATTAGACATGTAAACTTGGAAATAAATATTTTAAATGGAAAATGTTTAAAGTAAAAAAAATTTCAATTACGCATTGTAAGCTAAATAATAGCATAATTGAAAAACATAACAATTCCACTAATTATTTAAAAATTGCTAAAATGGAACCTGGACAGATTTCTCTTCTACAAATTTGTAAAATTCCTGATAAAAAAATGCACTGTCATTTCCCGGTTTTTCCCGGTCTGAAAAAATTCCAGGTTTTTCCGGTCCAACGGCCACCATGATATTTGACTGTGTACCATAAAAGTTCAATTATAAATTATTATTACAATTTATTATATTATTACATATTATAATAAAATTATAATAATTATTGCTGTAAATTATTAAAATTTCTATTTATTTATCGCAGGCTTCACAATATTTTCTGCTTTCCTCGTTTTTCTACTTAAATGCGAACTGAATTAATAGAATCCAATAAGAAAATCCAACTATTTTCGGTGGGAAGTTCATTCTTCTCGCTTGAAAAGTCTACTATTATATTTGTCGTTAAAAATTCATTTTTTTTTATTCACAAATTTTATTATTTGGTTGAAAATTAAATAATTTCGTTGGAAAATCAAATATTTTTTAATTTAGTACATATTGGTTGAAAATTCGCGTTTTTAGCTTGATAATTCAACTATTTGATTGAAATTTGGATTGTTTCTTGACTAAAAATTTTTGTATTAGAAATTCAACTACTTTGTTAAATATTCAACTTGTTGTAGAAAATTCATATTTTCGGCTCGAAAATTACACAATTTTGCTGAATTTGGCTGAAAGTTAAAATAGTTTCCCAAAAGATAATTTTTTCGGATTAAAGATTCGTAATTTTAGTTGGAAATTCGGATTTTTTTGTTAGAAATGATTTTTTTCAAGTGAAAATTTAATTATATTATTGCAAATTCAACTAAATGGTTGTGAATTAATTTTGTTGTTGAATATTCAGATTTTGGGATTGCAAACTTAAAAAAATGGATTACAATCTTTTTTCTTTCTTGAAGAGAATTTTTTTTTAATTGAAAATTCAACTATTTTGTTGAAAATTAATCCTTTTGATATAAAAATGTATATCTTTTGATAGAAATTTCATGTTCTTTAGTTAAGAATGCAACTGCCTGCTTAATACTTAACTTTCTCGATAAAAATTCATATTTTCGAGTTAAAAATTCAACTTTTTCGTAGAAAATCCGTATATAAACTTCAAAATTAAACAATTTGGCAGAGAATTTAACTATTTGGTTAAAAATTGATGTATTTAGTGGAAAAGTCGTCTTTCTTGATTAAATCCAACTGTTTTTCATCATTAATTCAAACATTCTTTTTAATATCAACTATTACATTTTTGGTTGGAAGTTCATCTTTTTAGATTGAAAATTCAACTTTTTGGTTGCAAGTTAAACTATTTTCTTTAAAATAATTTTTTTGGTTGAAGATTAATTACTTTAGTTGAAAATTACGTGTTTTTTTTTGTTACAATTTTTTTAAGTTAAAAATTTAACTATTTTGTTGAAAATTCAACTGATTGGTTGTAAGTTAACTTTTTTGTATCAAATTTCCATTTTCGGGTAGAAAATTCATATTTTCGACTTGAAAATTAAATAAATTGGTAAAAAATTTAACTATTTGGTTGATAATCAATTTTTTTGTCAAACTGCTATTTCTTGATTAAAAATGATGCTGTTTTAGTTCATGATTCAAGTATCTTATTGAAAATTAATTTTTGCTGGTTCATTGCAAGTGATTTTTACTTTAAATAAAAATCTTGTTTTGTATTGAAAATTTGACTTGTTGGATAAAAGTTAAACTACTTTCTTAAAGGTTTATTTTTTGGTTGAGAATTTATGACTTTCATTGAAAACTCGTTTATTTTTTGTTAAATAATACTTTCTTTTCAACTGAAAATTTAACTATTTTGTTGAAGATTCAACTAATTGGTAGTGAACTAACTTTTTGTTGAAAATTAATATTCTCGATTTAACAATTCAACTGGTTTATAGAAAATTCGTTTTCTTGCCTTACAAATTTCACAATTTAGTATAAAATTAAACTATTTTGTACAAAATTAAACACATTTAAAGAAAAAGGGTTTTTTAAATTAAAAAATTAATTCTACTCAATAAAAACTTAACTACACTATTTTTGGTTCAAACTGATCTTTTTTAGTTGAAAAATTCAATTATTTAATTGAAAATATTTAGAAACGAACAAAAAAATTAACTAAAAACTTATAAAATAACATTTAGACTGAAATCACATCCATTGTTCAAAAATTTAGTCGCAAATTTATGTATTTGGTTGAAAATTATTTTTCGGCTGCAAATTCACCCGTTTTGTAGAGAATTTGTTTGGCTTGAAAATTCGACAATTTTTTAGATAATTCAACATTTTTGTGGAAAATGTATGCAATGTGTTGAGAATTGATCTTGTTGGTTGAAAATTGAACTATTTGGTTAAAAATGCACTTGTTTTTTTTTTTTAGAGAAATAGTAACAAAATAGTATAACCACTAAAAAAAATGTCTAACAGCTTCAAAACTGTATTGAATCCGAGGTGTGCAATAAGCTAAAAAGAAAACTTACTTGAAACAGTGTTTTCGAGAATTTCCTTAACAGATTCGTCACTGATCTTCATTTTTTCACGAAGTTCTGTCCTGCGTTTTACCCGCTTGGAGCCAAATTGTTTATTTAATGTCGCAATTTTATCCACCTCCAAACTCGGATCAACATTTAAATTTCGATCAAGCACAGGTGTAACGTCCCATCGTTCCGCCTGAACAAGTTTGATTTTGTTAGTCTTTTTATTATGAATAACTAGCATTGTGCACATAGCTTCTTCGTCCAGATTTGGCCTGTATCCCTTGTATACAATTTTTCCATTTGACATGGCCAACACGGTTTTTCCAGATTTTTCATCCGTGAATACACCACTCTTCATATTATTTGTCTCGTCATCTTTTAGCTGGCCATTTAGGAAATTTACTAGAAAAACAATTATAGGGTTTTCGGAAACTTTAACAACATTCATAAATCTCAGAAATTAGATTCAGAATATTTAGAGCTCGCTAAAGTTGTTTTATGGCCTATATGCAACTTTTATAAGTTAATAGTAATATTTTGTGTGTGAGAAATAAATTCTTTTTTTAATAATTAAACTCACACAAATATGAAAAAAGGTAAGGAATAACATTTAGAAACTTAATTTTAGTTATAAAAATAATGATTAGATGATTGCCAACGATTCTAGAAGGTATTTTAAATTGTTGATATGCACTGCTTAATATCAACAATTTCATTCCTTGCTTCTGATTATTATTCGTTATTCCTTAATTCCAGATTTAAGCGATTTTATTGATTTAAAAACAATTTTAATTTAAAAAATGTGTATTTGCATGAGTTTTATATGTAAAAAAAATGAAGGGATAAATTTGACCCTTTAAACTAAAGTCTATCATAAAATTGATTCTCTATGGATGTTAAACGCTCATTCGAAACATTTTTTCCTTTAACTAAAATGTTTAAAGAAATTTAACATCCTTATGAAGAAGTAATATTTTTAATTAAAAATTTAATTACCTAAATTCAGAATAAATCGAAGTTTCAATTTTCCTTTAACATCGAAAAAACAAGGCAGCCTCCAAATCCCCTTCCTTATTTTTTTTCTCTGTATTTTTTAATTTTATTTTGGTTTCAATTGAAAAAATTTCACAAAAATCTACTAACATTTTGGTGTTCGCCTTTTAATTTAAATGGAGATATTTAAGAATATGTTGTCCCAATATAATCGTTAGATTCCTGTTTCTTTTTAATTTCAATGAATTTCGTTGAAAATTTAAAACAGTACAAAAATCAAAATTATCAACTCATAAGTCACATATCGGACATAAGAATAACTATAGCGACCACTAAATTTTTTGTTATCTCTAAAAAATACAGAATAACTTTATAAAAGAAAAAATCTTTCCGCTTCAAGGTTTTAGAAAATAAGAAAATCGGGATTGGGCTGGGTACTCATGGGCACAATTATTTATACAAAACAGTATTTTTAAAAGTAAGGTATGAAAAAACAGAGTAAATATCTAGAAAATGGGAGAAGTGAAAATTTCTCAAAACAAGGGAAAACTTTTTGAAAACGAGGAAAAAATAAAATAAAATAGGATAACAGTGACAACTGAAAGTCGGGCAATTAGATTTTTGAGCTGGTTATATTACTTTGAGAACGGTAACGAGAATGAGAATATTATTGAGAATATAACAGAGAAATAAATTCTCTGAGAATTTATGAGAATCTCAGAATTTATTGTAATTAATAGAAAATATTTTTCCGTTAACTTTTAGGTTGAAAATTCAACTCTTTTTTTTAAAGTATGTTTTTTTTATTTGAAAGTTTACCTGCTTTAGCAGAACAACTGTAGCAGAGCAACTGTTTGGTTAGAAATTAAGCAGTTATACTACTTTCTTGAAAACTTAACTATTTCGTAGAAAATTTACTTTTTGTTTAAAATTTTAATTTTGTTGTTGAAAAATGAACTGAAATATTTTCTGGATGAAAGTTCCATTTATACAAAAAAATTGTTTTTTATTACAAATTCATCTGTTTCAGTACAAAATTAATCTTTTTCGGATAAAAATGCAATCCTTTTTGGTTGAAAAAATTCGTCTTTTTGGATTGAAAATTCAATTTTTTTTCATAGAAACTTAATTTTTTGTTACAAAAATTGAATTTTTGATGTTACTGAGTTAACTGGAATCATTTTTGGATGAAAACTCAACTTTTTTTGTAATAAAAAATTCTTCTGCTTTAAGATAAATTTCATATTTTTTGATAAAAAATGCAACTATTTGCTAGAGAATTCAACAATTTTGTTAAAAAGTTATCCTTTTTGGTTAAAAATTCGTCTTTTTGGATTGAAAATTCAATTTTTTTGTAGAAAATGATTTCTTGTTAAAAAATTCATATTTTGATCGTGAAAACTCGACTAAAATCTTTTTCAACAAAAAACTGATTCGACTATTATTTTGAAAATTTATCTTTTTGATTTAAAACTTCATCTGCTATAGAAGAAATTTCATTTTTTGTATAAAAATGCAACTAATTGGTTAAAAATCGTTCTTCTTTGCTTGATAATTCAACTAATTACTTTAAAACATTTGGTTGAATCGCTTTGTTAAGAAATCACTTTTTTTGTTAAAGATTTATATTTTAAGTTGAAAAGTTATGTCATTGGTTAAAAGTTTAATTATCTTGTTATAAATTAAACTTTTTAAATTGAAAATTCAACTACATGGGTCAAACTTAAACTACATTGTAAATTTTTTTTATTGCAGGTTTATGTCTGGTTGGAAATTTACCTGTTTAGTGGAAAATACTTGCTTTTTTTGGTTTAGAATTAATTTTTTAACAGAAAATGTAACTTCTTCCTTTTTTAAGATTGATATTTTTCAGTTAAAAATTCGCGTTTTTTTGTAAAAAATAACTTTTTGTTTGAAAATTGAATTTTTTTAAAGAAACTTTGTCTTCTGGTTTGAAGGTTAAATAATTTAAACTTTTATTTTTTATTTTCTTTTGTTGTATAAATTTAATTCTTTTTTTATAATATATAAACTACGATACTTTTTTTTGGTAATTTGTCTTTTCAGGTTGAATATTGGACTATTATTTTAAAAATTCAATTATTTTGTTGAAAATTCCAGTATTTTGTTAAAGAGTTTTCTTTTAAAGTAGAAAAAATGTTTTTTTGAATGAATGAAAATGAATGTCTTTCAAAGTAGAAAAATCTGTTTCCGTACAAAATTCATCGTTTTTGGATAAAAATGCATCTGTTTGGTAAAGAATTTAACTATTTTGTCAAAAAATGCATCCTTTTTGGTTGAAAAAATTCGTCTTTTTGGATTGAAAATTCAATTTTTTTCATTGAAATTTAATTTTTTGTTACAAAAATTCAATTTTTGATGTTACTGAGTTAACTGGAATTATTTTTGGATGAAAACTCAACTTTTTTGTAATAAAAAATTCTTCTGCTTTAAGATAAATTTCATATTTTTTGATAAAAATGCAACTTTTTGCTAGAGAATTCAACAAATTACTTTAAAACATTTGGTTGAATCGCTTTGTTAAGAAATCACTTTTTTGTTAAAGATTTATATTTTAAGTTGAAAAGTTATGTCATTGGTTAAAAGTTTAATTATCTTGTTATAAATTAAACTTTTTAAATTGAAAATTCAACTACATGGGTCAAACTTAAACTACATTGTAAATTTTTTTTATTGCAGGTTTATGTCTGGTTGGAAATTTACCTGTTTAGTGGAAAATACTTGTTTTTTTTGGTTTAAAATTAATTTTTTAACAGAAAATGTAACTTCTCCCTTTTTTAAGATTGATATTTTTCAGTTAAAAATTCGCGTTTTTTTGTAAAAAATAACTTTTTGTTTGAAAATTGAATTTTTTAAAAGAAACTTTGTCTTCTGGTTTGAAGGTTAAATAATTAAAACTTTTATTTTTTATTTTCTTTTGTTGTATAAATTTAATTCTTTTTTTATTAAAATATAAACTACGATACTTTTTCGTTGGTAATTTGTCTTTTCAAGTTGAATATTAGACTATTATTTAAAAAATTCAATTATTTTGTTGAAAATTCCAGTATTTTGTTAAAGTATTTTGTCTTTTAAAGTAGAAAACATGTTTTTTGAATGAATGAAAATGAAGGTTCAATAATTTAGATAAGCTTTTATATTTTATTTTATTTTGTTGTATAAATTTAATTCTTTTTTTTTATAATATATAAACTACGATACTTTTTTGTTGGTAATTTGTCTTTTCAGGCTGAATATTGGACTATTATTTTAAAAATTCAATTATTTTGTTGAAAATTCCAGTATTTTGTTAAAGAGTTTTTTTTTAAAGTAGAAAAAATGTTTTTTTGAATGAATGAAAATGAATGTCTTTTAAAGTAGAAAAATCTGTTTCCGTACAAAATTAATCTTTTTGGATAAAATAGCATCTGTCTGGTAAAGAATTTAACTATTTTGTCAAAAATGCATCCTTTTTGGTTGAAAAAATTCGTCTTTTTGGATTGGAAATTCAATTTTTTTCATAGAAACTTAATTTTTTGTTACAAAAATTCAATTTTTGATGTTACTGAGTTAACTGGAATCATTTTTGGATGAAAACTCAACTTTTTTTGTAATAAAAAATTCTTCTGCTTTAAGATAAATTTCATATTTTTTGATAAAAATGCAACTATTTGCTAGAGAATTCAACAATTTTGTTAAAAAGTTATCCTTTTTGGTTAAAAATTCGTCTTTTTGGATTGAAAATTCAATTTTTTTGTAGAAAATTATTTCTTGTTAAAGAATTCATAGTTTGATCGTGAAAACTCGACTACAACCTTTTTCAACAAAAAACTGATTCAACTATTATTTTGAAAATTTATCTTTTTGATTTAAAACTACATCTGTTATAGAAGAAATTTCATTTTTTATATAAAAATGCAACTAATTGGTTAAAAATCGTTCTTCTTTGCTTGATAATTCAACTAATTACTTTGAAACATTTGGTTGCATCGCTTTGTTAAGAAATCACTTTTTTTGTTAAAGATTTATATTTTAAGTTGAAAAGTTATGTCATTGGTTAAAAGTTTAATTATCTTGTTATAAATTAAACTTTTTAAATTGAAAATTCAACTACATGGGTCAAGCTTAAACTACATTGTAAATTTTTTTTATTGCTGGCTTATGTCTGGTTGGAAATGTAACTGTTTAGTGGAAAATGTAATGTTTCTATTGCCAAGTGGGGGAACGGAGTTAGGACTCCTTATTATTCCTTCGTGGGTTCAACTTTCAAACAAAAGAGATTGAAGTTCAACATGAAACTTAAAAAAATGCTTTTTTTTAGAAGACATTTGAATTTTCAACAACGAAAAATAACTTTTCTACCAAAAAAGATTGATGAGTTTAATTAAGAACCTATTGGTTGAATTTTCGAGAAAAAAAATCATTAAACTTCAACATAAAAACAACAAAAAATTGTCTTTTAAATTAAATTTGAATTTTCAACAACAAAGTTAATTTTAAACCAAAAAAGATGATTTTTTAACAATAAAACTGACATTTCTACTAAAAAGATGGATTTTTAACACAAAGCGACGAATTTTTCCATTCAAAAGGACAAATTTATGAAAAATCCGTTGAATTTTAAACCAAAAAATATTACTTTTTAACAAAATAACTAAATTTTCAATCAAGAAAGAATAATAGAAAAAATATAAAAATTGCATTTTCATATAAGTAGTTGAATTTCTAATCTAGAACGACAAATTTTTCTATCCAAAAAGACAAATATACAACGAGTCAGTTAAGCTTTCGAGCCAAAAATATCAGTTTTTAACAAATTAGTTGGAATTAAAAAAAAATAGTTGGATTTTTTATCAAAATAATTAGCTTTTCAAAGAAATAGTAGAATTTTAAACCAAAAACAGTTAAGTTTCAACAAAAAATAGCTGGATTTTCTGTAAAAAAGGAAAATAAGAAAAAGAGTGTGAAGCCAAAACATTGGTAGATTTTTGCAAATATTTTTACTATGATTTAAAAAAGATTAAAATGAAAAAACACAAGAAAAAAGGATGGAAGGGGATTTGCTTACATTTTATTATAGATTCTTGTTTTTTTAATATACAAGAATTTGGCAGAATATTTAAAAAAAAACATACAATAATATTGAGATTTACAATATTTAAACTGTTGATTATTT
The DNA here is from genome assembly GCF_010883055.1 of Belonocnema kinseyi. Taxonomy (NCBI): domain Eukaryota; kingdom Metazoa; phylum Arthropoda; class Insecta; order Hymenoptera; family Cynipidae; genus Belonocnema; species Belonocnema kinseyi. Next base: position 83,314,883 of record NC_046665.1, on the reverse strand, counting down.
AATTCTTACCAATAATAGGTGGAAGAGAACTTTTATCGTCACCATGAAGGATCACATCCTCTATTTCAGCCTCAATCTTCATTTTCCGTGTGTGTCTCGTTTACAATTAAATTAATTCGTCTTTTGATTATTTAGAAGCAATTATCTTTTTTCAATCCCTTTGAGGTTAGAAAAAGTTAATAAAATATTTCAATGATTTCAAACAGCATGGCTTGCAGCCAGAACAGTATAGAAAAGGTTTCATAGTAGTATCTCATATGTCAGGGTTGAACCGTAGTTTCTCAGACAGGGATGGCAAAGTAAAATACCCTAGGTAATTTACGTCTTTTTTTACGGTGAATTACTAGGAACTTTACGTGACTAGTTTCTTACACGATGTAAATTACGCGAATTATGAGACTTTACCTTCTGCGTTTTCCGTTTTCTTCGACAAACATAAGCTCTAAAACTTGTTGACCATTGCAAACATTCCTCAAAATAAATTTAAAAAATCGTATAAGTACATCAAGTTATTATAATAAAATTAGTTTATCAGTGTATATTTTCTTGTTCCATGTTTTTGCTTACTGGTCTACTGGATGTTAAAGGTTTTTGTCCACTGGTCAAAAACACTTAACATACATTTATTTATTAAGTATTAAATTGACCAATATTTCATAAAAACATTAATAAAAAAAATAGATATAAATGTCAAAAATCACAACAAGTTACGAAGGCTTTTTAGGTTTGAATAATTCACCAGTATTCCTAAAAAAAATATATTAAAATACATTTCAATTACAAGTGTTTAAATGAACAAAAATAACAATATTTCACAATTATCACTTGTAGCCGTTTAAGATTAAGATCATTCCATTATATATGGAAGCTCGGAGTATTTTTTTTTTGCTTCTATTTCGCTTTAGTACATATTATTATTTTTTAATTAACAATATTGACACTGGAAAAAAACTCTTACAAATGCCAGTACCATAAATTCAAAAAAGTGAGGTTATGTACAGTTCTATAGGTCCGCCATCTTGGTGTGTAATTTAATAGGTATTTTACCTGGTTTCTACGTAAAATACTTTACTTAGGTATTTTGCGTAAAAAAACTGGGTAATTGCAGAATAGGGGCGTCACCTGTCACCTCCGTTTTGGTTGGGAAAAAGAAATTGTTTGGCAATAAACTATTAGAATCTTTAATTGAACGATAGATGCAGCGATTTCATAAGGCAAACGTTTAGAATTATTGTTACTTTTGTTACTGTGATGTCTCAAATATGGGTCTGTCGCGATATATCGGAATGATCATATTTAACGAAAAGTTGGAAATGGGTAGGGATTTCACCAACATTATTCTTTTTCTGGTCATAGGGGTGCCTTTCCGCCCCCATGCTACGTTGGAAAAGAGTAGAGTTTTGATAAAATTATTTTTGTGACCTTTCAAATGGGTGTTTCCGGCCGTTTGGATGTTTAAAACCCCCTAAAAGCGTAATTAGGGTACCTTTTCACGGAGACCTGTTTTGAATTAATCGTTGAATTAATTTGACACTTTGAGTTCGTATCTAGGTTATCAACCAATCAAATTTGCCATAGACCAACAAGGTACATAGAAATGAATCATATGAAAAATATTAATTTCGTGATTAATTCAAAACAGGCCTCCGTGAAAACAGACACGGAGATGGAGTGATGAGTCGTGGGAGGTGATTCACGGAATCTCGAGCGAAAGCCTGATTTCTCGGGTACCTGAGAACTTAATTATTAGCAATTATAACGCTCGGAAATTGTTTTCGGTCGCTTCATTAAAAGGAGCCACTTAAGAACTATCGAAAGCTGTAAAAACTTTGATTTCGATTTTTTTATTGTAAGCCCCCTTTCTTCGGCGCACTTTACATAAATAAATAAATATATATTTATCTGTTTATTTGCGGAATTAATTAACTGACTGTGTGGTGGACTATGGAACTAATTAACTTCCACTAGCTGGACCGTATGGTAAAGGCCTATCTTAACGCTCACTTTGCGTTGGGAGGAGGGGGTATGAATCTAGGCTCCTTACAGATTTATGAACTTAGTTCAATTCAATTTTAAATAAAATTATAAAATAACATTATATTCAAAAGCGAGCGCACTCAATTTTTGTAAGTTTAAATTTTATACTACTCAAATTATTCTTCAGAAAATTCTTTCTATATTTAAAGAATATTATTATTTATTATGTTTTTGGAAATCAATTTTCAGGATCATACATAACTTTGTATTCAAATTCAAACCTCTAAAACGGCCCCGGAGTCTCTCTGGGAATGATGGGACAAGAGCCGCTCTGGAGATATTTGGAACTAGTGGAATTTCACTAGCGAACCGATAATAAGTTCCAAGAACTCAAAAATTCCATCAGGTAAAAAGGGAAGGCGATATCTCCATCTCTTCAAAATTAATTATATTTTTTTAATTCTTACATATGAATACTCCTATATGGCGAACTGCTTGAGCTTTCTCCTCCAAAAGAATAGCAGACAATATGTAATTATTTTCTGATTAGCAGCAAAGATATTATAATTATCTTTGTCAGCAGATATCTCTGTCAGCAGTGGGACTCCAATGCTGTTTCGAAGTTGAAAACCGAACGAATCTCTCTTTCTACTTCCACACATTAGAAAAAGAGACCTATTCGATTTTCGACTTTCTACATGGCATCGAAGTTCCACTGCAAACAGTGATTGTGAAATAACCTAATGTCGTGCATTACAAACGTGTGAAGTGAGCCTTAGATTTTAGATTTTGTAACGAACAAACATTTCTAGTCCTTTGTCTTTGCCTAACCGCTAACTGGGTGTTTATATTTTTATATATTTTGGTGGTATTTATGCCCTGGATTTTCAAAAAATGTTAAATATTTGGGTGTATCTTTTTTTAAACAAAAATTTCAAGAAATACAATTGAAGAATGTTGTGATTATTTGAGAAATTTGAATAATTGATCATTTATCAATTCACCAAGTGTGTAAACAGCAAAACTACCATGGATTTAAACATAACCTCTTTTGAAGGATTGATGCCCGTGAGTAAAAATTGTACCATTCTTTGAATTTTCATTTGATTAAATTCAGAGACTGTGTTTAATCAGATTACAAAAATCTGGTTGATCATAGAAATTTTTCGTGGCATAATTAGTTACGGCCAAGATAATTATTAACGAATATCGAGATCTATAAATGAACGGGCTTGTTAGGTTCTTAGGCTAAAATGAAGAATTTTTTGTATTATTTTAAGGCTGGTGCTATACCTATACGCTCCACTTTGCGTAACTATTTTTCTTTTATTTATCGCATAAATAAATTTAGTTGATCAAATTAATATTTTGATAATAAAAATGAAATACATGGTGTCTGAAAATAACTATAATAGAAAACATTTGGATTAGAATTAAAACTTTTAACATTTTGTCGTTTCAGATTTAAATTGTTTAAAATTGTATAATTCTTGAATTAGAATCCTTGATAGATTAATAATTTTGAATGTTCGTTATATTTAAAATTATTTGTATCTAATTTAAATGATTTAAAATTGTGTGATTAAGAAAAAGCCTCAAGTTGAATAAATAAATTATCTTAATAATTTTCTTTGTCTAAAAATTTATGAAAATTTGTAAACTTAAAATACATCTTCCGGTTATATTCATTTAAACAGTAATAACTAATAGTCTTCAATAATTTTAATTTTCATTTACAAAGGAAATTATTATTGTTTATAAATCTTTTTGCCTTTATAAATTAAATATAAATTTAAATTAAATTTTGAATAAATTTAATATAATTTATGTTTAATTAAATAAAGAAATTAATAATTATTTTTAAAGAACAGTAAATGCAAGCGCATTTACTGGACAATATTTTGAATGGAATAAAGAGGAAAGAAAAAAAAATGAAAACGTGTATTATATCTAAATGAAAGCGATTAAAAGTGAAAAGTTTGAAATTGAAAGTTTTTGAAAATTAAGCATTTCTAATTCTAAAATGTAATGATTTAAACTTAAAATTTTAAATTGAAAATAAATAAAATTGTATCATTTCTAATTAAAAGCTTTCATAATTGAATAATTAAAAATTGAGAAGTTTTCAATTTAAATCATTTTCAATTCCAATTCATAAAAATTTGTCAATTTATTACTTTATTTTTTTGAAAATTCTATCTTTTTGATAAAAAATTAAACTTTTAGGCTGAAAATTCGTCTTTTTTGTTTAAAAATTAACATTTTATTTGCAACTACTTTTCTCTGCTGCTTGAAAAATCTTTCTTAGTTGAAAATTCGTATTTTTTGGTTGAATTTAACTATTTTTTTATTAAAGATTAAAATCTTTTTTGGTTGAAATATTAACTACTACCTTCTTCGTTTAGAATTAGTCTTTTTGGAATGAAATTTTAATTCCTTTTGTTTGAATGTTAAACTATTTTTTTAAAAATGGATTTTTTGTTCTTGAAGATTCATAATTTTAATAGAAAATTCATCCGTTTCTTTCAAAAATGAGTTATTTTGCTGGAAATTCGTTCTTTCTTTGTATAGTAAATAATTTTTTACTAAAAATCTAACTACTTCAGTTAAATATTCCACCATTTCAGTTAAAAAATTCTCTTTGGTTGAATATTAAGTTTTAAAAATAAAAATATTGGTTGAAAACATAATTTTTTAGTTGAAAATTCGTTTTTATTGTTTGAAGGTTAAAAATTCTATTATTATAGTTAAACATTCACTGTATAAGTTGGAAATTCACCTTTTTGGGTTGAAATTCAACTACTTCAGTTGAAGATTCACACTTTTAGTGGAAAATTCATTACTTTTTTGTTCTTTAAATGGTTCTTTGAAAAATTAAAATGTAATTAAAATGTTTAAAATTCATTTAATTCGTTGGAAATTTAACTATTGCACTTTTTTATTGAAAATTGATCTTTTTCAGTTCAAAATTCGACTATTTGGTTACAAATTTAAGCATTCCAGTTAAATATTCATCATTTTAATTGAAAATTTCTATTTTCAATCGAAAATAAAACTACTTAGTTGATAAATTGCTTGGTTGGATTTGAACTGTTTTGTTGAAAATTCATTTTTAGTTGAAAATAAATTTTTTTAACTGGAAATGTAAGTTTTTCATTTTTGCAATTGATTTTTTTTAGTTAAAGATTAATTTATTTATTTATTTGTAAATTCTTTTTTTAGTAGAGATAAATCTTTTGACTGTATAAAATTCATATTTAAAATTTTTTAACTAACAATTGACCTACGTATTCCCTTTTTGTTAAAAATTCAACTATTTTGTTAAAAAATAGTATTTTTAATAGAAAATTAATCTTCTTATTCGAAAATGCATCTTTTGGTAGAAAATTCAAGTATTTTAGTCAAATACGCATGATTTTAGTTAAAAATTAATTTTTTGTTTATTTAAAATTTATCTATTTCATTTTTGATTGAAAATTGATATTTTTAGCTCAAAATTCAAGTATTTGGTCAAAAAATGATCCTTTTTAGTTCAAAATTCAACTGTTTGGTTTAAATTCCATATCTCCTGTTGAAAATTCAATATTTTTATTCGAAGAGTTAGATACTTGAAATAGTACGAATTTAATTTGATAATATAATATTAATTTAATAATTTTCAAGAAAATATTAATTAAGCTAATATATTTAAGAATATCTTGCAATATAATTTGTCAAAGCTTCCCAAATTATATACATTGAATCCCTAGAAATTAAAAAAAAACATTTACAATAAACTCGCGAGCTTGAAAATAATCATCTTAAATTATATCACCGTAATTTTCTTAAAATTAATGTTTTTTAATCCTTGTACACTACTTTTCCTCATAGTTCAATATTTCCATATTTAGCGTTGCTTTGTTTAACACAAATTTTGGCAATAAAAGCTTTAAACTCAAACTCTAGATAATAATAAGTATTTTTTACACCACTTTTTCATTTAAAAATTAATTTTTGAATTTAATTTAATTTAAATTTAAATTATTTCATCTAAATTGAATTAATCAATTAAAAACAAATGTTTTACGCAGCATATTCAAGCGCTTATCGCGCCACCGACCTCTGAAGAGGCCAAGACAAACAAGGTTAAGAAAGAAAAGGGAGACAAAAAACACGCATATTTTAAACGTCCAGGTCGGGGACATAATCGAGATTCTTGTGATGCATGTGATGATGGTGGAGAGTTGATATGTTGCGATAGGTGTCCAGCTTCATTTCACCTGCAGTGTCAGTAAGTTTTTTTTTTCTTGTTTTTCTATTTTCCGTAAAATGGAGCTTAGCGGTGCGTCTGTAAAGGAAACAGGCTCACCGGTTATTTTATTTTTTATAATTAACAGGGTGGCCACCCATCCGGAAGAATCGGGAGTAGCTTGTACCGTCAGAAGACCGACAGGACCATTCCGATATTAAATATTCAAAATTTTCATAATAAAACTCTTGATAATCTGTTTTTAATTTGATAATAAAGCAGTATTGAACTGCAAAGATGAAATTTTTTCAATTTCCAAAACTGGAATCATATCATAGCAATCTTATTTTGTATTATTTATTTTAATTTGCAATGTAATTTCAAGAGTGAATAATAATTCTGAAGGAAAATTTTTAATTAAAAAATTAAAAATCAGGTTCAAAATAAAAAAAGGCAAAAAATAAACTATGCAGCTGAAATTCATACAGCAGTGAATGAATAATTTCGGTAATTTTAAATGCTTACAATTTTAGAGTTCTGAATTTACATGTTGAACGCTCAATTTAAATTTTTTTCCTTTCCTAGGTTTTAATTTGGAACTAAAATTTAATTAGTTGAATTTTTGAAATTATAATTAGCAATTTAAAAATAATTAATTTTCAGGTGATTTTAATTTACTTAAGATAATTGAAATTTTAAAGGGTTTGATTATAACAAAGTTTTAATATCACAATTTTTGGTGACTACATTTTTTCAGTTTTAAATGAAGTTCATTATTTGATTTTCTAAATAAATTCGAATTAGCTTTAATGTTAAATTATAATTTCGTTGTGTAATAACAATTTCAAATTCTAAAATTTCAGAAGTTTTAAATCGGAATTGTTCAAATTCAAAAGTTTTTAATCATTTAATTTTTATATCATAATATAGTAGAATAAAAAATATAGTTTAATATAATTTCTAAATCGTTAATTTTTTTCTAAACCGAGAGAAATCACGAATATTTACCGGAAAAAAGCCGGAAGTTGAAAATTTAAAAAATAAAGACCACTCTGATTAATTACCCCTTTCTCTGAATAATAAATTTTAAAATTGGCCAGAGCTGCTAAAGCCCAGGGAATGTCAGGAGAAACCTGTCAGAGTCAGGTAATAGTTGATAAACTGAAGTTAATTTAATTGTTTCGTTGAAATATCAAAAATTTGATAAAAAAGTATTTTTTTTGTTTGTTGAAAATTCATCTTTTTTGTTTGAAAATTCATCTATTTTTGTTAAAATTGTATCTTTTTTGTTAAAACATCAAAACTATTTGGTAATGATTAGTTTGTTTTGGTTGATGATTCAACTATTTTGTTGAAAATCGTCTTTTTGGGTCAAATTCAACTCTTTTTAAAACTTTTTTAAAACTCTTTATTAAAAATTAATTTGGTTAATTGCTTATTAAACTATTTCATGTCTGGTTGTAAATTAAGTTTCTTGGGTTGAAAATTCCTATATTTTGTTAAAATTTTTGGTTGAAAATTAGTAGTTTTTTTTTTAATTGAAAATTATTATTTTTTTCTTATTTAAAACTCAAATACTATATTTCAAGTAAAAAATATATTTGTTTTAGGTGAAAATTAAACTGTTCCTTGTCTGGTTGAAAATTCTCCTTCAGTTAAAAATTCATGTTTTGTGGTAGAAAAGGAATCGCCTTAGTTGAAACTTCATATTCTTGGGTTACAACTACTTCTTTTAAATTAAAAACATAACTATTTTGTTGAATATCCGTTTTTTTGTTGTTGAAAATTGATTTTTCTAACTATTTTTTTTTGTTGAAAATGCATATTTTTTGTTTAAAATTCGTGTCTTTAATTTTTTTTAAATTGGTATTTTTTAATATAAAATTAAACTTTTAGGTTGAAAATTCAACTATTGATTTAAAAATTAATTTTTTATTGTGTTAAAAATTCATTTCGTTAAATGAAAATGTAATTATTTGATGTTTGGTGGAAATTTAATCTTTTTGATAAAAATGTAGTCCTTATGGTTGAAAATTCATCTGTACAGTTCAAAATCAGTTAAAAAAACTTGATAATTCATTTTTTAAATTGACAGTTTAACTACTTCGTTTTTTGTCGAAAATTTATTTTTTAGATATAAATTTATTCTTCTTTGTTTTTATTGAAGGTTGAAGTATTTCTTTAAAACTTAATTTCATTTTGTTTAAAATTAATTTTGCACAGAAACTGTAACTTTTCTATTCTAACATGAAAATTGATCTATTTTAGGTGAAAATTCGTCTTTTTGAAAAGAAAAGTAATCTCATTAGTTTAAACTTAACTTTTTGGGTTAACAATTAATCTTTTGTGTTGAAAATTCAACTGTTTAGTTAAAAATTATTATTTTTTTTTATTGAGAATTCATTGTTCTTTTTTAAAAAATTAATTAATTTAGTTCTAAATGTAACTATTTTATTGAAAATTAGTTTTTCACTTGAAAATTAATTGTTTAAACGGAAAATGTAACTGTTCAATTTTTGGTTGAAAATAATCTGTTTTCATAAAAATTTCATTTGCAGGGTTGAAAAATCATCTAAATTGTTAAATATTAGTCTTTTTTGGTAGAAAATTCATCTTCTGTGTATAATATTTAACTATTTGGTAAAAAAATTAATTTTTTTGTTCAAATATTCATCATTTTACTTAAAAAATCGTTTCTTTTGTATAAAATGCAACTATTTTGTTAAACAAATTTTGTTACTTGAAAATTTTGCTGAAAAATTATACTCTTTTGTTGAAAAATGTTTTTTTTTGTTTCGAAAATTGGGCTGTTTTAATTGCAGATTCAACTAATTTCTTGAAAATTTGTATTTTTTGGTTTAATGCGGCTGTTTTTGATTACAAATTAAATTATTTTGTAAATATCAACTATTATACTTTTTGTTGAGAATGTATTCTTTTTTTATCAAAGATTCGTCACTTTGATTGAAAATTGAAGTATTTGATTGATAATTCATTTTTTCTTGATTCAAAAATAATTATTTTAACTGAAAATTTATTTCTTACATTTTTATTTATTAATTTATCTTTTTGAGTTGAAAACTCAACTATTTGGTTGAAAATTCAAGTATTTTATGTATATCTTAAATAATTTGAGGATTACATCCTATAATATGATGTACAACTGTTATTACTTAAAGTGTTTAAAATAATTTTAGAACTAAACCATTTTTTGCATTGAATTTTTTGATTTCCTAGGTATAAGGATGTTTCTATACCTAACAAAAAATTTTGGAACAGTCTGGGAAAATTAAAAATTGGTCATGGAGCGATTATTTTCTTTTTCTCAGATATTAAAATTTATTTAAAATCTTGTTTGGTGCAGTTTCTTTAGTTATAACGAATGTAAAGTTGCCAATACCATTTAAATAATTTATTTTATTTTTCACTTAAAAATAGTGACCCACCTTTGGATCCAAATGAAATTCCACAAGGAGAATGGATTTGTCATGCCTGTCGAAATAGTACAAAAAAAGAACCGGCTGTAAGCAAAAAAAGAAAAAGAAAATCCGCCCTGGAAGTATTAGCTTTTGCTGCATCGCTAGTGAATCCTAAAGAATTCGATTTGCCACGAGAATTACAACTTCCGATTACATTTCCTGGCACTGACAAGGCTGATCTTGTTCCTAATAAAAGAAGAAAACAGCAAGGTGTAAACAACATTGGTAAGAACGATATTACATTTAAATATGAAACTCTTGAAAATAAAAAAAAAAAACAAGAATCCTACAATAAAATTTTGACAAAGTACCCTTCATTCTCTCAATTTAAATTAAATAAATAAAAAGGAAAGGAAAGAAGGCAATCTGCAAAATCCCCTTCCTTCTTTTTTCCTTCTTTTTTTTAATACCTTGAAAATGGTGTTGAATAAATACTGAAATATTTTAAGAGATTGTGAATAAAACAAGAATTTTTCAAAATTAATGAAATACTATTAAAATTACTAAGTTTTTTTTAGTTTGGTAGCAATGTAAAATTTAGAAAATCAAATTTTTCTCGATTGATTTTAGATTAAAGTGTCTAAAATATATAATTTTCTACTTTTATTTGTTTCTAGGATGTCTTGCGATTACTTTATGATAGAAAAAAAAATAATTCTGAAGTGCTAACAATTTTTATTATTCTGTACTCCTAGATTTTCTTGTAAAGAAAGTAAAATTGGATACAATATTACAAAGGAAAACAAGTATTTCGTTAGATCTTTAAAAATATTAATTAATGTAACATTTTATTATGTAATATAATGTACCAAATTTACTGTCTGTTCCAACAAATTTTAGAATTCAGGATAATAAAAATTAATCGTAGAACAAGCAGAACTTCATATTTTTTTCAGATAATAACCGTGAAATGTGTCAGAAAAAAATGTTATTTTCCATCCACTTTGACCTTAAGGTGCTTCCTCAGGCTTGAAAATTATGCCATGCATTTACAAATGACAGGATTTTTTCCACAATTATGAATTTTTTGATCTCATATTTTAACCACATAATCTCAGTGGACAAATACAAACCCTCAAAGAGGGATTTTTAACTAAATAGTTGAACTTTCTACCAAAATAATTAAATTATCAACCAATCGTATGAATTTTCAACAATAACGTTTACTTGCTACAAAACATTTTTATTTCCTACCAATTTTATATATTTTTAAGCCAAAAAGACAGATCTTAACAAACCCGAATTTATTTTAACAAGAGTTCAACATTCAACCAAATAGTTGAATTTTCAAATAAAAAGATGAATATATTCAAAGAAAAAGAATTTCGTGACCAAGAAGATCCATTTTTCAAAAAAAAATTAATTACATTATTCATTTTTATGAATGTAACAAAATTATGATTCACCGTAAACATTGATTACAAACAATTGTATAATATTAACAAATAATTTCACCTTAATTGTCACCGTTGACAACATTTTATTTCTATATTGTGGATAATGTAGACATTATAAACCTTCGAAATCAAATTATTGTACAGAAACGTTCGAAATTGAAAGTATTTACTTTTAAATGAAAAATTTTTTATTCGACAAATTTTCCAACAAGTTTGACCTTGAAAGCTTAATTAAAAAAAAATTGATATTTAAAAATGGAATAATTTCTTCATTTTTGAATGGGTTCAATTTTAGAATTCTGAAGTTTTACCGTAAACATTAAATTATAAATGTTTTCCTATTTATAACTTTTAACTTTTCAATTAACATTGAAATTGTGGAATTTCTAACAGTCCAATGGACATTTTAAACATTGTTCATTTCTGAATTTTTTAATATTTTCCATTTAACCGTACTTTTTATTTCGAGCGTTTTTTCAGAATAATTCAATTTTCAAGGATTATGATTGAGCCTGTTTTTTTTTCATTTTGACTGCGGAGAATGCAGGTGTCCTTATTTCGATTTTCCAAATATTTATGTAATAAATGTTTAAGTTACATCACAATTTTTGTAATTTAATACAAATTTACATTTCTACAATTGGAAAATTTAACTACTTGGTAGAAAATCGCCTTTTTTTCTTCATAGTTTTTACAATTTTTTTGAAAAAGTACATATGTTGGTGCACATTCGTATTTTTTTAAAAGAAAATTAATCGTCTTCACAAAAAATGTTACTATTCTATTTTCGGTTGAAAATTTATCCTTTTTTTTTAGTATAGAAACTTGTACTATTTGTTGGAAAATTGGTCTTTTTTGTAATAAACAAATCGTCTTGGTTAACATAGCATCTTTTTGGTTGAATATTCAATTATTTGGTTGAATGTGGTACTGTTTTGTTGAAAAGTCATGTTTTGAGCTTCATCCCTTCAGTTGATATTAATTAATCTCTTTGTTTAAAAATGTAACTATCTTGTTTGACGCAAAATAGTGCATCAATCCTGAGCAACAACACATTCATTGTGAAGCAAGCAGCTGTATTTGACACAAAGATTCAAGAAAAAAAAAGATAAAAATGATGAATTTCGAGTTCCACATTTTTCCGATTCAAGAATACGCAGCATCTTTCTTCCATATTTTTTGTCGTAGAATCTGAGAAGAGATGATAAGTTACGAAAACTCTCAACAGAAATTAAACGAATGAACCGATTTTCTTCTTTCTTTTTTTAATCGTCTCGTTATCTGATGCATCTAAAGCAGAATATTGAAATTAAATTCCTTAATGTTTTAATCATTCTTAGTTTCTCAAACGGCTCTTATCTCTAACAATAGGAAGAGCGCCCAGAATTTCTTTCACCATGGGTACACTCATAGTGGTCGTTTGCTACTTCCCAGGCGCAGAAAAGGCGTCAAATTTTCAATTAATTGCAATAAAACAAGAACCAGACCATTTTCATTCATTAATTCAGATTAGATTAGATTAATCAAATTTCTTAGATTATTAAGCTAGGGTGTTTACCCTACGGATAATTTGAAAATCTCGAGTTTCTCCCGGCCAATTTAAAAAGAGCTTAAAAGATTTCTAAACATTTTAAAAGATTTCTTATTTGGAATAGGGGATTTTGGTAAAGAATTATAATTATAAGTTAGAACAAAGAATATTGTAATCATTCTTTAAGAAAAATTTCCTGTTCCAAGTCAGGATTTTACTTATTTGCAACATTTTCTATTATAATTCAGAAATATGTTAAATTCTTTTTTTTTTAATTTAGAGGAGGGAAGTTTCAAATTGTAGCAATAAATATTGTAGCAACTCTGAATAAGGCACTCTTTAATGCGAATAATATGCAGGGTGGCCGCTGGACCGGGAAATGATCGGGAATTTTATGGGACCTGGGAAAATCGGAAAACGACAGTGAATATCATTTAGTTTAGAATCCTTAATTCGAAAATCTTTAACTTAAAAAAATTTCCATTTTATATTTTTAATTTTTAAGCATATATTTTAATTTAAAGAAATTTGAAAATGCAGTTTTAAAGGTTAAAAAAAATTAGAAGTTTTTAAAATCGAAGACTTTTTCATCAAAAACAGGATGGCGTCCGGACCAGGAAACTGGGAATTTTACGAATTTTCAGAAGAAAAACCTGCCCAAGTTCGATTTTAACAGTTTTTAAAATAAACAACTAAAAATTAAAAGCATTTGAAGTTGAAATTTTTTTTATAAAAAACAGTTTTATTTTATCAACTGTAAATATAAATAAATAAATTATTTTTAAAATGGATCTGTACTCTAAGTATAGAAATCTGAACAATAATTGATTTGGCCAAACAATTCTAGATCCGTTCAAAATTTCAGAATTTCCAGATTGTAACTGTTTCAATCCGAGTCTTTATAAGAATTGAAATTAATATATCATTTCTTCCGATAATTTTATTTTTAAATAAAAATGTTCATGATTTATCAATAATATATTTTTAATTCAGAGTTTCAGGTATTCCTTTATATTATTTTTTTATATTAAAGTTTAAATAAATTAATTTATTAATATATTATTTCTATTAATGTTTTCAGCTATTAAAAATATAAAGGTGCATTTTACTATTTTCAACTTAAAAATAAATCCATAATAATGTAGTTGTAATTAAAAGTTTTTATTAAATTTAAAATATTCTGAGCCCAAATTATTTAGTTTTTATCCCATTTAATTGGAAATTTCTTAATGTAGAAAAAGAATAGGTATTTAATATTTAACAATATTTCACTGTTCATTTAAGACGAGTAAATTGAAACCAAATATTTAAAAGAAAACAATTTGAAACTGAATTGTTTTACATAGAAAGCTTTGAATATTTAGATTTTTGAAGAACTTTTAATCTTTTAGCGTTGCCATTTTTAATGTTCTATTTAAAAAGTGTTTAATTTATAAGTGAAATTGTTACGTTTTGACGCATAAATAACAATTGAACACTTATTATTTGTAGAAAAAATGTGAGTGATTTGAAGAGATATGTAGCAGTTTTGAAATTATTTAAAATTAATTAAAAACTTGCAATTATTTCAAGTAATTTAAACGAAGTGTGTTAACATTTTTTTCAGAACTTCTAAATATATTTTAAAATTAATCGAAATTTTCCTACAATTTTAGAAAGTCCAGCAAATTAAATAAAATCTTCCATGTTCTTCTTTGATCATTTTTTAAATCTCTTAAAATCTTCCTAAACTTTCTGTTACAATAATTTTTCAAAGTGAAAAATCATTTTCAAATTTCAAAAATCTAAATTTTATTTTAAATTCGGCTGTTAGTATTTCAAATTATTTCAAGTTCTAAATTTAATTCAAATCTTTCTAAAACTTCTAAATATCTCTTAATATTACTCTAATATTTTTAGAAATAATAAGTGTTCTATCGTTATTTATAAATTCAAATTTAATTTTTTTTTAGTTTGTAGGATTTTTTAAATGTTATAGAAAAAATTCAATTTATTTCGAAATATATTTAAAAATTCGGACAAAAAATTCAAAAACGATTTTGAATTTGATAAAATTTAAAACCACTTCTAGATTCTTCAATATATTAAAATAAAATTTTAAAGCTTTTGAAGGATGCGTAGACTATTTAAAATTAAAATAATTTAACTTCTAATTTAAGAACTGTTAAGTTAAAAAAAAATTATTTTTCAATTTTTAAGGTGTCTAGCTTAAAATTACTTAAAATAATATAATTTTGAAAATTTTTAAAGTTCATTGCTTGATTCTTTAATTTAGACTTTTGAAAATGTTAACGTGAATTTATATTATTGGAACTTAATCTGAATCTTTGAACTCAATAATTTATCAAAGTTCTAAATTTTGCAGTTTATTTGCATTTCATTTAAAAGTGTTACTACCTTCCAGTTTATACGTGTAATTTATTGAGCATTTTAATACACAATTTTTGAATTGAAAACTTTTAAACTTCAATTTTAAAAGTTTGGAATTCAAGGTTTCCACTTTGAATGTTTTTATTTGTTGTTTATCGTTTATTACTTTATGTGGAAAAATTTTTAGAATATAGTTTAATTTTTTTAATTTCATTGGCCGTGAAAAATGTTTGCGAACCGGGAAATGACCGGGAATTTTGTTCTGCGATTAAAATGCCACCCTGTATATGTTTTCTATTAATTTGACTTATTTTACAATTGAAATTCAGCGCCCTTTCCAATTCGAAGCGATACATTTTCCCGTGAAATTTAAATAATTTAATTATTTTAAAAAAAAAATAGTATCCGAGTACTTAAACTCTTTAGAAAACCAAATATACATGATAAAATTCTGTTTTAAGGTCAAAGTCACTGTATGGAAAATGGATCAATTGTACCTTTGCCCGCTCGCTTGTGTTTTGAATGTGGCCGAAGTTGTAGAAAAGCACCGTTGTTGGCATGTGATTACTGTCCCTTGTATTTTCATCAGGACTGCTTAGACCCGCCACTGACAGCTTTTCCTAGTGGACGCTGGATGTGTCCAAATCACGTTAACCACTTTTTAGATCAGCATCTCCTGAATTCTTGTAGTGCAACCGAGCGTGTGAAGCTCTGGGATCGATTTGCAAATCGTCAAATAGACCAGCATGCTGTTAAATTGCAATTTCTACGAAAAGCGCACACGGCCAATCCGATGTTTAGAAAAAAAGTTGAATTTACAGACCGATTGAGGGTGAAAGTGCCGTGCTCGATAAAATTTTACTATGCAAATCCGCCTGAACTGGGATTCATTCATTCTTATCGCTATGGCGATGCTCTGTATCCCATCATGAAAAACAATGAAAGCAGCGATGAAAATGTACAAAATTCTAAGGTTAAAGATACAGTGGAACCAAGTCCAGCAGATCGAGAAAAGACAGTGTCAAATTCTGTTGTTTCCGTGAAAAAGGATGATGATAGTATTTGCGGTATTCGGGAAAATGAGGAGACCGCGTCCAAAGGAACTGAAATGAATGTAACACAGAAGGAAGAAAATGTTGGCAGCATTACATGTGAGGAAACGTCTTTTTCTGACAAGGACACCTTTAGTGGAAATATATTGAGCTGTCGAGCAGCAAAAGAAGGTGTTCAGCTTTTAGAATGGCCTGTTGTCGAAGCTTTGGCTTTGCAAAGATTAGAGCAAATTTTAAATCCGACAAATGAAAGCTATAATTCAGTGAACCGTCAATTGCGAGTCAGAGCAGTACTTTTTCCGTTAACTCACGTACCAGGTCCACCAGTTTTTATGTCTTATAAAACATTCATAGTTGGAACGGGACCCAACTGCGATTTATCGTTAAGTCGATACGGAAATTGTAGTTTTACATCGTCTAAGCATGCGATCATCTTTTTTGACCAGGTAAGAAGGTTTTTTTCAGTAAGGGACAGTACTTAAATTACGTAACAGCTCAAGGGCAAGTATGTACGTAATTTTTGCAAATTCGCAAAAACTTTCTACTGGATATTATATTTTTAGTTAGTAGTTTTATTATTTGGTTGAACATTTAACAATTTTCTTAAAAAGTTATCGTTTTTGTTTGTAATGTCAAATGTTTATTTAAAAATTCGACTTTATCGGTTAAAAATTCAACGCTCTTTCGTAGAACATTTGAACTTTTGGATAAAAACGATTTTTTTCTGGAAATTTGATTTTTGATTTAAAATTTCATCTTTTTTTAGTAAAAATGTTGCATCTTGCTTGGATGAAAATGCAACTGTTTTGTTGAAAATTCCACTATTTTCTAGAAAATTAAGTTATTGTTTACAATTTGTATTTTTTGTGTTGAAAAGTGAACTGGAAAATTCATACTTTTTGGTTGAAAATTTGACTGTTTTTTTTTTTTTTTGAAAATTTAACTGTTTCGTACTAAGTTTACTTTTTGCTTGGAATATATATTTCAGTGTTGAAAAATGAACTGAAATCTTTTCTGGATGAAAGTTCAACTTTGAAGAAAAAGTTCTCGTTTTTCAACTTGTTTTTTTGTAAAAACTTATTTTTTGTTTAAAAAAATCATATTTTGATCCTGAAAAGTCAACTGGAATCTTTTCTGGATAAAAACTCAACTATTAAAATAAAAAATAAAAATATTTTATCTTCTTTCAAAGAAATTTCATCCTTTTTGAATAAAAATGCAACAGTTTAGTAAAGAATTCAACAATTTTGTTAAAAAGTCATCCTTTTTCATGAAAAAACTCGTATTTTTGGATTAAAAATTCAGATTTTGATCGTGAAAAATCAACTGAAAATTTTTTTATATCAAAATTCAACTATTTTTTTTGAAAATTTATGTTTTTGGTTTAAAAATTCATCTGTTTTGATCGAAATATAATTTTTTTTTTATGAAAATGGAACTTTTTAGTTACAAATATTTTTTCTTTGCTTATTGAAAATTCATCTGTTTATTTTTTAAAAATTCTTTTTTTAAATAAAGGATGAAAATTATACTGTTTAGTAGAAAAGCCTTTGTTTTGTTGTTTGAAATTACTTCTTTAATTGGAAATGTTACTTTTACATTTTTCTAAGATTTATCTTTTTTAGTTGAAAATTCTTCATTTTTGATAAAAATAATAATTTTCTTAGTTTGAAATTTCATTTTTGTTGGTTAAAAATCCATAAGTGTCGTGGAGAATTAATTTTTTTCTGAAAAGACAGATATTTTGTTTGAAAATTCAATTTTTGTAGAGACAATTCGTCTTTTGGCTTAAAGGTTCAAGAATTTAGATAAAATTTTATTTCTTTCTTGAGTGAAAAATCTTTATTTGTTGACAATTGATATTTTTGTTTTTTAAATTCTTTCGTTTTTTATAAATTTCATCATTTTTGATTGAAATATAAACTATAACACTTTTTTGATGAGAATTTATATTTTTAGTTTAAAAATTGAACTATTATGTTAAAGATTTAATTATTTTGTTTAAAATTCAAATATTTTGTTAAAGAGCCATCTTTTATAATAGGAAAGACATTTTTTTGGTTTAAAAAAAATTAATAAATTAAAAAGTTTTTCATTTCTATCTGAAATACTGTTTTATTTCGTTTATAATAGAATCTATGTTAAAAGTATGACAAGATAGAAATTCTGGTATTTGAATATTAATGATCAAGTAGAATAAAAAATTACTTAAGGAAACATCAGGGAATCTTGAGTTACGTAATTTAAGTACGGCCTCTAACGTTAATTTTTTAAGGGAAATGAGAATCGAAATTTCCAAGCCTCGGACTCACGCCACTGTTAACACTTTTTTTAACGATGCAACTATTTTGATACTATTATGAAAAAATGACACTAATCGAACTATTTTTACACTTTATTTTTAAACAGATTTTCAAACTTTTTTGCTAGCTTCGCTAAAATAAGATACGCCATCTTAAAAATTGAAATTTAAAAAGATTTCGAGATTTTGAAGATTTCAACTGATTGATTAACTGATTTCAGAGATTAGAAAGTATTTTCTAGGAATATAGGGCTTCAAAGCCTTTAGATTTTTAGACTAAAAACAAATTCTAAGACAATTCAGAGAATTTCATATATTTGAAGGAATTTTAAGAGATTTCAAGGGATTTTGAAGGAATTTAACTGACTTTATGGATTACAAGGATTTTCTAGGGTTTCTGAGCTTTTAAATTTTTTAAAAGATTAAAAAAAAAGATTCCTAGAGATTTCTGAGAATTTCCAAGATTTTAAGGGATCTTAGGATATTTTAAGAAGTGAATATCTGATCTTAGGATAAGATTTCAAACTGATTTCAGGACTGGAAGGAATTTTTTTCGGTTTTAAAGCTTTTATATTTTTAGATTAAACAAAAATTTAGAGATTTCAGAGATCTTCATATATTTCAAGAAATTTTAAGAGATATTAAGAAGTTTGATGAGATTTTATAAGACTTAAAAGATTTTAAAACATTTTTAGGGGGTTTTAAGGAGTTGAACTGATTTCAAGGGACGTTAAGAAGTTTCTTGAAAGTTCATTATTTTGATGGAAGATTCATAATTTTAGGTGAAATGTTGTTTTTATTCTTCATTAGAAAATTATTTTTTTAACGGAAAATGTAACTATTTTGCTAAAAATTGAACTGATTGTTTAAAAATCAACTTTTTTGTAAAAATGCATATTCTCAGGTTGAAAATTCAACTGTTTAGTAAACAACTTTTGTTTTTGGCTTAAAAATTCAGCAATTTGGTAGAAAATGTAACTATTTGGTTACGAATTTATCTATTTTATTTAAATTCCTAATTTGGAAGAAAATCAAATTTTGGTTCAAAATGCAAGTGTTTGGTTGAATTAATCTGTTTTATTTGAGGACTCAAATATTATGCTGAAAATTCATTTTTGTTGGTTAAACCCGACTGTTTTTTGTTTAAAATTAATTTTTTTCTGTTTAAATATCAACTATTACATTTTGGTTGAAAAATCATATTTTTAAGTTGAAAATTCAACTGCTTTGTTCAAAATTAATTTTGGTTCGAAAATTAATTAATTTTAGTTACAATTGTAACTATTTGTTTGAAAATTCGTCTCTTTTTTAGTTAAAAATTCAATTTTTTAGTTCAAAATTCGTCTTTTTGGTTTCAAATTCAACTGTATTTCGTTACAAATTCTTGTATCTTGTTAATTTTATATTGCACCCTTTTTTTATTTGGGACTACGTATGTACTTTTAAATTTTGACTATAAATAAGTTTAATTCTTTAAAAATATTATGACACAATTTTTACCCTATTTTTTGAAATTTGTGATACTATTTACAATATTTTTTATCTTTGAAGTGAATCTGAGTCCTGCACTATTGGTCAACGGGATGTCTACTCTATCCGGGTTTATCTGAAATTTTCAGGAATTTTTTATTTAGCTGGAAAACCTTGTAAATATGAGGACATTCTTTTAAATGCAGGGAATTTTAGGTTTGAATTTTTTTTAAACTGAAAACTTAACTATGCCAGTTTAATATTCCATGATTTTAGCTTAAAATTCTTCTCCTTGAACGAAAATTCAATTATTCTAGTTAAATATTCATAATTTTAGTTGAAAATTCATCTCTTTAGTTTAAAATTAATTTTTTTCATTGAACATTTAAATATTCAATTTTTGGTTGAAACTGATTTTTTTAGTTCATAATTCATCTATTTGGTTAAAATTTGATATTTTTTAGTAGAAAATAAAACTGTTTGTTTAAGAATTCATCTATTTTGTTGAAAACCCTTATTTTTTATATAAAGTTAATCTTTCTGGTAAAAAATTCAAGTATTTGGTTTAAAATTCATCTATCTTGTTAAACATACAATGTTTTTGCTTGAAAAGATACAAAATTTGAAATGGTTTAAACTGAAATTAATATAGTACCCACATTATTTTTACCTAAATATCCACTAAATTTTAAGAATATCTCGGAATGTAATTTGTCAAAGCTTTCTAAATCAAACATATTAATTGAATTCCTAAGAACTGAAGAAAAAAAATCATTAATAAAATTTGTCAGGGAATTTTTTCCAGGATTTGAGTAGACACCCTGATCGACGTCGGATACGTATTAGTTCTGAATGATTTAAAAAAATTTGAAAACTTCAATTTGCAGTGCACTAAAAGATTTGAATTGCTCAACTACAGTGATCATGGAACCGTAGTCGATAATATAATGTACTCATGTGACTATGCTAAGCGTCCACTGTCAGGCAACAATAAAAAATCCGATTATAGAGTCAAGGAGGACAGTACCGTGGAAGAAATTAAGAAGATTGCATACAAAAAGGGATCTACTGATGCTGGACATCCTCTCGAGCCGTCAAAACGAATCGGCTGTAAATGTGTTGATAATAAATATTCAAACTTGAGCGAGGTATGTAACGAGGAAGGATGGGAAGGAAGTGCTATTATTGACCATGGTTCCACTGTGACATTCGGATGTATTGCATTTTTATTCAGTATGATAGATACGCACTGGGATTGATCCACATTTGTCGCAACCAATTATCAGCCTATTGTCTTGTGCTTTATTGTACACTTTTGAAAATTTAAATAAATCTTACGCCTGTTAGATGTATGTATGTAAATATAACAAAAGGAGCAATTTTTTTACCCGCTTCGTAAAAAATAGGTTTTGTGGACCTCAGGAAATTTGATCGAGTAATAATGTCAACGTCACAATATTAGGCACTATTGGTGACCGCACAACTATTAGTACTGTTGGTGACCGAACGACCATCAATATTTCTGATGACCATACGGCCACCAATACTGCTGATGACTGCACGACCACCAATGCTGCTTTTAATATACGATCACAGATACAGTTGGCGACATTACGACCACCAAATATATTGGCGACCGCACGGATAATAATACTGTTGTGACCGGACAACGATCAATTTTGGTGATGACTACGACCACCAATATTGTTGATGACTATACGACCACCAATACCCTCGTTGACCGAACGACTTAATACTGTTGATGACTATACGACCACCAATACTGATGCCCACCGCACGACTAACAATACTGTTGATAACCGCACGAAAATAAATAATCTTGGAAACCATACGACTGTCACTGCTATTGGTGACCGCACGAC
>NC_046665.1:83286206-83293094 GCF_010883055.1 Belonocnema kinseyi | reverse complement strand
ATACTGCTTTGAATATACGACCACCAATACAGTTGGCGACCTTACGACCACCTAATATATTGGCGACCGCGCGATCGATAATACTGTTGGTGACCGGACGACTATCAATTTTGGTGATGACTGTACGACCACCAAAATTGTCAATGATTATACGACCACCAATACTGTCGTTGACCGCACGACTCAATACTGTTGATGACCGCACGAAAATCAATAATTTTGGAAACCATACGACTACCATTGCTGTTGGTGACCGCAGGACCACCAGTGAGGTTATTGATCGCACGACTGCCGATGCTGTTGATGACTGAGCGACCACCAATTCGGTTGGTAACTGCACGACGATTACACTACGACCGGCCACCGCACGACCTCTTTCATTACAGCAAACAATTTGGGCAATAATAAGGCCTTCTCCTCATCACACAGTTCCGTCCACAAAAACTTCTCGGAATGTGTTTAAAATCACAGCGACCGGTTCGGAACTCAGGTAGATGGGCTCGCCCGTCGGTACTACACTATTAATCAGGGAATTTGTTTTATTATTCGGCGAATTTGAATGATTTTACAGTGGTGCGGTTTCTACTGATTGGATTTAGAGATTATGACTAAAACGTAAATAATATAATTTCAGATTTACAATTAATTATTTATTTTTAAGGGTTGTACAAGACGTCAACGGAAGTTAGGGAATTAAAAACTTAGTCTTTTGGGATTGAATTTTTTTGAGAGAAAATTCAACAATTTCGTTGAAAAAAAACTTTGTGGTTGAAAATTGATATTTTTGGGGCATTAACCCTTAACTGGCACACCGCGCTCGAAAATAAATGGTATTTAATTCTATCTAATTAGTTGTATAAAAATACGTACAAAATGACTAAAAAAATATAAAACTAATATTATATAATATAAAAGTTACTTATCAGCTACACGTTTGGAGCATAAAGGTACATAGGGACACGGGCCACGGCAAAAGGCACAAGCGATTCTTGTTTTTCCGTCTTTCTTTTCTGTGCACATTCCGCATCTTACTTTCTTTTCTAAGAAAACAAGTTGAAGATCGTTTTCCAAATTAGGATCTACGTTTTCATTCAACATTGCAGATATTGTAAAGCGAATGTCCTTGCGGATAGTGGCAGTTGCCAACCTATGGTGCAACATCGGCTTGACCAAGTGAGCTTGAAAAATTGTAAGGTATCTATATATGAGAAAAATTTATGACCTAATCGCAAGAAAAAAATTATTTCATATAAGATGATACTCTTACTTTGCAAATTAAAAAAAAAAAACACGAAATTCACTTCAAAACATTTTTGTGAAAAAACTGCTTTTCAATCGTTAATGGCACAGTGGGTATGCTGTACCCGGTGGTTTCGAGACGTATCTTCGAGTGACTGCTCAACATACACTGGCGCTTTCCGCACTGTACTAACCGACTTTAATTACAGTTAGTGATGTCAATTAACGATAGATGTCGACATTTGGTTCATTTTTCAATATTTAGTACAATTAAATCGAAATTGAAAAAACGGTCGGGTCCACTGGACCCAGGGTGCTAATAAAGGGTTAAATGAATTTTTAAATTTGAAAATTCATATACTCCGTTGAAAAAGAAGTTACCCCTTATAAAGTACCCCTTTGTTAAAGATTATTTTTTACTTTTGATTGAAGGTTTATATTTTTAGTTGAAAATTCACCTCTCTAATAAAAAATGTAATTATTTTATTAAAAATTCTTTTTTTTTTGGTTGCAAATTTTTTTTAACTAAAAATCGAGCTAGAAATTTTACTATTTTGTTTTTGGTAAAAAATTGAAATAGTTTGTTGAAAATAAAACTTTGTAGGTTGAAAATTCAACCGCGTAGTGAGAAGTACCAGTAACAAAAATTGTCGGTACCGGTAAAAAAAATACGGGTACCGATAACACAGGCTTGCAAATAATGGGGTCATGTCAGTTGTTGGAAAGTGGAGGCTCATTTCCGAAGTATTTTTTTTACGTAGAATCCGAATCCGGGGTCAGAATAGGCCCCTCACTTCAGGATTTTAAGATATTTGAGGTTATGTATCCCAAAAATGGCGCTTTTGGCTACTTTTGAAGTTATGTACAACTAAAGAAAAAATCACAAAAAATTTGGTGTCTTCTGTACATAATCTCAAAAGTAGCCAAAACGCCATTTTTTGGGTACATAACCTCAAACATATTAAAATTCTGACGTGATGGGCCAATTCTGACCCCGGATTCGGATTCTACGTAAAAAATTACTTCGGAAATGACCCTCCCATTTCCAACAACAAAACCATGTTGGCCTGAGTAATTTTTTTTACCGGTTTTTTAAAAAGCATATTTCCAGCAAGGTAGCGTCTGAGCGTGCGTATTCTTGGAATTCGTGGAATTCATGCAATTCATGGAATCCGTGGAATTCTCGGAATTTATGGAATTCGCGAAATTCATGGAATGCTCGTAATTGTTGAAATCCAAGAAATTCATGGAATTCAAGGAATACACGGAATTCAAATTTTTCTAACTTTTCTTCAACAAAGCACCCCTGTAACTTTTCACAGAAATAAGGTTGGTAATAACCCTACCCATTTCCAACGTCTCGTGGGGGAAGAGAAGGCACCCCTATGTCTGTTCACAGAAATAATTGTTTGTTCCGCTGGGGAGGAAAGGGACCCCTGTGACTGTTCATAGAAATAATGATGGCCAATCCCCTACTCCTTCCCAACATCTCGTGGAGGCGGAAAGGCACCCCTGTGACTGTTCACAGAAATAATTTTGGTCGAACCCCTACCACTTTCAAACGTCTCGTGGGACGGAAAGGCACCCCTCTGAAAGTTCACAGAAATAATGATGGTCAGCCTCAACCCCTTTTTAACATCTCGTGGGGGGGGGGGCGGAAAGGAACCCCTCTGACTGTCTACAGAAATGATTATGGTAAAACTCCTACTCCTTTCCAACGTCTCGTGGCGGGCGAGAAGTCACCCCCGTGACTGCTTACATAAATAATGATTGTGAAGCCCCTACCCCTTTTCAACGTCTCCTTGGGGAGGAAAGACACCCCTCTGACTGTACACAGAAATAATGATGTTCAAACCTCCACAAATTTCCAACCTCTCATGGCAGGCGGGAAGTTACCCCTGTAACTGCTCACAGAAATAATGATGGTCAAACCCCTAGCCCTTTCAAACGTCTCGTGGGGGCGGGAAGGCACCCCTGTGACTGTTCACAGAAATAATTAGGGTCGAACCCCTAACCCTTTCCAACGTCTCTTGGGGCGGGAAGGGAGCCCTCTGACTATTCACAGAAATAATTTTGGTCGAACCCCTACCCCTTTCCAACGTCTCACGGGGGACAGGTAGACACCCCTGTGACTGTTCACAGAAATAATTTTGGTCAAACACCTACCCCTTTCAAACTTCCCGCGGGGAAAGGGAAGGCACCCCTCTAATTGTTCACAGAAATAGTTATGTTCAAACCCCTACCCCTTTCCAACGTCTAGTTGGGGCGGGAAGGCACCCCTCTGACTGTTCATGGAAATAACATGGTCATACCCCTACCCCTTTCAAACGTCTCGCGAGGAAAGGGAAGGCACCCCTCTAACTGTTCACAGAAATAATTATGTTCAAACCCCTACCCCTTTCCAGCGTCTATTTGGGGCGGGAAGGCACCCCTCTGACTGCCTACAGAAATAATTAGTGTAAAACTCCTAACCCTTTCTAACGTCTCGTGGAGGGCGGGAAGTCACCACTGTGACTGCTTACATAAATAATGATTGTGAAGCCCCTACCCATTTCCAACGTCTCGTTGGGGAGGAAAGGCACCCCCCTGACTGTTCACAAAAATAATTTTGGACGAACCCCTACCTCTTTCCAACGTCTCTTGGGGGCGGGAAGGGACACCTCTGACTGTTCACAGAAATAGTTTTGGTTGAACCCTGAACCCTTTCCAACGTTTCTCGAGGGCGGGCAGGCACCACTCTGACGGTTCACAGAAATAACTTTGGTCAAACACCTACCTTCCGTTGGTCAATACCCCTGCCCATTTCTAACGTCTCGTGGGAAAAGTAATTTTCTTTCGCGGTACCGACAATTTTTTGTACTGGTACCGGCTTTGTATACACAACCTTTGTTAAAAAGTTATCTTTTCGATAGAAAATTCTGCTTTTTTCTCGCAATTTCATATTTTTTATAGAAAAGTTCTTAGTTGAAAACATATAATATTTATAGAAAAGTTCTTGTTTAAAAATGCATCTCTTTTGGTGGAAAATGCAACTGTCTTCTAACAAATTCGTCTTTTCTGCTCGAAAGTTTAACCATTTGGTTAAAAATGCAACTGTTTGCCCTACAATTAATTTTTTTGTTAAAAATTCATCTTGTTACTTGAAAATATAATTGTTTTGTTAAAAATTCGTTTTATTTTTGTTTGCAAATTAGTTTTTTTGCTAACAATTTAACTAGTTTATATTTGGTTCAAAATGTATCTTTTCAGTTCACATTTGAACTATTTGGTTGAAAATACAACTTTGTAGTTTGAAAATTTATCTATTTTGTTGAAAATGCAATATTTTTTAAATTTTATAATTTTTAAATAATTTTTTTAGGAATTTATTCCTCTATTGGGAATCAGTTCGGGGGGATTTCTCAACCTGAAAGTGAATTTTGAATAATCATTTTAAAGAATTTTCGTATAGGTGTTTTTGATTTCTCTCGTTATGAGCTCACGATAAAATCGGCTCATCCAAGGTACGTTTATTGCTTATGTCTAGTTATTTTCGGACAACTTGACAAGGTGAATGTCCTCACTAGTAGTATGTATAACAGTGCGCTAGCGGCCAAATCAAAGTCTACTTTTTTAATTTATCTTTTTGAATTATCTATATAATGATGAGGAATAGAGGAATTTTGCTAATTATTTACGAAAATATTGCAATAATACTGCAAATTTCAATATTTTCTATAAATGTAAACAAAATCTAATGTAACGAAAATTTTACAAAGTTTATACACAAATGTTTAAAAAACTTCGAAGATATCTCAACTTGGAGGAAAATAATAATCAAAATCATATTAATATATATTTTACATAAATTTTATGAAAACCTCATTATTACTTATTTCCTATATTTTACGAAAATATTTATTTCAGGAGAAAAAAAATTTCAAAAATTTCTGTTTCAACTTGAAACATGTTGCATCACGCAAACAAAGTTTTTCACAATGATGATAAGTTAGTGCGATTTTATAGAAATTTACCTCTAAATAAGCCAAGGGCATTGAATAATGTAAATTGTATCAGCCTATTGAGGCGTTAACTATAAGCCGTTCAAACCTCGACCTCTCATATTTTTCCTCCCCTACGCCCCTAGTTTTTCTTCCTATACTTCCACCTCTCCTCGTTTCCCCAGCTAACATTTCCCTTCCCCTACTTACCCACATTTACACTCGCATCTACTTCCCCTGCCTAATTCTCCCTACTACCCCTCCTTCAACCTCCCTGATTCCCCTCTCTTCATTTCCCCTACTTAGCCACCCCTCATGTCTCCTACTTCCTCTCTACTCATTTCTCCTACTTTCCTTTTATTATTTTCCCCATATTTACTCTCAATTTCCCTACTTTTCCACCCCTTATTTTGCCTAGTTTCCTTACCATCATTCCCCCTCGCAACCCCTTATTTACCACTCACTTCCCCTACTTTCCTTCTCCTCACTTTCCCTCACTTCTACACCCCTGATTTCACCGCACTTCCTCCCTTCTCACTTCCGCAATTCCCTCGTCCTCATTTACCCTCCTTCCGTCCGTTCCCACCCCTTATTTTAAAACATTATTCGTCTTTTTGGTTATCAATTAAAGGGAAAGGGATGTGAAATGAGGGTATGGGGGACGTGACGTGAGGGCATACTGGGGAAGGGGGTATAGGGAAAAAGCGGGGTTTTTAGGAAATAATTAAAAATTTAGGCAAGAGAAAATGAGGGTAGCGAATGTAGGGAGAGTGATGTGAAATGAGGAATGATAAAGGCAGGCAAAATTATGGGTAGAGAGAAAAGTGAGTGGACATGTGAGGATGCTGAAGGGATGTGAGGGTAGGAAAGTAGAGAAAATTTGGGTAGGGGAGAGTGGGGAAAATAAGCGGTAACTAGTAGGGGAAGTGAGGGCAAGTAGGGAAAATTATGCGGAAAGATGGTGAGTAGAAGATGTATAACTTTGGACTGAGAAAGGCAGGAAAGGGGAAAGTAGAGAAGGTATAAGATTTTGTTGGGGTTGAGGCGAAGGGCGAAGTAAAGATAGGGGATGAAAGGAATGTAGAAAATGAATATTCTGGGTTGAAAATTAATTTTTTTTCTCAAAATTTAACTATTTCGCGAAAAGTTATGGTTTTCAGCGTGTGGGAGAAGCGTGAAAACCAGGAGTTTGGTTGGTGTTGGAATTATACAGGTAAAGTATGTGATGTTATTTTTGAAGCGAACATTTTTTTGTTTCGTAAATCGAGCAGATGAAAATTTACTTTTTTTTAGAACGCCGTATTTTACTCAATTTTTTACCAAAAAGTAGAATGTTGAGAGGCCAGAAAAATCTTCCCCAAGATTAATTTTTCTACAAATGACAAAAGGTCTTTCTGATACATTTGAGGATATTTGAATCATAAAAATTTGCTAAAAAAAATTGTATACAGTCTGTCAAGTTAAAGCGTGGGTGGCTTTACTCGCAGTCGGTAAGGTGTATCGACATGATTTTGGTGTCAAAATATGCTTTTTGATTTAACATTCAGTTTGCTTTCAATTCTCATCCTGTTACCACGTTACAAAAAATAAGTTCCGTATATGTAGGTGCAATCTCCCAAACCCATGTTTCGAGAAACAACCCCAGAGATGCACTTTTACCGGATGTTTT
>NC_046665.1:83285074-83286106 GCF_010883055.1 Belonocnema kinseyi | reverse complement strand
GAGGGAGCTCTTCTTAATATTTTGACACCAAAATCATGTCGATACACCTTACCGACTGCGAGTAAAGCCACCCACGCTTTAACTTGACAGACTGTATGTCTGGAGAAAAATTAATGTAAATGTAGTCAATTTTAAAATGCCTGAGATCTGTGTGTGTTTAAAATAATATTTTGGACATCAAGATACCTTAGAAAATAATAATAAGTCCAAGGAATCAAAAACGGAAAAGAAATATTTTTTACGCATATTAATTTTTCATAAGCTCTTAAATAATTTCTTGTATGTCTATAGCTTTACAAATTCTCTGTTTAAATACCTTAGAACTTCTTGCTGATAAAAAAAAGAGTAGAAAAAAGTAAGAAGTTGACAAAATTAAAATAAATGCTACTTTTTTAGCTAAGCTTAAACAATATTCATAAAATCCATGAAGTCCATTTATTATTTTTTCTAGATCACTTGGGAAATGTTTTTCAACAACTCAGGTCTTTTTACTATCAAAAAATCGTCATAAAGGAAATTAACAAGCAAGAGTCATGAAAGTCACAAAGAAGCTTTGCTTGATAAGATACTTCCATAAAAAAATAGAATAGAAAAATATTTTTTTAAACCTGTAGCCCTATAGCTACATGTAAAAGAAGTACTACTAGCAGTGATCCCAGATCTGAAACGAGACGTGGTCTAATTCTATGACACGTCTATGTCCGTGTGAATATGGTAGGAGACGATATAAATGCCTGGGTTGCGCGCGCAACCCATTTCTCCTCTTCTGAATTTGAAAACTCGAAGGTGCACGATTGCCGGTCGGAACACTTCGGCGGTTCTATTTATATCTCTATCTGCTTTGAAATAAAATGAAGAGATTGGGATTTTAATATTTTCAGATTTCGATGCTGGGCTGGCGATTCTCATGATCGGAATACTTCGCGCGCTTCTTTAATGCGTGTATTTTGAGGTTACGTTACTTCACGTATAAAATATAAATTATATAAATATTAATACTATTATACATACATAATTAATTATACTATTATA
>NC_046665.1:83277526-83284974 GCF_010883055.1 Belonocnema kinseyi | reverse complement strand
AATGCCACAACCGATCTCACCCTGCTCCCCTGAGAAACTGAGTGAGCCAGCAGTTCTAGAAAGGCTGAGAACGGGGTTACTGAAAGCGAGAGTTTGGTGTAAATAGTTGAAAATGTATCTCTTTGATTGAACATTCATGTTTTTATTAAAATTCCACTATTTTGATAAAAATTCGTCTTTTTTGGTCAAAAATTAAACTATTCTATTTTTTGTTGACAGTATATCTTTTTTATTTGAAAGTACAACTATTTGGTTAAACAATAAACTATACTGTTAAAAATTGCATTTTTTTAATCCACTATTCAGATACAAATTCAAGTATTTTCTTGAATAGTAATAATTATGCTTGAAACTTTAAGTATTTGGTTGCAAATGCAAATGTTTGTTCTAGACTTATTTTAATTTTAGATTTAAAAATTCCACTTTTCGGTTGAAAAATCATCTTTCTTGGTTGAAAAGTAACTTTTTGATGAACATTAATTTTTTCGGCTTAAAAATCAACTGTTTTCAAAAACATTCAACTTTCTAGTTTATATCTCAACTATTTTATTCAAAATTCATCCTTTAAGTAAGCAAAATGATTTTTCTGGTAGACAATTTCTCTTTTTTAGATGAAATTCCACTATTTTGTTGAAAATTAGTATGTTTTGGACTTTGGTTAAGGATTAAATTATTTCGTTGAAACCGCGTCTTCTTTGGTTGAATTCCGCTGTTTTTTATTTAAAAGAAAATTATTTTTTGGTTGGGAAATGAAATTTAAAATTCACCTCTTTGGTTGAAAAATTAACTATTTTGTTAAATGTGTATCATTTTGTTGAAAATGTATCTTTTTGGTTGAAACATTAACTAAGCGTGGTTGAAAGTGAAAATGCTTAGTGAAAATTTTATTTCATTGGTTGAAGATTCATCATTTTAGTTAAAAATTCATCTCTTTTGTTGCAAAATTACCTATTATGTTGGCAATTCTTCTTTTTTTGGTTTATCATTTGAATAAACAATTTTACAATTATATTTTTGGTTCAAAATTGATCTTTTTCATTTCAAATTCCACTACTTGATTGAAAATATATGTATTTTGCTGAAAATGATTATTTTTCAGTAGAAAATTAATCTTTTTGTTCATCTAGTTGATGTAGTTCGTACTTGAAACAAAAAATAAGAGTGTTTTGAATAACGGAATTCATGTGGCTCATGACTATTTCAGACTATCTTTAACCGGATATTATATTCGATTTGTAAACATCACACGCACCTCCCATTTAGCAGACGTCTCAGCTACTACCACTCACGCTTCGGTCCTTCAATTCATAGATGTACAAATACTAATAACATTTTTGCAAGAATTGTCAATATATTATACATATACCTACAATTTTGGTTTTAAATAAAAAGAAATTTAAAATTGCACTGTCAGAGCGTCTAATAATCAGGCCATTTGAAATTCCTGTCGTTTTCCCGTTTTTTTTACCATATTTTTTTCCTCCGATTAATTTAAAGATGTATTTTTGTAAGCAGTTGCATTAAAAACCAAATGGCTGAATATTTCAATGAAAAATACGAATTTTCAATATAACAGTTGAATCTTTAATCAAGTAATTAAATTTTCAAGCCAAAAAGACGAATTTTTTCGAAGACACTTGAATTTCCGACGTGAAAAAAAGTTAAAGAAGAAAGATGAATTTTCTATTATATAAAACATAAATTTTCTCCCAACAAACGATTTTTTAACCAATTAAATTAAACGAAAAAAAGGAAACAACTTTAACGAAGCAACTTCAACAGCTCATATCTTTGTTCAGAATTGAACAATCTTACAGTTTTTTTATTGCAAAGAAAATTCTGAAAAATTGAATAACACGGGTATAAAAGTGATAAATACAGAAAACCATATACATATTTTGAAACAAACAAAGACATCTACAAAAATTTTGCAAAAAAATCACGTTTTTTCTAAATAGTTGTTGTTTATACAAAAATGAAACTAAATAGGCTCAAATACTGATGAATGGAAAGTTAAAGAGTTTAACTTCTTTAAAAATCGTGCCCGGTTGGCGGAAGCGATTGTGTTTACTAAGGTTTAATCAAATAGACGAATTTTCAATAAAAAAGACTAATTTTTAACCAAACAGTTGAATACTCAAACAAAAAGATGAAAATTTAAAAAAACAAGATTCAATTTCTAACCAAAAGACGAATTTTCACGAAATTCCGTTAATTTTCAAATAGAAAGCTCAATTATCAGCAAACAATAAAACAATACAATTTTCAAATGAAATAAATTTACCAAAAAAGTTAAGTTTTCAAACAAAGGGGTGAATCATAAAAAATTGATTTTTTAACCAAAGTTCAAGTTTCAACCAAATAGTAAAAAAAATTAGATGAATTTGCCACCAAGAAGATAAATATTCTACTAAAAACGATCGATTTCCAACAAAATACATAAATTTTAGAAGCCAAACAGACGTATCATTTACAAAAAGTTCAATTTTTAACCGAAAAATATGCTTTTTGCATAAAGCAGTCAATTTTCTACCAGATAATTGAATTTTGTACACATATAGTTGAATTTTTAACTAAGGAGTTGCATTTTCAACCAAATATTTGAAATTCTACAACATTGTTCAATTATCAAGCCAAAAAGGACGAATTTTCTACAAAACAGTTACTTTTTCAACCTGAAAATTTAAATTGACTACTAAAATTATGGATCTTCCACAAAATAATAATTTTTTTAACTAGTTTAACTTTAAACAAATTATTTTAATTTTCAACCAAAAAGGATGACCTTGAAAAAATCGTTGAATTTTGAACAAAATAATTGAATTTTTGATTAAATGATATGAGTTTTAATCAAAAAAGATTAAAATTGTACAGAAAAAAAATTTTATACCAAAAAGACGATTTTTCATCAAGACAGTAGTTGAATCTTCAACCCGGAGTTATAAATTTTCAACAAAAAATTTATTTTTCAGCCGAATAGGTGAATGTAATATCGAAATAGTTAAATTTTTAACCAAAAAGGATTAATTTGTAACAAAAATAATCGAATTTTTAAACAAAAAAATTTTATAATCCACAAAATAATTCTATTTTTGATAAAATAACATCACTGTTATCCAGAGCAGCCAAATGGTCGACTTTCCAATCAAAACAAAAACTTCAACCAAAAACAGTTTAATTTGGTAAAAATAGTGAAATTTTAGATTTAAAAAATATGAATTTCAAACCAAGAAGTTTAGTTTTTGACCAGAAAATACCAATTTTCGAATAAAAAAGTTAATTTTTCAACCAAAATTGGAAAATTTAAATTTTCAGTAAAAAATAAGCATTTTCAACAAAATAGACATATTTTTGACCAAAGTGATACGTTTTTTGCTAAAATAATGAATTTTCAACCAATAAAGGTTTTTCACGCAAGAAAGAAGGAAAAATTATCAAAATTGTTGAACTTTCAAGCTACAAAGATGAATTTTTAACCAGATAATCGAATTATTAATGAAAAAGAATTAACTTTAAAAAACATTTGCATTATCAATAAAATAGTTGAATTTTTTATATATATTTTCTTAACAAAGCAATAAAATTTTCTACCTACAAAGATGAAGAGTCAACCAAATTGAAAGAGCAGGAATGGCGGTAAAGCCCGAGCTCGGATTAGTATTAACGGCACTATTCAGAGCGACATAGATTCATTTTCTACTAAAATGACGAAACTTCAACTGTAATAGTTACATTTTTAGTTTAAAGTATTAGTTTTTAATTTTTAAAAAATCTTTAAACCAAAGATTAATTTTCAACTGAAGTTGCATTTTTATTTAAAAATATGAAATTTCTACAGAACAAATGACATTTTAAACAAACAAACGAAATTTCAACCAAAGACAGTTGAAATTTTGAATCATATTCCAGTTCAGTTTTCATTACATAAAGGTGAATTTTCATAAAAAAGTTCATTTTCTACCAAGGTAGTTAATTTTCAACAAAAAAATACGATATTCCAACCAAAAAGGATAAATTTCTATCAAAATCAATAAATTACTAACAAGAATTATATTATATCACCGTATACACAAAACTTCGTGTTTAAAATTCCCTAACTTTTTCCTGACTATTAATGGTTGGAAAGGGGAAGGGGTTTGACTAACATTATTTCTGTAACCGGTCTAAGGGGTGCCTTTCCACCCCCACGAGACATTGGAAATGGGAAGGGGTTTGACCAACATTATTTCTGTGACCAGTCTAAGGGGTGCCTTCCCACCCCCACGAGACATTGGAAATGGGAAGGGGGTTGACCAACATTATTTCTGTGAGCGGTCCAAGGGATGCCTTCCCGCCCCCTCTAGACGTTATAGGGGAAGGGAATTCACAAAAATTATTTTTGTGACCGGTTACAGGGGTGCCTTCCCGTCCCCACAAGACGTTGATAAGGGGAAGGGGTTTGACTAATATTATTTCTGTGACCGGTCAAAAGGATGCCTTCCCACTCCCACAAGACGTTGGAAAAGGGGAAGGGGTTTTACCAACATTATTTGTGTGGCTGATTAAAGGGATTTCTTCCCGCCCCCACAAGACCTTGGAAAGGGTAAGGGGTTTGATGAAATTATTTCTGTGAACAGTAAAAAAGGTAAGCAGTAAAATAAGCAGTAAAAAACTTTGGAAAGGGGTACGGGGTTTGACCGGTTATAACAAAATAACTCTTAAATCACATGATCTTACTCTAAGATGTCTGACAGTCCCTTTGGTATGCTAAAAATATGTTATTTACCTGTAACGAAAGAGAAAAATTTACTGGTACCGGCAGAAAATATTTTTGCCGGTATCGGCAGTCTATTCACTTCGTTAAACAAGCCGTTGACTTTTCGACCGAAAAAGAGGACTTTTTAACAAAATAGTTGATTAATCAACAAAATAATTAAAATTTTAACAAAATAGTTAGATTTTTTGTAGAAAATGTTAAATTTTTATCTTACGAAAATAAATTGGCAACCAAATCGTCGAATTTGAAAAAATATTAAACTTTAACTAAAAACAGTTACATTTTTACCCAAATTATTGAATTTTTTAAAAATAGTTGAATTTTCAATAAAGTTTATTTTTCTACCAAAAAAGACGCATTTTTAACTAAAAGAAATCAATTTTCAACCAAAGCGATAAAAAAACATTTAAATTTTTTTTTACCAAATAGTTCAATTTTTACCCAAGTGTTGAGATTTAAATTATTTACAAATTAATTCTCAGTAATTAATCAAAATTAATTTCAATTTCAACTGAAATAGTTGAATTTTCATTTTAAAAAATTATAGCAACAAGAAAAAATAACTAAGTTTTCAACCAGAGATTAATTTTCAACTAAAACGATAAGTCTTCAACAAAAAATTATTTTTTTAAAACAAAGTTTGTAAATCTTCAACCAATTACTTCAATTTTAAACCAATGAAGATTGATTTTCAATGAAACAATTTCATTCTACTTTTTTCAGATTCTAGAATCCTCATGTAACTTTGACTTTAATTGTTTAATTTTTCTGAAAATTGGTTCATTTCATAAAAAATTCTTTGAAAATCAAATATGCGTTCTGATAAAAGTGGTTGTTTGAATTCTCATTTTTTTAAATATCTGTAGTAACAAAAGAAATTTTAATTTTATTCTTCGTTACCATTTTAGCTTAGTATAATAACTTTTTACTTTTCTTCAGCATAGATATTTTTTGAAATTGATATATTGCTTATCATTCTTTTTTGAATTGTCTGTCATAGTGCGATACCGTGATACTAAATGTGAATTTTCAAGGAAGAGAATAATTTTTTCTATCAAAAAACTTTTATTTTTATCCAGTGGCCTTATATCTCGGAACCAAGTTTTTATTTTTGTAAAATATTAAACATTCGATTCTTCATCAATACTTAATGCCGATTTTCAAAACCTGTGAAATATTATCTTAAAAATTCTTGGACGATATACTCAGAATTCGATATATTTTAAATGTGTGTGACGTTGAGATTGGCAACTTCTACATATATTCCCTCGAAACTAAATACGTTTTTCTAATCAAGCTTTTTGTCCTCAATTCAGCAACACTTCCGTTGGAGTGTGGACTTTTGTTCTATCTTTAAATGGTGATATCGATTTTACAAAATATTTTTTCGCTCTCATGAAAAATTCCGAATTTGGTTGGTTTTATAGTTTTGTACTGTCACCCTTCACTCTCATTTGTACAATTATACGTTACATGCTTCTTACGTTCTTTAATATTGACAATTTTTGTAGCCGCCGCACGCCTACAAAAAAAGGATTTCGTACCCAAAGTTTTATTCAATTCAGTCACTGAATATAAGAGTATTTTTTACAAATATATTGCACTCTTGCCTATTTCAAGGGGCGCGAAACGTAAGCATTTAGTTATTTCAAGGATCGAGCCCCCCCCCCCCCTCTATCGCGAGTCGTGAGGTGATTTTGTTAAGCGATGTTTATTGGTTACTCGAGCCTTGCATCGATGTGCGTGCTGTAAGCATGCGTGTGCCCTTGTATTTGCACATTGAGTATTTTAGCATGACGTCACCCTCATTCTATACAAGGTGGAAATGTCAGGAAGGTTCGGTCCTTTTTGATTCCGGTTAGCTACTGACGCGGGCGAGACCGTACAGGGACCTCCGTGAAGGTGACGGAACTGCGCAATTTAAAATAGCATATCATGGGGGACTTGAAATAGGTGCGACGCATAGACATAGGAAACACGGGACTAGGCATGCCATTGCGGGGATGATGCAATGAGTGGGAGGTCCGCCGTATTTTGATATCCAGCGACAAACATGGCAGCGCCCACATGTTTATATTTTCTTGTACAATTTGTCGGCAAAAAACGCTTGTACGCATGATCAAGTGGCACATTGTAAGATGGCGGCTCTCCTCACTCATGGAATTCTTCCCCATCCCGTGAACTCAACCAGGCTCGCCCAAGTTGGGATGGCAAGCCTAGTTCCGTCTTTCCTATGTCCATGGTGCGGCGAAATACATTCTGTTTCGAGCTAAGAGACAATAAACCAGTGGATTTTAACTTACCGACAGACGATAATATGATTCATTTCTGTTCTAAGTTTCTACATCAGGGGGCAAGACTTTTGGGGCCTTGGGGATTCCCCTATTTCCATGCGCCATCTACATCTGGATTCCTACCTTACCGGCTGAAGGCAATTCAGAGTATATTTTGTCAGCACTTGGTAATGTAAATTACCCAGATCCAGCCTCGATATACTAGGCAGTCTGATAAGTCCCTGAAAAATGAAACACGGAGACATTTTTTTGGCCAAAGTCGGTTTTATTTTTCAACATACTCTCCTTTTAGGTCCATACATCGAGTCCAACGATTTTCTAACTTTTTGATACCGTCCGAAAAGTACTCGATCGGAAGGTCTCCAAAATACGCCTCAGTTTCAGCTATGAGCTCCTCA
>NC_046665.1:83275664-83277426 GCF_010883055.1 Belonocnema kinseyi | reverse complement strand
CCCAGCGAAATCGCAGTAAAATTTCAGCCACAAACACGTCTCACGGCCGTGAGATAGATGGTTACAGTCTGTAACGGAATCAGTACGACGATCCGGCAAAGGTGTCGTGCACCCTGAGAAAACGGAGCGATCTAAGGACTACCGCCTTCTGTATTTTTCCTGCAAGCGTTTTAGAATATTGTTGACACGCAGGGATGCTTTTCAGGCTATTAACGAGTGAAAGCTTGTCACCTCCAATAGCGGCGATGATAAGGACGATCAGTTTAACAGAATATTTCGGGTACAATCGTGGCAACTCCCTTATAAGGTGTCTACCTCTCTTTCTTTTCATTCTTCTTGGCTATGATGTTTTTTTCAGCTGGTGCCGAAAATTCGATAACGAACATGGTTCGCTTCTCGAAGTCAAGAAGCACCATGTCTGCCCTCGAGTGTGCAACAGAAACAATTGTCGAGAATATAAAGTTCCAGTATATACGGCACTTCCCATTCTCGACAATTGACTCGATTTCCCTAGAAGCGTTTAGAGGAGTGATATTAGGGTTAATGCCGCAAGAGTGACAGAGATGGTAATAAAGCACTCTTAGTGCCGCATTGTGCCTTTGGATGTAGGTCGTTTCCGCATGAGTTGGACAACTAGATAGTATGTGAGCTAAATGCTCGGGGTTGTGCATGGCACGCCCTGAATCTTTCATCGGGAATGTCTTGGCTCAAAATGTGGCGACGGTATATTAAGGTGGAAATGACACCGTCTTGGCATGCAAAAATGAAACCCTCTGTACCAGACTTCAATCCGGGCGATTTAAGGAAAGAAAACGTTAGCTCACACGACAATGACTGATCCTCCACATTTCTGTGGAAGATACCGTGCATCCTCTTATCGAGGAGCTGTTCACAAAAGTTTTTCTCTTGTGCTTTCTTAATCCGGGCTTTCAGGAGTGAGTATTCGAGAATGATAAGATTTGATGCATTTTTCTCACCCCTAATACTGAAGTTAAGTCCAAGTGTTTCAGCAGCCTCCTCCGCTGCTTTGTACAGAAACGCTACTTTGCCCACTTCTTCGTGAGTCCTGACCATTTTGAAAAGAGGGTCTCTTCCATTTGTGACTCTATATGCTGTACCCAGAATAATCCTGTTGTGAAGACATTCAAGACTCAATATTTCGCGACCACCTTGACGACGTGCGATGTACAGTCAAGGAATAGAAGACTTAAGATGCATGCTTTTGTTCTTGTGCATAACCTTTCTTGTCCCGATATCAAGGGATCTGAGCTCGTTCTTCGTCCATGGAACTATTCCAAATGAATAGAGTACTACCGGGACGGCAGTACTACCGGTTCGAAAGACCAAAAATTTGCCGGATGAGACGTTTGTATCTGCTTCGGAGGGTATCCTTTATAGATGTAACATCCTCAATGCGGCTCCGTGGCACGCCCAAGTCTCTCCAGCGCAAAGGTGTCGTATGGCGCTTCTATCAACGAGCTCAGGATCTTCAGGGATGCCATTAAGTATTCCTCGCTTCAAATAATCCTTGGCGCATTTGTCTAACCCAAATTCCATTCCAATTTCCTTAGTATATCGTTCGACAATCCCTAGAGCTAGATGTAGTTGCTCTTTGTTTTTAGCAAAGATCTTAAGATCGTCCATATAAAATACATGAGTGACCGTGTACTTTCGATCTGCAGGTTTGCCGCACAAGTACCCGTCGGAATGGCGAAGTGCTAAAGATAGTGGCAATAATGAAGGGCAAAAGAGGAGTGGACTC
>NC_046665.1:83271221-83275564 GCF_010883055.1 Belonocnema kinseyi | reverse complement strand
TATATCCCTTCCTTACATTATCCGAGAAATTATCATCCAGTTGACTTAAATCTATAGAAGCGTGTGTTGAAATATGCGGTTCTTATTATAAGAAGTTTGAAATTGAACGAATTAGTTTATTTGATAAAATTTATAATAGTGAAAATCAGTTTGAAATTCTTGGCCAATTTACTGCCAAGCAGGTACGTTGATATGAATTATATTTTATATATCTGCAGAAAAACTTACAGTCTCAGAAATTAATCGAATATTCGTAACGCAGATATTCTGAATGTTATTTTGTTATTAAATCTACCATTTTTCTAATTCTTTAATAATATGGACTGATGAAAATCGCACGATCAAAGTAATTTTTATTTTAATTTTGTCATATGAGGAAAGTTTTAAGTCCTTCGAATTATCTATCCCAATTAAGATGCTTCGTTTATAAATATCATCCATTTTATATTATTTTCATTTTAAAATTATCTGGTCATAATTTTATCCGTCATTGTTACTTAAAAATTCCACTTCTTGTTTAGGGCCCATTCTCAAAATACGTGATACCCTCACAACAAAATGATATTCCTGGCATATCTCTAGGATATCTAGGTAGGATATGGGATATCCTGAAAAATGTCCCAAAAATCTCCCGGGATATCCGTGGCATATTCCAAGGATATCGATCCAGTGGGCACAAAATTTGGCGACGTCTTTACGAGATCTTTACGATATCTTTACGACATCCTATGCCCATGTCGTTAAGGTGTCTTTACGATATCGTAAATAAGTCGTATGATCTGACGATGTCTTTACGACATCGCAAAGACACCGAAACGACATGGACATGGATGTCATAAAGTTGTCGTAAAGATGTCGTAACGATGTCTTAAAGACGTCGCCAAATTTTGTGCCCACTGGGGAGATATCCGCCCCGTACGATATCCACTTAATGTCCTGTGTGGGATATACACAATTTTGGCAATGGAATCCAATATTTCTGAAATGCAAATTTTTAAAAAATGTGTAGAATGCCTGAAAACATAAAGATTCACAAACATCCATTTAAAAAAAACACTTTGTACAAATCTCGAATATTCGGTTTCTTTCAAAATCCTATCTCGGTATAATTCACAAAAAATTATTACCGCGAATAATTTTAATAATCAATAACAGTCTACTTATAATAAAAAACAAGTCACTTTCTAAACATTTTTAAATTGGCTGTTATTGTATCTTATTGTATCTGCAAAATCTAAATTGCGCAGTTTAGAGTTCGCACTTTTCAATGGCAAAATCAGTTTTTATGATAAAAAATTAAACTAATATGTACCGCGTTGGTTTGTATGATATAAATAACAATATTGATTATAATTAGGCACGAATATTATTCTAGACATTTTTTACTTTTGTTAAAGTGTCACTTATTACTGCGCCAGAGTTTTTGCACACTGACAGCCATTATGAAATTTATCCGAAAGTGACTTTAGAGAGGACGTTACCATTATTGTATTTTATAATGTTTTACTTTATATAAAATCTTCGAAAAAATACCTAATATTTTTAAATTATTTCCTAATTTATTGATACGATTGAATATAAATATAATTGGTAGTAGATATATCTGAATTTCCAGTACGATATTATTTGCGATATCGGTAGGATCTCCTGGGA
Source organism: Belonocnema kinseyi (assembly GCF_010883055.1). NCBI lineage: Eukaryota > Metazoa > Arthropoda > Insecta > Hymenoptera > Cynipidae > Belonocnema > Belonocnema kinseyi. The sequence continues at coordinate 83,273,911 of NC_046665.1, read as the reverse complement.
TATGCCCAGGATATCCTGGGAGAGAAATAGGATATCCCAACGACATCTCATGCTATACATTTTTCAGGAACTTCTGACCCCCCCCCCTTGCATTATACTTTTTCCATTGGTCTTAACATGGAAAATTATACTTCGGCAGCCCCCCCCCCCCCTCAAGCGTATCACGTATTTTGTGAATGGCCCCATAAAAGTTGAAATACTTTTTTATTGTTGTTTAAGATGCATCAGTTTAGTTGGAAATTCATCTCTTTGGTTGAAAATTGTTGTTTTTTTTTAATTAATTTTTTTGATTGGAAATTTAACTATTCCGTTTTTTAATACAAAATTTACAAATTTTTGTTAGTAGAAACTTCAGTTATTTACTCTTTGGTTGAAAATTGAACTATTTTGTTGAAAATTCGTTTTCATTTATTAAAACCAATTTTTTATTTGAAAATTTAATTTTCATTTTTATTATAAAATATATCTTTTTTTAGTAGAAACTTCGAATATAGATATTTAGTTAAAAATTCACGTTTGAATTTGTCTGTATCGATAGAAAATTAATCCTTTTAGTTGAAAATTTATCTTTTTGGTTGAAAATTAAACTATTAGATTAAAAATTCATGTCAGTATTTTATTGAAAATTTGTTGTTTTTAATCGAAAATTGATCACTTTGTGTGAAATTTAATATTTTTTATCAATCTATTTTATTGAAAATTCATCTATTTGTTTGAAATTTTAACTATTTAATTAAAAGTGGAATATCTCTATTAAATTTTGTTTCCATTGTAAATTCACCATTTTTGTTGGAAACGTATTTATTTGAAAATTCTTATTTTTTGCTAGAAAATTAATCTTATTGGTTGAAAATTCAACTATTTAGATTGAAAATGAATATATTTCGTTTTTTTGTATTAAAAACTAATTTTTTCACTGAAAATTGAACTATATCATTTTTTATTACAGAATTGATATTTTTTTAAGTAAAAAAATTCGACTACGTATTTATTTTAAAATTAATGTATTTTATTGAATATTATTATTTTTTGCTAGAAAATTAATCTTCTTGATTAACAATGTATTTTTTTAGTTGAAAATTAATGTTTTCGTTTAAAAACTCATCTATTTTATTGAAAATTTAATTACTTTACTGCACTGAGAAAAAAGATTACTTGATTCAAAGAAATGTAGTACTGAATACGTCCAATCAAATATTATTTTGATCGAAGACTATTTTTCTATTTTCAAGAAATAGTGTTTTTCAAATAAAAAACATACTTTTGTTATAAGCAAAATTGCTTTAGATCAAAAAAATATTTGATTGGACGTATTTAGTACTGCATTTCTTTGAATGAAGTAATCTTTCTTTTCAGTGTACTAACATAGAGTTACTTTTTGAAAAAAGTAACGGCAATGGTTACTTGTTACTTTGTTCTTTTTTCAAGGAAATTGCCAGAAACGAGTTGATTGCCAGTACTTAGTAATGAATTTTAACCGGTCAAGAACCTGTCTTCTGCATTCGTGTAGAAATGGTAAAATATCGCGTGTCTTATTATCTATTATTCCGAGTAATCGTAGTCTTTAATACACAGTAGTAGCAAGTTGAGTCGAGTTCAATTTGTACCATTTAATATATTTTTACATTCTCATTTATGAGAGTGTAATGTAATCGTCCAAATTTTCGATCTCTAGTTTTTAACGGATATTTACGTTTCGGCAGTTTAAGCTTTTTCAAAATTTGAATTAAAATTTTTTATGAGTTTTAAAAATTTTTGTCAAATTTTCTGGTATACGTCAAAAAGACTTGCCAATCATCTTTATGACATTTTTGAATTCGATAAAAATTCAAAAAGTTATTAGCTTTTCAACATTTTGAAAATTTTCAAAAAAAGGAAAAAAAATTTTTAATAGATTAAGAAATATCAATCCAAATTTCTACTAGATATAAAATATATGTTTTTCGAAACTATTATCATGAAATTTCTTATAAGACAAAAGTTCCAAAAGTTGGATCATTTTCAAAAATATGTAATTTTGGTCTTTAAGAGATTCATAATTTTAAAGCGTTGTTTTTAGTCGATTTTAACAGAATTTACAAACTATCTTGATGAAGTTTTTAAATTGGACACAAATTATCGAGCGCGAGTTTCGTAATGAGAATGAGCTGTAATTCCTCAGAAGTTTAAATCACAGTTTTCGATTTAAGTTATAGTATTTACGATATTTGAAAAAATTTATTTAAAGTGTACGCATTAAAAGTACGAAATCAAGCGCGAAGCGCGAGAGCGTACCTGCGTGCCCCAGGCGCGCTCAAACTTGGCGTGAAGCGCCGCGCGCGTCAATCTAAATTTATTTTGATATTTTTCAATACCCTCTTCGTATCTTATTCTATAACTTGTCTATCCACATCAATATTTTTCTATTTATATGTCAATACAAATTCACGTCTATCTTTTTTAATTTCCTCTTCTCTATCTCAGCCTATCCTTTATTAATTTATGTCAATGTTTTTTATCTCTGTTAATCTAAATTCCCTTCTATATTTTTCAATCTCATCCTATACTACATTTATCAGCGGCTATCGTTTCCATCTCTCTGTCGCACGGAGAAAATATAGCACAATGATATCGCAAAACCTCTATATTTCAAGAAAGCGCAATATTAACGTACAAGCAGGTCCCGGAGCTTTGTAGAATATTATAATTTA
>NC_046665.1:83249983-83271121 GCF_010883055.1 Belonocnema kinseyi | reverse complement strand
GAGACGTGGTTATGGCTGAAATTGTACCGCGATTTCGCTGGAAGCGGGTGCAATTTTTCAGATTAGCACCCGCTCCCGGCGAAATCCTGCGGTTGTCCTTATAACAAATTTATATATATATATACTCCAATTGGAAACGAGTCAGGCGGCCCTCACTGTTTACGTTTCGATCCCCTCGAAATCAGTCCAAGGTTATTTGAAGGCAACTCCCGCCACTAGACTGAAAGCAAGATTGTGGTGTTCTAATATCGCTTAGCCAATAGTCGAACCCTCGCGAGATTACATAAGAAGAAACAGAATGTGATTGCGTAATAAACTTAAATTCGTACGTTTTGAATTGCACAATTATGCAGTATATAATGTAAAAACTTGCAATGTACATTATAACGATTTTACGCTATTATAATGCAATAATTACGATATATAATCTAAAATTCCGTCTATATTTTTCAATCTACTCTTCACTATCTCATAATATCAATATCTGTCAACACCTGTCTTTTTCTGCCTATTTTTCAACCTTAATTCACGTCTTTCTTTTTCAATATCTTCTCTATCTCATGCTATCCTTTATCTAACGACATTAATATTTTTTATCTTTGTCGTTCGACACAGTAATTGACTAAGGTATTGAAAATGATAAGAGTCCTTGGTCACGAAAGGTGTAGAGAAAGAAAGAGATGGAAAATTATTGAGATTGGGGATCGGAAAAGATAGCGTATTAGGGATGTAAAGTAAGCCATCGATAGAGAATAGTTCTGTCTTTTTCTATGTCCCAATTTCTATATTTTTCAATCTTTCTACTTTCAGCATGGGCGAGGGTACCAAATAACAGTGTTTAGTGCATCGACGCATATAGAAATGGACGAGAGAGAGAAAAAACATATGAGACGTAGACCTACCTTTATCTACTTCAGGACTATGTCAAGTGAATTGGTGGCCCCGGGTATTGCCTAAATATTCTCTACGGTTAATTTAAAAAAAAGATAAATAATACATTAGAAATTTGTAGTTATAATAAATTGAATTTTAAAGAACATTCATGTTAAATAACCTGTTTCAGATAGATTATTTTAAAAACTTGGTAACCTTGAATTCTTTTTGAATTTGGATTGAAAATGCTACAATAATAATCGTTTTGTGAGTTTAAAAATAATGTAAAAACTGTCAAAAATTTGAACAATATTTCTATATCATAAAAAATAACCATTTGTATTGTATAGGTACAAAACTTCATATTTTGAGGTTTTGTTTTTGATTTTTGTTGTAACATTTTTTATTTTACTATATTCAATAACTTTACTTACGTATGAAAACATATCCCCAAATAAATGTCTTGACAACGCCCACAAACTGCACAAGCTACCACCATTTTTTATATTTATTTACAATAAATTATAATTAAATAAATTATAAATTAATCAATTCTGAAAAGTGCGATAAACGTTACATTATTGGGGCACTCGCGACACAAAGCACTGTCCTGTGCTGCGCCAAACTTCACCCAACGAAAATATTCTCGACTAATCAGCTTTATCTAGAAAGAGATAGGTCTACGTCTCATGTTTTTTCTCTCTCTAGAGCTCATTACCGTTCTCCCCACAGCATTACTGGTCCATTTCTATATGTCGATGGTTTAGTGGGCATTTTTTTTTCTTTTTAATAATTTGATTGATTTGAAACAAATTCTGACATAAGCTTTTTAATTTAAAAATTGTCCAATCAACTTAATTAATTCGCAATCCCTTTATGAAAAATTCCTTGAGTCGCGATCCAAAATTAACTTTATAAACTCCGAGTACGTTCCACGCACATGTTCTGTTAAGAATGGAATGGGATAAGGAAATCAGTGGGATTGGCTTGCAGCCAGGATTAGTCATTCGATTCGTCTTGAACCGCCACATCATATATTGCATTCTCATTTCAGATGAAATAACTGATTTACGTTTCTTAAATGTACCCTTTCTCAAATTTTTCATCTTCATGGTGAATTATATCCAATGTGCCTTTTTGGCTTTCTTGCGACAACTCATACGAAAAAATATTATAGGCAATTCGCAGTAGAGTATAGAATAACCTAGTAGAAATTTATTCGGATTTGCTCGGGCAATAGCAAATACCAGCATACATTTTCAAACGTACAAAAACTGGAACGAAACGACTAAAATTTAAGAAATTTTACTTAAAGAATCTTGTTATACGTAGTTTATTTATTCTTGCTCGTGATGAAAAACACTGAACTAAAGTGGCATGGTGATATAGTGGAAAATCTTTCAAAGAAGAGAAAATAAATAAATATCCTAGAAGCTCTTCCTTTAGTGAATTTAGTCCAATCTTCTACCGGAAAGGCTCAAATTGAAGTCCTTGAAGCACTCTTAAATATTGTTTGTTTTATCGATAATATTTTAAACAGTTCCATCCAAATCATATACATTTTTAATACCATTTTAAACAGTTCCAGTCAAATAATATATATTTTTAATATCATTTTTTAATATAAAATTACTTCACAATCTGTAACAGCTTGTCTACTTCACACGTCAACACACGGAGAAAAATATATGTTTAAATGTAGATGTGCAAAGGGTATGATTGTAGCACCTAACATGCAGATATTCATGCCAAACATTTACTATCTTTTTGAGATGTTAGGCGTGAAAATATTTGTATGCTAAACTGAAACACATTCAGATGTTAAAAGCATCCTAGCGAATGCGCATCGCGCATTGGAATTTCACGACTAAGTTTGACGGTTATATATTTTCAATATTACAATTATGGAATATTACAATTTTAGAACATTTCCAAAGAATCAAAATTATAGCTATCCTTAAATAAAATTGGATAATGATTTTTTTCTGTTTGAAGGAGGGAACAATGATTTTAAGTTTCAGGTTTATTGACTGAAGAAATTTGATAAATTGTTTATAAATCTAAAATAAAATTTGAATTTAAGTAACTTAAAATAGATAGAATTTTAAATTTATATAACAGATTATTCGTTCTCCGATCACTTACCCACGTTTTTATTTTGAATTAAAAATATTGATCATCTCAACTTGACTGAATGTATCATCTGATCGACATTTCATACCCTTTATCTGTCTTTCTTTCGTGTATGAACATTAAAGTTCAATTTTAAATTCACAAATAAGTTATTATAAATTAATTACTTAAATGACTACAAATAAGTAAACTCTTCAAATATTTACAGGCGCTATTTGACATAACCATCCATGTAATATCTCGGATATTTGAGTTGAACATTTTGGATGTTAGAGAGTAACGTCTCACTTTTTAAGATCTATAGATGCTAACTTTGAACATCTAGATTGTTTCCTACAGTTAAACAGAAAAAATATGATAACCTTGAACATCTAGATGTTACGTTTGAACATCCATTTTTCTCCGTGTAACCAACTTTTAAAAATAATTTGCAATTCGTTTTTCCATGTACTAGAAAATTTAACAAAAATTTTTAAAACTCATAAAATTTTTTCTTCAAATTTTGAAATAGCTCTAACTTTTTGAATTTTTGTCTAATCGAGAAAATTTAATTGAGATAGTTTCTAAATATATTTAATAGCTAGTGAAGAATTCAAATGAAATTTCCTAATCTATTAGAAAAAATTTTTTTTTCTATTTTTCTCAATATTTAAAAAAATTTTAAAATATAGAACTTTTCTCATTCACAAAAAATCGCCGATCCTCCACTGTACACCGAAATCGGTATTCAAGTGAGTGTCAACAAATTTGAGCCATACAGGTTCATTCGGAGATTCTAGTGGAAAAGCATCATTTAGAAACTGTTTTTTCTCATCCAGAGCAACGTGAAGTGTCGTCTACATACCTTCAGTCACCTGTCAAGATGATTTTGTCGGGAGTTATTTAGGTGAAATAGATGCTGATAAGCAGGTAAGTCATAATAATAATTACCTAACTTTTAATTTCCTCCCATTTACCAGTGACTATTAGTGTCTTGGAATAAAAATTGTACTTGGCGTGATATAATATTCAAATCTTAGGTTAGTCAAAACCTACATGACATTCAAACCACCAAAGCTTGGATTTAAAAAAAGGGCGTGACCGTCTGCATCTTAATTGATGCCTGTTCGTTCGAAGAAATTTTCTCTAGATTTTCTGTATTCAAAAAAATGAAGTTAGCTGGTGTTTGAAGTGAAAATACCTAATTGTATATGTAGACGGTCATGACGTTTTCTACACATCCCAACTTTAGTTTAAATATCGACGGCCATGACTAACCTAACAGTTAGAGGTTGTATTAGAAAGTTATCATTTTATTTTAAGTGACTAGTACACACTGTTAAATGAAAGAAAGCTGCAATTAGGCAAATATTATTTTAATTAGTTTCCTTATAACCAATTATTTAGTCTAATATCGCAATGCAAATAGTTGCTTTGCGAGGAGTTCAGGTGGCTGACAGTGCGATTCAGCACTCCATAAGCACTCAAGAAAATACCACGATAATCATTTTTACTTTAATAACTTCTATTTATACACGACTTCGCATGGGTACCATATACGACGAACGACTGGGTTGTGTACTCGAATTTTGAAACCCCGACTAAACTCGGTAGGTGGTTTTCTGCAGTTTTCCTCTCACCGGACCAAACGTTTAGGCGAATGCGAGTACTTCGAGCAAACTCGTACGTAGCTGCATTTTAACTAAACCTTAGTAAAAAAAATGACCCTATTCGTTAGAAAATAGCCAAATTCTAAACGTTTGATGAAACTTGGTTCAATAATTAATAATTAATAATACTTGTAAATTTAACAAATAACCTAGAAAAGAGGCATCACAAAGACAATCTTAGTTAACTTCGTAAACAAATTTGAATAATACCCAACTCTCAATATGTGTACGAAAATTGTTTGAATGATTAATAATTATTATAAATTTACAAAGTAACGTGGAAAAGGATCATCGAAAGAAATTCTTAGTTCATTCCGTAAACAAAATATGCCTCTTCCTTGAAAATAGCCAAGCTATAAATATGTTGATAAACATTTTTAAATAATTAATAGTTGTAGATTTTAAAAGCATCAGAGAAAAAAAATCATCGAAAACATATTTTTAGATAATTGTGGTAAAAAGTGAAGCCTACTCGTAGACAAAAAAGCTAACTCTTAATGTTTCAATTGAAATTCTTTTAATAATTAATAGTTCTTGTAAATTTACAAAGCAACATAGAAAAGAGTCATCGAATAGGCATTCTTAGTTGATTTCGAAAACCAATTAACTCGTATGATAAATGTCAAACTCTTAATTTTTTAAATAAAATTGTTTAAATAACTAATAGTTCTCGTAAATTTGCAAAGCAATATAGAAAACAGTCACCGGATAGACATTCTTAGTCGACTCCGTAAACAAATTGACCTGTAGAAAAAAGGACAAACTCTTAATTTTTTATTTAAAATTGTTTAAATAGTAAATAGTTCTTGTGAATTTACAAAGCAAAATAGAAAAAAGTCATCTTACATACATTATTAGTTTAGTTCGAAAACAAGTTGATTCGTAAAATAAAGGGCAAACTTTAAATTTTTTAAGTAAAATTGTTTAAATAATTAATATTTTTTGTAAATTTGCAAAGCAAAAAAAGATTTGAAAACGAAAAAGACTAAAAAATAGACATTGTTAGTTAACTCCGTAAACAAATTGACTTGTAGAAAAAAGAGCAAACTCTTGATTTTTTAATTAAACTTGTGTTAATAATTAATAGTTCTTGTAAATTTACAAAGCAAATTAGAAAAGAGTCATCGGATAGACACTCTTAGTTGACTTCGAAAACAAATTGATTCGTTGGATAAAGGCCAAACATTAAGTTTTTAAGTAAAATTGTTTAAATAATTAATAGTGTTTGTAAATTTGCAAAGCAATATAGAAAAGAGTCATCGGATAGACATTATTAGTTTAGTTCTAAAACAAGTGGATTCGTAGAATAAAGGCCAAACTTTAAATTTTTTAAGTAAAATTGTTTAAATAATTAATAGTGTTTGTAAATCTGCAAAGCAATATAGAAGAGAGTCACCGGATATACATTCTTAGTCGACTTCGTAAACAAAATGGACTTGTAGAAAAAAGGCCAAACTCTTAATTTTTTAATTAAAATTGTTTAAATAATTAAAAGTTCTTGTGAATTCACAAAGCAACATAGAAAAAAGTCATCAAATAGATATTATTAGTTTAGTTCGAACACAAATTGATTCGTAGGATAAATGCCAAACTTTAAATCTTTAACTAATATTGTTTGAATAATTAATAATTTTTGTAAGTTTGCAAATCAAAAAACAAAAGAATACAAAAAAAAAGAATAAAAATTGACATTCTTAGTTAACTCTGCAAACAAATTTACTTGTAGAAAAAGGTTCAAAAACTCTTAATATTGTTATTAAAATTGTTTGAATAATTAATATTTCTTGTAAATTTGCAAAGTAACATGCAACAGAGTCATCGGATAGACTTTCTCAGTCGACTCCGTAAAACAATTGACTGGACGAAAAAAGGGAAAATTCTTCATTTTTTAATGAAAATTGTTTAAATAATTATCAGTTCTTTTGTAAGGCAACATAGAAAAGGGTTAGTTGACTACGTGAACAAATTCTCTCGTAGAAAAAAGTTAAACTCTTAGTTTTTAATTAAAAATTGTTTAAATAGTTAATAGTTCTTGTAAATTTACAAGGCAACATGATGAATTAAACTTATTCTTTAAAGAAGAGCCATTTATGAAAATTGTTTTAATAATTAAACTGTTTAAAGATTAAATAAATGCGAAAAGCCATAAATGAGCTCCACTCGAATTCGGCATGATCACTGCAACTTAATCGCTAGAAATGTTTACCCAATAATGTAATTAGATCCCTCGAACGTGCCTGTTTCACTTTTCTATCACACTATGGGAAGCTGCGATCTGCTTTCAACTATAGGATACATTTGAGACTTAAAAATTGTTTCAAATGCTCATTGGGACAAAAAATTTTTTAATTTGAAAAAAACATTCAAATTTTGGAAATGCCCTAAATTTTTTAATTTTGGTTGAAAATATCTGTTCAGTGAACTTAATCTTCATTTTGGGAACCTTAAAAAGTGTATCAAAGGCTGACCCGATTGGACAAATACTTCAAAAGTAGCGTGGCTACAACATTCAGGTAACCATACATACAGACAGACAGACACCGATAAAATCATATAATTGACGGATTCTGTGAGTGTCGAAACGTAAAGATCCGTTAAAAATCAGATATCGAAAATTTGGACGATGACATTAGACTCTCATGAATGAGAATGTAAAAATACAATAAATCACATTTGATTTTTATTTCAGTGCTACATATATGCTAAGATTTTAATTTCAGTCAATATTGGAGTCTAAGAAAACAAAATCTTTTCACTCTTATTCTTTAACTACTGATATAAAAAAAGAAAATGACAGCAAATTCCACTTTTTATATGAATTCTAAATTCCAAAAACTTCTACTTGAGCCATCTCCGACGAAAATTAATATAAATTAATATAAATATAATAAATAATATAAATAACAATTGAAATAATTCTCAACCGATATAAAGTATTACACAAAAATTCGCATAAAAATTATCATACCCTGTAAAATTTGTTTCCATTTTAGGTAAAAGAGTAGGGACAACATTTAAGAATATTAAAATATTGACAGATATTATGCAAAAATAGAGACAATACAAAATAATGATTTATTTATTTAACGCAGGACTACAAATTCATTCAAGAAATTTTAAAGGATTTTCTAGATTTCGACAGACTTTCACGGATTTTGAAGTTTTTTAAAGAATTTGGTAGCACTTTCAAAGATTTAAGGCTTGGTTTTAAGGGATTTTACAGGATTCCAAAACAGTTTCAAGATTTAAAATACATCAATGGATTTCAACGAATTTCAAAGAATTTTAAGGGATTTCAGAGAATCTCTGAAGATTTTAAGCGATTTCGTCAGATTTCGTGACAATTTCACAGGATTTCAAAAAATTTCAATAATTTCAAAGATATCCAAATATAAGTACATATAATTATACTAAATATATTATATATAAACATATAATTTCAATTGATTTCAATGATAAAAATTAATATGAATATAATAATATATTTAATAATATTATATTTAATTAATTAATTTATTATTAATTGTTATATATATAACATAATATATTATCAATTATTAATTATGTATTTTTATTGCGATACTGTGACGTTTCGAAATGATTTTTATTGAAATGATAGCCGCTGATAGATGTAGCATAGGATTAGATGCAATAATTTTTATATTGATAATATAATATTGTGTGTGAAAGAGAGATCGAAATTAATTAATTAATTAATTTTAATAATATAATATATTAAAATTAAAATTTAATTAATAATTTCATTAATTCAATCAATTTCAATTTATAAAATGTTTCGAAGAATTTCAAGGAATTTCATAATATTTAGAACTATTTCAAGGGATTTTGGAAAATTTCAGATAGTTCTGAGCATTTCCGAAGATTTCAAGAAATTTCGAAGGGCGATCACGGATTTTAAGTCTTTTCAAAGGATTTTACAGGACCTAAATGATTTTAAAACTTAGAAGCTGTTTTAATAGATTCTAAAGAATTTTAAAAGATAAAAAAATTTAAGGACATTCCAAAGATTTCCAAACATATCAGTGAATCTTCACGGATTCTGAAGGTTTCAGCTGTTTTTAAACTTTAAAGGACTTACGCGATATTTTAAGGGTTTTAAAGGGTTTCATGGTATGACAAATAATTTTTGAGGATTTCAAGAGATTTTGAAGAACTTCAATGGGTCTTAAGACTTTTCATAAGATTTTACGGGTTTTAACAATATTTTTGAGATTTGAAGTTATTATAAGAAATTCCAAAGAATTTCAAGAGGTACGGAACATTTTAATACTGAGAAGAAAAACTTATTTGAATCAAAGCAAATTTCTTTGATTCAAATAAATGGTAGAGTGGAATGTGGCTGAAGAAATGTTTCTTCAGATCAAAGAAATGTTTTGTTTGGATCGAAGGAACGTATAGAAATATTTACTTGGCACTGTGAAATATTCATTGAGCTAAAGAGATTTCAACGAGTTTCAACTTGTCGGTTTAGCGCAGTGGTTAGCACTCCCGACTGCTAGGCGTCAGATTTAGGTATAGATATGTAGGTTCGATACCCCGTAGCTTTAGAAATTTTATTTGTAATATAATGATTAAAAATATAATATATGTATTTACTCCAACCAGGACTATTAATATTTAAAGTCAAAATACTCGCAATCATTTAATATTTATTTTTTAAATGCCTTTTTTGGCTCTCAACGACTAAGTGAAAATAGTTAATGTTGTCTGTGTGTTGGGCGTGTGGAATTTCATATATTAATATGATCCAATTTTACAGTAAAAAAGAATCAAATTGATTCCCTAATTCAGTGACTGATGCTCTTCATACAATTGAAACCCGAATTATTTTAATCTAGTAAAGCACCAATTGATCTTGTCCGGGCTACGTTCGGGCTCCCCGGGCAGCTCCCGGCCATGCTCTATGGCCGGACGCTGGCTAGCGCAGCGTGATGATGCTGGTCGGATTCCGACCAGAAACTCCGGCCACAGCTTAACTTATAGTCAGGCTCCCCGGCCAGCTCCCGGCTTAAAGCCGGGTTCTCCGGCCGTAGAATGGCCAGCCCCTGACTCAAATTGCCACCCGGGTTTCAGCGAATTTCAAGGAATTTCAAGGGATTTCAAAGAATTCCACGGATTTAAAACGATGTCGTCAGATTTCATAAAAATTTCACATAATTTCAATGATTTCGAAGATATCCGCAAGATTTTATTGCTTTACAAAGGATTTAATGAGATTCAAACAGATTTATAAGAATTTTCATTAATTAAAAGGGATTTGAATGGTTTCTGAGAGGTTTCAAATATTTACACGGATTTAAGGAGTTTTCTTGGGACTTCCACGGGTTAAAGGCTTTCATAAATTTTTAAGATTTTAAGCTATTTTAACAAATTCCAAAGAATTCAAAGAACTTAGAAAGATTTCAAGGGATTTCAAATAAGAAGTTTTGTAGAATTTCCAAAGATTTTAAGCTCTATTTTAAGGTATTTCGGCTGTATAATTCCGAGTAGCGCTTATCTCTGATTTTTTGAACTCCCTATACTCATGTATTTTTATGCTCTGATTATACGAACACCATAGTCCAAATTAGCGTAAATTTGATTTTCATGGTGCAAAATACGGAACTTCCATAACAGTCATGGGGTTTCAGACAAAATATACATTCTTTTCACTGAACACTTTTCCCTTGAGAGGGATAGTTTCTGAGAAAATCGCAATTGAAATTTAGTAAGTGTAACAGGCTTGAGTGAAGTGTAAGTGAGGCCTTTCTTCACCGTACGCTTTTTTCTTTTCTTTTGGCGTGCACTTATTATTTTTGAGGCGTCTCTAGTCGGGTGGGGCGGGGGAGGGGCATCCCTGTGATAGAAGTTTCAAATTAATCCGAGGTAAACGCTTTTCCGAAGCCTATCCCGCAAATATTTAGCTTATAATAATTTGTTGGGAGTTTCTCTTTGACGTTATTGCTCCGCGCGAACACTTCAGTGTCTTTCGCTCGAGACCTTGCAACCGCGGATGTGAGGCGGTAGTATCGTTGGTACGGTGACCCGCTCGGATGATTCATTTTCGACTTTCGTGCCGGTCATTTGCGTCATCTTCCTAAGGGGGTAGAGCTTTAAGGGGGTAGATCATGTTCAAATTTTCAAAAAATCGATTTTTTTTAAAATTTCAATCACCATATACCCTTAGAAATAAAGCAGAAACCTTCTTTTACCCCAGGGCGTATTGGAAGTGTCTGAAAAGCGTTTTTCTCGAAACGCACTTTTTTGGACTGGTCGCAACATTCCAGCCGATCTACTTAGCCGATCTAATTAGCCGATTTCATTAAATTTTTTTTTAAATGTTTGTAAAAGACTTGGAAATCGTATGACTCTCGGTCATGGTTTTCCATTAATATTTAATAACAATTTGATACAGTAAATGTTGAAAAAACTGAGAAATGAACGAAAAAAAAAATTTTAATTCCATATTTGTTTATTTATCAATATTTATTAATGGTTTAGGTTCATATGATAGCCACTTACGGACTGTTCAAGAATCAATTAAGTTTTTGTGTTTCAGATGATCCGAATTTGAGATATCATGGCGACCTTTTTTTACATGGCTTCTTCAGATCGCCCAAATCTCGGTCGGATGTTAATAAAAAATTACAACATTTTTTTTTCGTTAGTCAAAATTAGGTCCTATAACACAATAAATAATTGCGAATGTCAAATAAAAATTAATGTGAATTCTAAAGTCTTAATGCTTCCTCTAACGCAAAATGTTTTCAACTCAATCAAGTGATTCTTGAACAGTGTTTAGTTTTTTTGCCTTTTCGGATTATCGTGAAGTGAAGTGATAAGTAATCCATGAACAGTGTCCAGTGTTTTTCTCTTTTGGATTATTGTGAAGTGAAGTGGTTTTCTCGACTCGATCGTCTTCCGGTGATGTGGGAAGTGACGAGTCGGGTGACAAATACCTCCATACCTCCGGTTGCGTCGGGATCTTTTTTTCCGAGAAAGGATCGTGGTCGGAGCTTCCGGAGCCTATGCATCTGGGCTAGGTTTACAAAATTATCTAAATATTTTTTATGTAATCAAACGTGACGTGGTGAGTTCACTCACGGGCTGAAAATCTGATTATGGTTGAATTGGATTAAGTCAGATCATTAAGCTATAGCCAAAGTAGAGTTTAATTATTATTATGATAATATTCAATCTTATTAATTAATAATTATTAATGAATAAGTTTCAAAACTACTTTCATATTTCAGACTTCACACTCTATCCCCTCTTCTCCTCTTTTCCCACTTTTTAAAAATATTTTTTTCTCTGTTTTCAAAAAACATACCCTTTTTCTGGTTTTGTTTTCTAAATACGAATTGAAGTAATAGAACTCAATAAGAAAATCAGACTATTTTTGGTTGAAAAGTTTACACACAATTATATTTTTGGTTCGGGATTCATCTCGTTTGGTAAAAAATTTTACTGCTTGGTTGAAAATTTAACTAACTGGTCAAAGTTCTACCATTTTGTTAAAAAGTAATCTTTTTTTTTATCAAAAATACGACTACTTGGTTGAAAGTTGAATTACTTGGTTAAAAATGCATTTTTCAGTTGAAGATTCATCTCTTTGATGGAAAGGGGATCGTGGAATCGGGACGTTGGAAAGGGGATCGTGTCTGACCTAAGTTATTTTTGTGACTAAACATTGGGATGCCTTCCCGCCCCCATGACACGTTGGTAAAGGGGTCGTGTGTGACCTACATTTTTTCTGGGACCAGTCAGAGGGATGCCTTCCCGCCCCCCATTACAAGTGGAAAAGGGTATAGTGTGTGACCTAAGCAACACTACATTCCGTACCGACATTTCCCTTATTTTCTCGAAAACCATCAGTCGTAGGGTAAAAACATATTCAACATAAAATATGTATTTTCAAAGGATCTACAACTTTTATTTGAAGCTTTTTTAAATAAATTTTCATTATTCACTGAGATAAACACAAAGAAACATGATTTTTATGAGTTTTTCATGGTTTTCACCACGAAAATCAAATTTTCGGGAATTGGGTATTTTTACTTCAATCAACAGCTAACTTCACATCGTAGATTGCAGAGGGGAAAACAAGGGACCAAATGCATGGGATACAGTTCATTTTTGCCCTATTTTGCTAATATCTTCGTAAAAGCTAATTTTTTCTATATAAGTGTATTTGAAAAATAGTTTTTATTTTTTCATTACTATTAAATAAAATAATAAAATGATAATGATGGTCATTAATTCCAAACATATTACAGGAAGAAAGTTTTGTTCCATGCATATGATCCATTGTTTTCCCCTCAGCTTTTAACAAAATGAAGTTAGCTGATGGTTGAAGTGAAAATACCTAATTTTCACTATTATATTCGTTATTAGCGCATCAAAATACATAGGTATACGGAGTTTCAAATTAATGGGAGGTAAGCGCTTTTCGGAACTTCACCCGATAATTGAACTATTTGGATAAGAAATGACCTATTTTTACAAAAGATAACTATTTTTTAGAAAATCAACTTTTTCGCCAAAAAATAATATTTTCAGGTTGAAAATTCAAATGTTTTGTAGGTAGTAATTCGTCTTTTTGGCTTCATAGTTCAACAATTTTGTAGAAAATTAAACTATTTAAATGAAAATTAACTTTATTGTTAAAAATTCGTATTCTTAGTTAAAAATTCAACTACTTGATTAAAATTGAAACTATTGTAAAAATTTAATTATTTGGTATGAAATTAACTTTTTTGTTGAAAAATCATATTTTCGAGCTGATAAATCCAACTATTGTGAATATATGTAATTCGCCTTCCTGGCTTCAAATTCAACAATCTTGTTAAAAATTGTGGTTTTTTTGTAGAAAGTTAATGTTCTCTGTTGCAAAGTCATCATTTCAGGTTGAAAAATTCAGCTGTTTTACGTCTTTCTGGCTTCAAAACGCAACGATCTTTTAGAAAATTTAAGTATTTTGTCAAAAATGGTTGTCGTTTGTTTTTTACAAAGTAATGTTCTGTATGAAAATTTTAGTACTTCGTTGGAAGTTAAACTACTTTTTCACAAATTAATGACTTTATTGAAAATTGGTATTTTTTGATAGCAGGTTCATTTTCGAAATGAAAAATTCCTCTTTTTGTTAAAAAATGTGATTATTTGTTTAAAAATTGATCCTTCTTGGTTAAAAATTCAAATACTTAGTTAAAAGTTGATCCACTTAGTCAAAAATTCACTTTTTTAAAGATGCTTGGTTGAAAATTTTTTTTTTCTTGTTACAAATGAATTTTTTTACCTGAAAATTTAACGACTCCATTTTTCATGAGAAATATATAAATTATGAGGTGAAAATGATAAAATTAATCTTCTGGGCTAAACGATCTTCTTTTGGTCTTTTATTGGAGATGAATTTTTTTAAGATTAATTATTTTAATTGAAAATTCGTTTTCTTTTCATTGAGTATTAATTTTTTAACTAGCAATGTAACAGTTACATTTTTGATTGAAAATTGATCTTTTCTATTTGAAAATTGATATATTTTGTCAAAAATTCTCCTTTTTTTGGATGAAAATTAATCTTCTTGGTTGAAAATTCTAATCATTTTTTATCGAAAATGTAACTGTGGGTCTAAATTAATCTGTTTTTGTTGAGGATTCAATTATTTGGTAGAAAATTAAACTACTATTAATTTATCTTCTTCAGTTGAAAATTCATCTACTTGGTTGAATGTTGAATTATAGTTTGTTAAAATTGAAAATTTAACTGTTCTATTTTTATCAAATTAATCTTCCAGGTTCAAAAATCATCTTTTGAGTTGAACTCTTTTGTTGAAAATTCATTTTTTTAAGATTCATCATTTTAGTTGAAAATGTAACTATTTTATTGAAAATTCGTTATTTTCTTGGTTGAGAATTAATTTTTTAACTAAAAATATAACTATTCTATTGTTGGTTAAATATGGATATTTTTTATTGAACATTTATTTTTTCTGATTAATAATTCATTTATTTTGTTAAAAATTGAATTGTTTGTAGGAAAAATGCAAGTGTTTGGTTCTAAATTAATGTAGTTTGGTGGAGAATTCGATAATTCGGTAGAAAATTAAACTCTTTGGTTGTTTAAATAGTTTTTGTTTAAATTGAACTTTTCGGTAAGAAAGTAACTTTTTTATTAAAATCTCAGATTTGTTGATTGTAAATTCAAACGTATTGTAAATTATTCGTGTTTTTGACTTCAAAAGTTAACAATTTTTTAGAAAATTCGTTATTTGTGGTAGAACATTAATCTTCTTGCTGAAAAAATTCATCTTTTTGTTTCAAAATTTAACTATTTAGTTTCAAATTCATCCTTTTTAGTTAAAAATTTAATTACTTGGTTGATAGTTGCACTAGTTTGATAAAAATTTATGTTCTTTCAAGATTCTCCGTTTTTTTAAAAATAAAAACTCAACTACTTAGTAGAAAATTCCTGTATTTTATTAAAAAACAAAAAATTAATTTTGTGTGTTAAAAATTTAACTATTTGGTTAAAAATTCGTACCTTTTGACAGAAAAATTTTTAGTTGAAAATTGTACTATTTTATTAAAAATGTATGTTAGTTGTTGAAAATTCTTTTTTTTCAATTTCATTTTTCTGTTTTCTTCTTGGTTGAAAATTAATCTGTTTGGCTGAAAATTTAATTATTTTGGTTTAAAATTAATTTTCGTAGTTGAAAATTTAATTACTCGGTTGATAGTTGAACTATTTTGATAGAATTTGTATTTTTTCAAGATTCGCCTCTTTGATTTCAAATTTTTTTATTTAAAAATTCATTTTCTTAAATTAAAAATGAGTTTTTTACCTGAAAATTTCACTATTTCTTTTTTGGTTAGAAATTTTTCTTTAAAAAATTAAAAATTCAACTATTTCGTATAAAATTCATGTATTTTATTAAAAATTCGTTTCTTTTTGTTGCAAAATTAATCTTCTTCGTTGAAAATTGAGCTATTTGGTTAAGAATTGATCCATTTTGTTGAGAATTCCTCTTTGAAAATTCATTTAATAGACAAAATTATCTGAGGGCGAAGAGGGAGTCAAAAATATGCTAAAATTGTGAACGTCCTTTATGGACGACCCCCATTTACATTAATTTTATTTGAAAGAATCTATTCCTTTATTTTGCCCCTGCTTCCATGAAAAATCACCCTATTTCACCTGTTTCGAGATAATTTAGGTCTATTACTTTTCTGGTGTAGGGCACAATTTATATGGTCGTCAACAAGGTGGGGGGTAAAAATAGTTTACACTTGGTAACGCAGGATTGTAAGGGACAGCCGCTTGGGATCAAATCTGGATGTCTGAATTCCCCCATTGGTTATCGTGATTCCCCTCTTAGGTGTTAGAATATTTGCTGACAAGAGGGGAGAAAAGTAGAAAGAGACACATTAACCAACAGTAACTGCATCAGCCTACTACTGTATGCACATATATGCATCGGATGCATTAACAGAGAGAGAGAGAGAGACATATTTAAATGCTCATGGTGAGAGTACAGCAGCAGTACAGATCTGCACCATCTGCACTTGCATATGTCTGAAACCCAAAAGCAAACGTCTGTCCGTCTGTGGCTGGTTGGTTGGAAGACCATTCAAGACGGGGTTTCCGGTGCTGACACAAAGAGAGAGGTGTGGAGGAGTGGTGGGAACGACAGCGACGCGAGCAGTCAGTACAGTCAGTACAAGCACAACCTACAAATTCTCCTCTCAACGCGCCCACGCATTTACCTTTTGGAAAGTCAGTCCTTTTTCTCCAAATTTCACATGCAAATTGCATTTAACACTTGGTGAGTCGAGATTGCTCCACTAGGAATCCGTCTCGTTCAAAAACGCTTTCTATGTGTTTGTGCGTGCGTGCACTGTCGATTGGCCATTTTTGCTCGCAATTGCTTCCAAAGTGCATTGCATTGAGACCCAACAAGACGCGTAGCCCGGGTCTATGATCTGTCCTCCTCTTGCCGGCGGCGCGGCTGGGTGTAGCGCGCGAGTGCTCACCGTTTTCTGTGCTCTGTCCTCCTCTTTCGCGCACGGTCTCGCTCTATCTTTATCGTTCTCTCAGAATCAGTCGAGTACAAGAATACTTTGACATACAGTCATACACCTACGGTTCTAGAAAAAGTGGTGAAGTAGGTACCTACGTGTCTATGAGATATTAATCCGAGGATTTAAAAGGAATTTAGTTGACACCCTTGTCTGGAAAATTTGGTGAGTACCTATCTAGTATTTCACTTGTTGTTAGCCTAAATTTTGATTTTGGTAATATTGATGTAACGATATAATTAGTATCCTGCAAAGAAGAAATGTAAATCTGATAATTGAGTGGAGGGAGATTAAAAACATGATCACAAAGAGCCTAAATTTCATTTTTGGTTGCGACTATACACATTACGCATAGTTAAATGTGTATATTTATACAACTTTGCTTATATAAAATGCACTCTAAAAATAAATAATTGTAATTGCAGGTACTGATGCAGTAATTCTATAATATATCGTTTGATTTATTCTCATTTGTTTACATTCTCGTTATATTATTTTTAAATACTAATCTGATTGATCGAATATTTGTTTAACTTTTTCTTAATGAAGTGCATCTGTATTGGAGAGCAAAAAAATGTTGTTTTTTTGTGGAGAGACAGTTCATAGAATAGGTATTGGAAAGTAATATTAATCTTATATATCAATTTGACACGCAAGTGGGAGCAAGTAATTAAGACACATCACTTGTATATACTATGTAGTCAAAACCAAAAATTTTAATATAGGTTAGGTGCGTTCAGTAACCTGTAAAGCTAAAAAGCATAGAACGTAAGTCGTGTAATTCTCAATTCTCATTTTGTTACCATGGCGGCGTCGACGTGCCGGTTTAATCGCGAGGCGCCTCCTTAAAAATATTTTGTTCTTTTAAAATTGATTTTTTCTTTTTAAATTAATATTACAAATAAACATTGATTACAGTTACAAATAATGATCGCTAAAAAATGAACAATTTGATAGAAACTTCAACTTTTTGGTCGAAAGTTGAACTATACTTTGCTAAAAATGCATTTTTTTGTTTACTTAAAGATTCATCGTTTTAGTAAAAATTTATTTCATTGGCTCAGAATTGAAGTATTTTGTTCAAAATTCATTTTTTTTTGTTCGTTGAAACATGCATTTTTTAACTGAAAATTTAACTATTCATTTTTTGGTTGAAAATATATCTTTTTTCAGTTGAAAATATAACTATTTGTTTGAAACTTGAACTACTTTGTTAAAGATTCCTTTTCTTTGTTGAAAATGGAAGTATTTTATTGAAAATTCATTTTTTTTAACTTAAAATTTAACTGTTCCATTTTTGTTTCAAAATATATATATTTTTTAGTCAAAAATTCAACTGTTTGGTTGAATATTATTCTGTTTTAGTTGAGGATTCAAATATTTTAATATGAAAGTTCACCTTTATTGATATAATTAAAATGTTTTTTGTTAAAAAATAAAATATTTTTTCCCCTGAAATATCAACTATAACATTTTTTTTGTAAATTCATTATTTTAGTTAAAAATTCATTTTTGTAGTTGAAAATTAACTTTCTGTATTAAAAATTCAACTATTTTGTTGAAAATTCGTTCTTTTTGACAGAAAACTGATCTTGGTTAAAAGTTGAATTGCTTTCCTAAAAAGATTTTGAAGAAAAATCAACGTTTTACTTTGAAAAATTCAATTATTTATTTGAAAGTATTAATCTGTTTTTTTTAAAGGTACAAGTATCTTAATGAAATTTTTCCTTAATTGGTAGAACTCAATTGTTTTTAGAAACGGAAATATTTTTTGGTTGAAATATAAATTGATTCATAATCCTAGTTAGAACATTTATTTCATTGGTTGAAAATTGAACTATTTTGTTGAAGATTTGTTGTTGTTTTTTTTTTTTTTTAGAAAATTAATTCTCTGGGTTTCGGCGATTATTTTTATTGACTGAAAAATACTTTTTGTTTGAAAATTCAACTCTGCCGAATAATCTCTCTTCTTGATTAGAAAATTCATTTCTTGTAAAAATGGCAGTATTTCACTTATTATTATGCTAATCTTTTATTTTGTCAGCATTGATTTTATAACATTATCAATGTATTGTAAAGAAGAAATATCATTCTGATAATTACGTTTAGAGAGAATGAAAAATGACCATGAAGATCCTAAATTTACACATTACGCAAAGTGAAATGTGTATATTTATAAAACGTTGCTTATATTTAATGCAGGCTAAAAATAAATAGAGTTAAATTGTATAGCTGATGCTGCAAAAATATATAGTTTGATTGCTTATTCCTGTCTGTTTATATTATCAGCATATTATTTTTATATACAAAGCTGTTTGATCAAATATTTGTTCCAATTTTTTTTAATAAAGTGCATCTGCTTCCTTTACAATATTTTCTTGTTTTCAAATTAATTTTACAAATAAACAAGGGATTTTACATCGTTGCTTAATCTATCGAAAAAAGATGCTATAATACAAAATTTGACGCGGATGCTACAGGTTAGGGAATTTCGAAGTTTTAAATTAGGGAATTTAAAACTAGCCAGAGAAAGTCAGGGTTGAAGTTAACAAATTTGAATAAATCATTCTTTTTCGTTGAAAAATCATCTATTTTGTTGAAAATTCGTCTTTTTGTTGAATTCAACTGTTTTTAGTTTATCCTCTTTAGTTTAAATATCAACGATTACATTTTCCTTGAGGATTCATATTTTTGGTTGATAATTGATAATTTCAGTTGAAAATCTTTTTTTGTTCAAGATTTAACTATTTTGTTGAAAATTATCTTTTTTTTTTAATTAACTTTTTTAACTGAAAATTCTATTTCATATTCGGTTGAAAACTCATGTTTGGTTGAAAATTTAACTATTATGTTGAAAATACCTCTTTCTTTATACAAAAGTAATGTCATTAGTTGAAACTTCATCTTTTTTGTTAAACGTTCATTTCTTTGGTTGAAAATATTTTTTTTTCAATTCATGTATTTTGGTGGAATTTTTTTTGGTTTTTCTCTTGATAGTAAATTAATTTTTTGGACCTGAAATTCAACATTTTGTTCAAAGTCTTTTTTTTTATTGAAAGTTCGTCACTTTGGTTAAATGTTAATTTCTTTAACTGAAAATTTAATTATTCCATTTTTTGTGAAAAATGTCTCTTTTTTTTTAATACAAATTCAATTGTTTTTGTTTAATACTTCATCTTTTCGGCTAAAAATTTAACTATATATTTCATTGAAAATATTATTTTATTTTTTTTTTTTTTGCAAAAAATTCATATGTTCGTGTAGAAACCATAGTTGTTCCGAAAAAATTCGTCTTTTTGGCTTAAGAAATCGACATTTTGGATGAGTTTTTTGTTTCTTTATTGATTAAAAAAATCTTTCTTGGTGGAAAATTTAACTCTGGTTGAAAATTCCTGATTTTGGTTTGAAAAATTTATGTTTCTTATAGAATTTGCCCGTTCGGCTTGAAAATTCAATATTTTCTATGAGATTTTCTTTTTTTATTGATTAAAAAATTTTTGTTGGTTTAAAATTGAACTCTTTTGTTGAAAATTCCTCTTTTTGGTTTGCAAATTTATATTTTCGGGATGAAAATTTAAGTTTTTTTTAAGAATTCGCCTTATTGTCTTGAAATCTGATTGAAAAATCTTTCTTGGTTGAAAATCCAACTTTTTTGTTCTAAATTTGTCTTTGTTTAAAAATACAACTTTGTAAGTTGAAAATTAAACTATATTGTGAAAAATGAACTATTTGGTTGGATTCATATTTTTTTGATAGAAAATTCGTTATTTCGGATTGAAAATTCATCTGTTTGACAGAAAATTTCTTGGGTAAAGATGAATCTTTTTTGGTTAAAAAATGCATGTTTTCGGATTTAAAATTAAGTTGTTTTCCAAATATTCGTGTTTTTAGCTTGGTAACTCAACTTTTTCGTTGAAATTTCATTTTCTGGTAGAAAATTATTCTTTTTCTGTTGAAAATTCAACTATTCCATGTATTATGTATTATAATATATTGATTATTTTTTATAGCATTTATTCCCCTTTTGGCTGGGAACATAAAAAATTGTTCAGATAAAGTTAGGGAAATTTTAACTGAGATTATGTAGTAATCCGGAAATAATGCATATTAAATCTGATATAATTTTGTAATTTTGCATAATTTCTTGTAGAGACACAATTTACAATCAAAAGTGTTATTTTTTAGTTAATATCGCAGTTTTTAAATTATGTAAAATTTTGCAGAGGTCCTATGTTAAAATATAGTCACATATGTTTAAGTGTCTGAAATCAGCAAGCCCGTTCTTTTTCCTGCGTGTATAAAAAGTAAAAAAAGAAAGATAGAATGCCCCTTTGGTAGCCCGTGAATGCTTATTTTTATCATATATTTTTTTTAATACATAATGTATAAATGCCAAAGATTTTTGTAAC
>NC_046665.1:83239665-83249883 GCF_010883055.1 Belonocnema kinseyi | reverse complement strand
ATAATATTTTTGGTACACATTTTTCTGCACCCTATTATTGAGCTATTATAGAGTAAATATGATAAGTTAAGCTTGATTAATAAAAAAAACTTTTTGCAGATTTAGCATTTACGTGAC
Organism: Belonocnema kinseyi; assembly: GCF_010883055.1. Classification (NCBI taxonomy): domain Eukaryota; kingdom Metazoa; phylum Arthropoda; class Insecta; order Hymenoptera; family Cynipidae; genus Belonocnema; species Belonocnema kinseyi. Next base: position 83,249,766 of record NC_046665.1, on the reverse strand, counting down.
ACCATTCTTAGCAATGTTGTAACTGAGATCATATGTTGCGCCTTATCAGTATAAACGTATTAAGGCGAATTTTTCTCTGGATCTCATTTTAACTTTTTTGTTTGCTGGCTTGATATAAAGTTAGTGTGTACATAAGTATATCAAGCTGTATTAAAAGTTGTTCAAATATGGAGATTACACCTTGAACATAAAACAGTGTTATATTTTTTAAAGTTACAGTATGGACCAGATATTTTAAAGTAAATAATTTAATATTAATTCTTTTTTTTTATACTGACCTTAAATTATTATATTTTTTGAAATATTGATTTTATTATCAAGTTGATGAAAATTACTCTAGCTCCTATGGTATTCACAACTTAAATAAAATAGATATTTTAAAACTTTATTGATATAAGATCGATCAGTAGGGTAAAAAGAAATAATATCAAACGATAAAACAATATTTTTTTTTGTTTTATTCGCCAAAAAGATTTTAAAAAATGATAGATAATGAATTTTCTATACCAAAGAAGACGAATTTTTTTTTAATATATATAAATTTTCAACTAGAAAATATAGATCTGCAACCAAAAGTGGATTAGTCAAATTTCCAGTTAAAAGTTAATTTTAAACAAAAAAAGCATGACTTTCCAACAAAATAGTTGAATTCTCAAAAAGGAAAGATGTTTAAATCAACATCAAAAAATTTTGAACTTTTTTTTTTTTTAATTTTCAAGCTAAAAATACAAATCTTATACAAAAGAGTTAAATTTTAAGCCCAGAAATATTAATTTTCAGTCAAAAAGTTCTTTTTCTAATAAACAGTTAAATTTTCTACCAAGAAGGACAAAGTTTCAAACAAATACATGAATTTTCAACTAATTGTAGAACAAGTAAATTTGAAACCAATCATTGAATAGTTAAATTTTCAGTTACTATGTATAATTTTTAACAACAAAAAAACGTATTGTCAATGCAATAGATTATATTTGAACTTGAAAATATTTTCATTTTAACCAAAAAATTGTTCAAATCAAACAAAAAAGAGGATAAAAAAAGAGAATTTTCTATCAAATTGTTAAATTATCAACTAAAATTATTATTCTTCAAACAAAACAAAAAAATCAATGTATATAAAAGGGAAAATCTGTATGTTTTTTCTCTTATAATTTCTGGACCGCTGTTCGAAAAATCGTGAAATTTTGTACAGTAATATAGATCATTTCCCTGGCAAGGTTATAGGCATGTTTTATTAGCAAACCCATTGTCAACCAGAAAATAGGTAAATTTCAAACAAAAAGTAGTGGAATTTTCCTTTAAAAAAACGAATTTTGAACATAAAGAGTTCGATTTTCTACAAAGAAGGGTTTTTAAGTCAAGAAAGAAAGAAAAATGTCAAGCAAATACGTACTTCAATTTTCAACCATACCGTTGAATTTTGTATTAAAATACTTGAATTTACAACACAAAAAGCCGATACATGATGAATATTCAAACAAAAATAATAATTTAAAAATAAAGTTCAACTTTCAACCGAGGAGATAAATTTTCCACGAAGTAATATCAATTCTCAACGAAAAATGTAATAGTTGGTATTTTAAGAACAAAAGATTGTCAATCAAGAAAGAACAAAAATTGCAATCAAAAAGTTGAATTTTCAAGGCTTTAAAGTCGAGTTTTCCAAAGAAATGTCAAATTTTCAAACTGAAAATATAAATTCTCTACAACAAAAATTAATTTGAAAACAAATAGTTAAATATCCTACCAAATAGTTAAATTTTCAAGCCAAAAAGAAGAATTTTCCACAATACCAGCATTTTAATCTTGTAATACTTTTAACATAGAATCTTCTATAAACGGAGAAAACATTATTCCAGTTGACTTTTCAAGATCAAATAGTGCATTTTTCAACTAAAAATAAGTTTTTACGACGAAAGTTGAATTGTCGATCCGAAAATACTAATTTTTGCAATCAATAAAGATGAATTTTCAACCAAATTTTTGAATTCTGTACCAAATAGTTGCATTTTTATAAAAAAAAATATGAAATTTCTTTTAACACAGATGAATTTTTAAAAAAAGTTGAATTTCCATCCATAAAACATTTCAGTTCTCCTTTTAACACAAAAATATTAATGAAATAGTTACATTTTCAACAAAAAAGCAGAATTTTCAACCAAACAGTTGCATTTTTGCCAAAAAATATGTAATGTCTGCTAAAGCAGGTGAATTTAAGAATCAAAAGAACAAACTTACAAGAAAGAGTTGAATTTTTAACCCAACAGTTGCATTTTTATTCAAGAAAGGTGAAATTTCTTCTAAAACAGATTAATTTCATTTTTTTTAATAGTTAAATTTTCACCCAAAGAAGATTTCAGTTCACTTTTCAACACCAAAATAAAAATGGTAAAAAATAAATTAATTTAACAAACAATTTTCAACCTAACAGTTGCATTTTTGTCCAATAAAAATTAAAATTCTACTAAAAAGGTGAATTTTAAAATGAAAATGACAAATTAAAAAAAAAAAAGGATGAATTTTCACCCAAAACGATTTCAATTGACTTTTCAATACAAGAATACTAATTTTTAACAAAAACTAAATTTTCTAGAAAATAGTTGACTTTTCAAAAAAGCAGTTGCGTTTTTATCCAAGAAAGATGTAACGTTTCTACTAAAACAGATTAAGTTTTAAATCGAAAAAGACACATTTTCAGAAAAAAATATTTTTGATCCAAAAAATATTTCAATTGAATTATCAGCAACAAAATGAATTTTAAAGAAAAGGTTATTGTTCCACGAAACGAGTTAAATTTTTTACCAAAAACGACGTTTTTTTTGACAAAACAGTTGAAATTGCAACCAAAAAGAATGTCTTTTTAACAAAATTGTTAAATTTTTAACCAAATAATAAAATTTATAACGAAAAAGATAATCTTCTGAATAACGTTTTTGCGAATTTATATTTCTTAAATTATAAAAGCTGCCGATTATAAAACATGTAATTCATCACTTGAAAGACTGTCACATTGTAGAGTCGTGCATAGATGTCTTCTTTTAAACTTAACAATTCTCACGACGATTTCAGCGAAAGATGCAACACATTCAAGTCAACTTAATTATAATTATGAAAATTTTAATCCAGACTCATTCCGTTTAATTCAAAGCAATGCTGAATAATTCTACAGCAGGAGAATGTTGGTGAAAAACATCATTTGGCATTTAAAACGAAAAGTTGTAAATTATACTATATTTGGACTCTTTGTAATTTAGTTTAACGCGTAAAAAAATCAGTTAGCGACCCATATTTACCAACGGTTTGTAATGCTAGAGAACTCGATAACCACCCGAGTCAAAAGCTTCCTAATTTTTTTTCAACGAAGTTACAAATATGCATAATTTTTTAAATTTGCTTATTTAAATATTAATACACCTTCAGAGTTACATGGCAAAAATAAGTTATACGAAACCAAAAAAGGTCTATCCCAAAGTTTTAGATAATCACGTAAAGTTTCGAAAACTTATTTTTCTCGTGTAAGGTTTAATTTGTTCTGCAACTAATTTTGAGATTGAATCTTCCAGTTGAATCAAATGGAATTTCAATGACACCCGGTGACATACCTCTAGCTATTTGAATCAGCAGAAATTCTCTGTGAATCAGTGATTATTCACTGATATTCCAGCATTTTTATCTGATTTCTCAGTAGAAAAGGTTACTGAAGTTTCAGTAATAGGCACTGAAATTCCAGTAACATTTCCTGCTGAAAATGATTGAAGTCTGACTATAAGTCACAATGCCATTTTTTAATCAATTGATCATTATAGCTTTGCAATAAGAGAATGTTCAATTAATAGAGTTTTAAATTAAATAATTTCTAAATTCGTGAATCCGTATTCAAACTTTTAATTTTTTGAAATTACGAGTCTTAACAGTTGGACATTTTTAAGCTGGAAACTGTTTAATTGATTAATTTCAAATTCAATTACAGTCTTTACATTCTTTCAGTTATCATCCTTTTTTCATTTTGTAAACGAATTCCTCGACTTTCCCTGTTTTCTAGAAACTCCCTCTTTATTCGACTATTTGGTTGAAAATTTATTTATTTTGTAGAAAATTCAACTATTTTGTTGATAATGAAACTGTTTTTGGTTGAAATTTAATCTCTTTTATTGAAAATTTGACATTTTGCTTGAAAACCCAATCATGTGGTTAAGGTTTAATCTCTGCTATTTATGAAGTCGACCATTTGGTTAAAAATTTAACTGTTTTCTCAATAATACAAATGTTTTGTTAAAAATTCGTACTTTTGGTAGAACTTTCGTCCTTATGAATTTAAAAATCATCTGTTATGATTAAAAAAGTTATATTTCTTGGTTTTAAAATTAATCTTTTGTGGCTAAAAATGAGCTGTTTGTTAAAAATTAATTTATTTTATTGAAATTTCGTCTCTTTTGATTAGAAATTTTATAGTAAATGCAACTGTTTGGTTAAACTGCAATATTTTGTTTGCAATTTTTTCTCGTTTGACTGAAAATCTTTCTTAGTTAAAAATTCACCTTTTGTTGAGAAGTCATGTTTTTTGCTTGAATTGAACTAATTTCTATTATCAATTAAAACATTTTTTGCTTAAAATATGAACTATTGAATTGTTAGTTTCGAATTCATTTTGTTCTGAATAAAATTTGTATTTCTTGGTTGAAAATTAAATTCTTTAGTTAAAAATTATTTTTTTTTTGCTTAAGGATTCATCATTTTAATTTAACATTCATCTCTTTGTGAGAAAAATGACCTATAATTGTTTTTTTTTCTCTGACTGAAAATTAATGTTTGTTACTGAAAACTTAAGTATTCCAGTTGAAACTTGAACTATGTTTTTAACATTTGTTTTAACTGCACATGTAACTATTGCAATTAAATATTCCATTATTTCAGTTAAAAATTTATCTCTTTGGTTGAACATGAATTGTTTTAACTGAAAATTTAACTATTCCATTTTTGGTTGGCAGTTTATCTTTTTTAATAGTTTTAAATGAAAATTTAACTATTTAACTTTTGATTGACAATTTTTTTTTAAGTTGAAAATTCAACTATTTTCTTGAAAATTGGTTGAAAATTATTTTCTTCTTTGGCGGAAAATTAATTTTCTTTACTGAAAATTTAACTATTACAGTTGAAACTTTACCTGTATTGCTGATTTTTGTTTGTTTTGAAAATTCATGTATTTTAGGTAAGGATTCATAATTTTGTAGTTTAAAATTAAATTTTTCGATTGAAAATTAGACTGTTCCATTTGAAAATTCATCGTATAAGTTAAAAATTCATCAATTTGTTGGAAAATGTAACTATTCGTTTAAAAATGAGTAGTTTTTCTTTGTTGACAAATTTTTTAAACTGAAAGTGAAACTTACTATTCCAATTGAATGTTCTATAACTTTAATTAAAAATGTATCTCTTTGATTGAACATGAATTATTTTAACTGGAAATTTAACTATTCAATTTTTGGTTGACAGTTTATCTTTTTGGGTTGAAAACTCCACTTTTTGATTGAGAATACGTGTATTTTGTTGAAAAATCAACTATTCCAGTCAAATATTCATCATTTTAGTTGAAAATTGATCTTTTTCTGCCTTTCTGGTTTATAAATTCATCGACTCCAGATGAAGATTCATAATTCTTTTTGGAATTTCAACTATTTGGTTGAGAATCGATATTTTTTAATAGAAAATTAAACTTTTCAATTGAGAATTCATGTAATTTGTTGAAAAGTTGTCTTTAATGGTTAGAAAATCAATCTTTTTAGTTAAAAATTTAACTATCTTGTTGAAAATTTAATACTTTTACTTGTAAATTTAAGAATTTAAAGCGATTTAAATTGAATGTAAGATAGTACCCAAATAATAACAATTTGTTTGAATTATTATTCAAATTCGTCGACTTTAGAGACAAATTCAAGAAATTATTAATTTTTTTTTTACTATCATTTAATTATTTAATCAATGGATGGTGCTCATATATTTAAGAATATCTTAAAATACAATTTATCAAAACTTTCGAAATTAAACATTAGAAACTGAAAAAAACATTATTTATAATAAACTCGCGAAACTGTTTCAATGACTCCGTACTATGAGAATGTATACCTGGAGAAAACTTAAGATACCTTCGAAAAAATCTGGAATTGTCAGGTAATTTTTTCCAGGATTTATGTGAGATACCTTGGACTTTCTTTGCAATTTTGTGCGATTTATGCAACTTTTTTAAAGCCTTCTACTCGATCCGAGCCCTGTATGTGGAAGATTATAGAATGTATATAATTTTTTTTCTCTTGTGTAATTCGTTATTGCGATACTGTAAATGCATTGCATCATATCTATATATTGTACATTGCGCCCGCGCGCACTTCTCTCAGATCTCGTTTTAAGTGACCCCCTTAATACGTGACATCATGAGACAGAATAGGTACAGGGTGCCTCCTTGACCATCATGTTAATAATTTATGCATGTTCCGAGAAATCTTCAAATTTTGCATTCTCTATATACATATAAGTAAAATCTGTATGTTATATGTATGCCATTCTGAAAAGCACCTACGCTGTTGGTATCATGAACTTAGATGTGTGGTCCTCCGTATGAAAAGGGCCCTTATAGTCGGTTTTCAGAAAACGCATTTTTGCTTTTACCTGAAAAAAAATGCAAAAAATAAAAACCGACCATAAGGGCCCTTTTCATATGGACATCCATATGTTCATATATGGATATCTTAAAAAATGTGTAAGAAATAAAAAGCAGATTCAGCTTTCTCTGTGCATTAATTAAAGGAGGCAAAAATTAAGAAAAACGTTACGTAATTTTATGTTACATGTTATGACATAAAAGTTGTGTTATACGAAACGCAAATTTCTGTAGTATACAAGTTTCGGAATTTTCGAATTACAATCAGGGATCACGTTCCCTCTCTTTTCCCCCTATACCTCTTGAATTTGAAAAATCCCCTAAAAGATCTATCGAGACTTTTGACTCAATTTCCCCCTTTTTTAAACGATTTTGATTCATTTTTTTAAAAAACTTTAACAGAAATCCAAGATATCAGAAAACAAGACCCTTTAAAGGGAGGGTGTTCACGATAATAGGAGAATAAATTCTTTAAAAAAATAACAATATCGATGATATTATAACATTGAAATTCAAACCCTTCAAATTTGTAAACAAGAAAAATAATGATCAATAAAAGAGTTAAACTTGCAGCCAAAGAGTTGTATTTTTAACTAAAATTATGGATCTTCCACGAAAAAAATGTGTAAAAAAGTAGTTCAACTTTTAACCAAACTGTTGAATTTTCAACCCAAAAACAGTTCAATGTATTAAAAAAGAGGACTTTGAAATAAAATATTTTAATTTGCAACCAAACTATTAAATTTTCAAGCCAAAACGATAAATTTTGTATGAAAGAGTGGCATTTTGAACAATAAACTTAATTTACAACACAAAAAGGCGAATTTTGAACAAAATAATTGGGTTTTCGCTAAAAAAAAGAATGTTTCAAGTAGTTGAACTTTTGACCAAATACTTGAATTCTCAACCAAAAAAGAAGAATCTTCAAGGTAAAATGTAATATGTTACATTTTAAAAAAATGTTAATTTTCAGTTAAAAAACAGTTGGATTTATCCAGACGAACTTACAATAAAATAGTTGAATCCTCAGTCAAGAAAGATATATTTTCAATGAAACAGATATATTTCCAACCAAATTTTTGAATTAATTCCAAACAAAAAATCCATTATAAATAAAAAATGGAATAAATAAAATTTCAACAGAAGAAATTAATTTTCAACTAAAAAAAAATACATTTTCAACCAAGTAATTTTATTTTATACCAAATGATATGTTTCTTCATCTAAAAAATGAATTTTTAACAGAATAGTTGAATTTTCGACCAGGATGATGAATTTTTAACAAAATATAACATATCAATTTTCAATCAAAAATATTACAATTCTACCAAAACGACGAATTGTTAACAAAATAAATGTTTGAATTTTCGACTAAAAAATATATATATTTTTCAATAAAAAATGGGTTAGTCATATTTTCATTAAAAAAATGTTATGTTAAGATATAAAGACAATTTTTCCACCTATAAAATAGAATATTTAAATTTGCAGTCAGGGATATAATATTTCAACTAAAATCATTTATGATCACCAAAAAAAAAAAAAAAAAATTTTGACAAATTCGTTCCACTTTCAACGGAGCAATTGCATTTTTAACAAAAAGAATTTAAATTTCTAAGGTAAGACATGTATTTTTGTTTAAAAAACCTTAATTTTCAACGCAATAGTTGTATTTCCAAACAAGAAAGTTTCGTTAGTCTATACAGAAATAATTTCATTCAAAGTGTGGAATTTTCATGAGAAACGGAAGAATTTTCTACAAAACAGTTTAATTTTCAAACTAACAAAATGAATTTTTAACAAAAAAGTTAAATTATCAATACCAAAGAGAATGATTTTCCAATAAAACAGTTATATTTTCAATCAAACAGATTAATTTTCTACGAAAAAAATTAATCTTCAATAAGAACAAAAAATTAATTTTTAACCAAATAGTTGCATTTTGTAATAGAAAAATTTATTTTTAACAAAATACATGAATTTGCAATTAAAAAATATAAATTTTCAACTTAAAAAGAATAGGTACATTTTTAGTTACAAAAATTAATTTTTAACAAAATAGTTAAAGTTACTACCAAACAGATGAATTTTCAACCAAATAGCGAATGTTTTAACTAAATAAGATTAATAAGAAACGAATTTTCAATGCCAGTGAAATTTTATTTTGATTAAAAGTATTTTCTTTTGTTTCCGGGACATGGTTTTTTGTGCCAATGCATTTTTTCTTAATTCAAAATAATTTTTTTCATTTCGAAGTTATTTTTGATTGAATGAAAAATAAGTGTACATATTTTTCTGAGTGTTTGCTTTCTACGTGTAAAATCTGAAAGGACCCATGCTCCAATATCTTATGATTTTTTAGGAAGTTTAATTTTTTACTAAAGAAGATGAATTTTCAACCAAAAAATTAATTTTAAACCAAATAGTTGAATTTTTAACTAAAAGCATGAATTTTCAACCCAGAAGCTTAATTTTCTACAAAAAAAAAGAATCTTTAGCCGAAGGGGGATGGATGGGGATGAATCATTAAGAACAGCGGATGGACTAGTCCAATGAAAATTTGTCTTTATTTTAAAAAAATGTTCTTCATTTCGAAATCATTTTTAGTTAATCGGGAACAAATTATGGTAAAGAAACGGGTTCTTTAATGAAAAGCAAATATCTTTCTGAGTGTTTGCTTACTCCGTGTAAAATCTGAAACAGTCTGTACTTATATGTATTCTGATTTTCATACATGAGAATTTACAAGTTGCACTTAAAATTCACAAGTACCTACAAACCCATCCCAATGTTATACTTGTTGACACAAAATAATCTCTCCTAATAAGGTAATTGCAACGTGACCCTAATTAAAACTAATTAGTGCAGAGTGGGGCGTGTTGAGCCGGGTCTACTAAAAACTATCCATCGACGTGATCTTAATGACATCATACACCTACATGATGACGAAGACGATGAGAGAAATAATAATTCAAGGAAATTTTTTTCTTTCTATTACTCAACTTTATAATTATGAATAACTGTCATCATCAACTATCTATCTTAATATAGAATTTTATGGGAAAGTTATATACGTCGACCCACGCATGTACATTTTCTAAGATGTACGCACAGTGAAGTCAAAGTCGCAACTATCATATTTATGATTCTCCTTTGCAAATTGTTTTTTTTTTAATTTTATGTAAAATATTAAATAAATTAACGTTTTTATTTATTTTTAAAATATTTTTACGATTTTAGCTTTATATCTATATGATTTCACGGTAGTTGCTAAATCCCAATTTTGAAAATCCCTGACCTTCCCTGACGATTATCAAATTTTTCTTTCAGGTATAAAATCAAACTCATATCTACCAGGTGTATACATATGAAACCGGTATTTTTTCAAGAAAAAAACACATTTATTTCAAGAGAATGATAACAAATATTTTATTCAAAGTATGCGC
>NC_046665.1:83231692-83239565 GCF_010883055.1 Belonocnema kinseyi | reverse complement strand
TGTCATATGAAACTTGAAATGTTTGGTATTGGATATTGTTGACAGATGACAATACGCCAACTAGCACAAATGGTAAGTTCCGACAGTGCCTACAAGTGTGCCCACTGGCCGCTAAATGGCAATACCGGTTTCATATGTATACACCTGGTAGAATATCAATAAAGAAAAAAAATCATCAAAAATGTTGAATATCAAAGATAAATAAAATGATTTTTTTCAAATAAAGATTTAAGTTTTTAACTAAATTGATAAATCATTAACTAAAAAAAGGAATTTTAAACCAAATAGTTTAAGTTTCTAATAAAAAAAGGTCAACAAATATTATGAATTTTCAACTGAAAGAAATCCATTTCAACAAAAAATAGAAGGGTTTAATTTCTATTAAAGAAAATAAATTTTCAGACAAAAAAAGCGAATTTTCAACAAAATAGTTAAATTTTCAATCAAAAAAATTAATTTTGAACCAAAAAAATGAAGTTTTAACTGATGATATTGCGTTCATATATCAAAAAACCGAATTTTCAGCCTACAATAGAATATTTAAATTTTTAGTAAAGAAATAATTAATTTTTAAACCAAACAGAAGATTTTTCAACCAAGAAGATACATTTTTAACCAATGACAATAATTTTCTACCAAATATTTAAATTATTTACAAGAAAGATGGATTTTTAACAAAAACTGAAATAGATAAATTTGCAACCAATGAAATGAATTTTCAATCGACTAGATTCATTTTATACAAAAAAAATTAAAATTAAAAACCAAAAAATTACTTTTAAACCGCATAGTTGAGTTTTCACCAAAGAGACGTATTTTCAAACAAGAAGAATAATTTGTTATAAAAAAGATTAATTTTCAATAAAAAAAAGTTATATTTTTAACCCAAAAAATGAATTTCCAATAAAAAATACATAAATTTTCAACTTATAAAGCGAAATTTTCCGCACAAAATAGATTATTTGAATTTTCAGTGAAAAAAATTAAGATAGTTGAATTTTCTACCAAAAAGCTGAATTTTCGACAAATTACATGAATTTTCAACTGATATAGATAAATTTGTAACAAAACAAGTTGAATTTTAAGTAAAAAAAAAAATATTTTTAATAAAAAAAGCGAATTTTCAACAAATTAGTTAAGTTTTCAAAACAAAAAAAGATAATTTTCAACCAAAAAATTTGTCCGCGTCGCGGGCACATTCTCATCGCGCGCTACGCGCGCGGCTCGCAAGTTCGAGCGCGCCTAAGGCGCGCGACGGTTGAGTCTCGCGCTTCGCGCTCGGATATTTATTCTTTGCATTTAGAATGCTTGAAAAAAACTTTATCAAAAAGATCTCTTTTAGATGGCAGCATTTATATGCGTCTTCATATTCTGAATTGTCTACTTAATTAAGTATAGTCAAAGATTAAGCTTCTCAAAGCTCTGTAGGCTTTGAGGTACACATTCTCATCATGACACTCGCCCTGCGCGCTCGATTTCCGACAGACATTTGTAAACAGGTTTTGTTGGATTTTTTTCTCGTAACTTTCGTCGTTTTTCCACACATTTTTTTTTTATTTTATTTTTTTCAACGTTATTTTTCACGAATAAAACAAAAAGTAGGCTTCATATCAAGAGGTGATTCTTAATGAAGTTGTAGATCTTTTTTGGGATAACCAGTTTTGTTAATTCATCTTTTTTCGTATCCTACAGTTTGTCCACAAAATGGATTTTTTTATTTTCCATTTTTTGTACAATCAAAATTTGAATTTTCGATTTTTGAAGAAAATCCAAAAATTTTTTATGATAATCTTTTAGAGCTTTCAAAAATAAATGTTTTTCTTCTCTTGACTTTTTTTCGTATCGTGCGTTTTTCGGCTTCAAATTTTGATTTTCGGTTGATTAAAAAAATTTTGAAAACGCTATCTATAACTCTGAGAATTTTCATTTTATCGAAAAAAGTCATTAGGATAAATTGTTTGTTCTTTTTAATACTATAAATATCCGTACATAGAATTTTCAAATTCAGAAAAAAGTGGTCACAAAAATTTTCAAAATGCGCTCACTTTTTGAATTTTTATCAAAAATGGCTGGTTCACGAACTCGTCCTTTCTTTTAGGGCCTAAAAAAAGTGTACCAAAGATGAATTTGATTCGTTAATTTTTTCGAGAGTTATCGTGTTTACGGACGGACGGCCGGACGGACAGACAGACAGACGCCATCGTGAAAACCTGATTTTCGGATTCAGGGGGTCTCGAAACGTGGAGATCTGTTGAAAAAGTGTTATGTCAAATTCCGACAATTCTAATACTTTCTCAATCATAAATGATGAGAATGTAAAAAATGAAGTTTCTACCAATTAGTTTACTTTTATGCCAAAAAGAAGCAATTTTCAACAAAATCATTAAATTCTCTACTGAAGAAATTAATTTTTATTTCAGAAAGTTAAATTTTAAACTTGCATTAGAATTTTCTACTCAGAATAGAATTTTGAACCGCATTTTCGAAGATATAATGGATTTTTCAATTAAAAACGATCAATTTTCTACAAAAAATGGAATAATAGTTAAACTTTTAGCTAAAATTAATTTTTAAACGAAAAAATAAAATAATTCTTAACAAAATAATTGAATCTTAAAACAAAGCAGATTAACGTACAACCGATAAGTTGCACATTTAACCAAAAAGGATAACATTGCTATGATAATAGATCAATTTTTAAACGAGAAAGCCGGATATTCACTAAGAGTTGAATTTTTAACCAAGAACGATTTACTAATCAAAAAGAATTTCATCTGCAATGTTGAATTGACATGCCAAAAAGAAAATTGTTCTTAAAAATAGTTGAATTTTCAGTGAAAAAGAAACATAGAAAAAACTGGTTGAAATTTTAAGAAAATAATAAAAGTTTCATTATGGTTCCACGTTTGTTTAATTAAGATAATAAACATACATTAAGGTGGCCGAAAAACCGCGAAATGATTAGTTTCATTGCTTTGCAGATTTTCTTTGTGACATTACGAATAATTTAACAAAAAATATATTTAATTCATCACAATTGGGCAAGTTAATTGAAAACTTAAAAGTTTTTAATTTTAAAAAATTATTATGCATGGCAATTTTTTGTTTTAAATTATATTTCCAAAGAGGGCAAAAGATGCACTTTTGTTCATTTACACCTGTAGTTGCAAAAGAATGTTTTTTGTTGGTTATTTTTGTATGCTCTTTTTAATAAACTGATGAAAAACGCAAATATTTTTAAGTTTCAAACCATTTTTTTGCATTTTTACGGATTTTCTCTGCGGTTAATTAAATTCATTGGTAAATAATGTAGGTAATTAGTTAATTACATTATTAGACAATTCATTTAATTAAGAATAAATTATCATTTTATTGTCTTCGTTTTCCCATTCCAATTATTTTTGAATGCATACATGTACGATTGTACATGCTTTGGTAATTGATTAAAAAAAGCATCCAAAATATAAAAAACGAAAAACCTTTTTTTTCAATTTTACGTAAAAATTAACAAAAGTGAATTTTTTCTTCATTTTAAAAAATATAATATTTCGACGAAAAATCGTTTTTCTTAATTTTTTCGGTGCTATTACAATGAATCTGATCATTTTGAGTTGTTTCAGCCAACCCTAATTTATAATGTATAAATACATTAATTTAATACCAAAAATAAATACCCTAATGTATAAAACCCTAATGTTCAATAAGTTTATAAAATCTTAGAAAATTTCCGGAAAATTATCCAAAATTGAGCGGCAGCAAACCTGCTTTATACATTTGACTTAACTAAATTGTTTATTTCCCATTCTAATTTTATAGAAGCGGCTCAGCATGATATGATAAAGAGCGAAGGCAGAAATCTCCAAGATGAAGTCACTCTTTCCCCGATTTTTTGTCACATTCCTCCTGTTCCTGCCTCACTGTTATACCCTCGCCATACAAACAGAAGATGACCTGGTGTTCGATGACGTTGGCGAGGAAGCGGCATCTGCGGTCAAAGTTGATCCTGGCATAATTCATCATCAGAATCAGGACCATCAGCGGGAACAGCGACACAAGGATCACAGAGATAGGCAGCACAAGCTTTCTAAAGAAAACACAAGCTCGACGAGCGGTAGGGTCGAGAGGCTCTGGGGTATGCCAGATGTTACGGCAACCCAGGGACACGTATTTAAAATGAAAATTCCAAAGCAAGCATTTGGAGGAAATGTTCAACGTTACGAGGTAATTTCAACTATTTCCTCTTTTTTCCTTTTCTCTATTAATACTTTTTATATATCCTACTACAGGGTGGTCACTTGACGGGGAATCTTGGAAATGATCGGGAATTTACTTCTGATCGCAGTAAAATTCAAGTTTCCATTATTTTAATAGTTTTGGTCAATTTGGAAAAGTGATTTCTACTTTATCTACAGTCGCAGATTTTTCAGAATATATCAGTTTGCTCTAATTAAATCATAATTTATGATTTATTTTTATTTATTTAGAAATTAAACTAGTTGTTTGAAAATATACGTAATTTGTACGAAATAAACCTTTTTTTGTAGAAAATTAATCTTTATGGTTCAAATTCATCTTTTTAATGTAAAATTTCACCATAGCAGTTAAAGATTCTTTAATTTAATTGAAGATTGATCAATTTGTTTGAAGATTAATTCCTTCAACTGAAAATTCTAATGTCCATTTTTTATTGAAAATTTATCTTTGCTTGTTCAAAATCTAACAGTTTCGATTAATTTTTTTTTTAAATTGAAAATTCAACTATTTCGTTGAAAATTTACATATTTGGTTAAAAATTGATTTTTTGTTGAGAAAATGATCTTTTTCTTTGCAACTTGATTTTCTTTTTTTGAAAAATTCTTCTTTTCGGTTGAAAATTCAAGTATTGAAGTAAAATATTTATCATTTTAGTTAAAAATTCATCTTTTAGGTTGAAAATGGAATTACTTGGTTGAAAGTTAAAAGCTTTGGAAGAAATGGCATTTTTTGGCGAAAATTGAACGATTTTGTAGAAAATTTGTTTCTTTTTTGTTTGAAATTTATTTTGTTTTTAAACTGAAAATTTTACTATGAACTTAGTTAAATATCGATTATTTTATATAAAAAGTCATTTCTTTGGTTGAGAATTCATTTTCTGACTAAAAATTTAATTATTAAATTTTTGGTTGAAGAATTATATTTTTTAGTTCAAAATTCATATTTTTTGACATACATTTTTTTTGGTAAAAAATTCAATTATTCTAGTTAAAGATTAATAATTTCTCGTTGAAAATTCATCTTTCTGGTATAAAATTCAACTATAACAGTCAAAGATAGTTTTAGTTGAAAATTCTTCTGTTTGATTGAACATTAGTTTTTTGGATTTAAAATTTAATTATTTAAGTTTTCATGGACAGCTTACATTTTTTAGTGCAAAATTATATTTTTCAACAAAAAGTTTAACTATTCCATTTTTTGTTGGAAATTGATTTTTTTACTGAAAAATTTAACTATTGGTTTCAAAATTACTTTATTTTGCAATTTTTTCCTCTGTTTTAGTTAAAGGATATTTAGAATGAACGTCATGAATTAAAATATGAAAATAAATGTTTTGCTTTTTGCGGCAGCTATGAATATGTTACTTTTTATTGACAGGGAAAATAAAAAAGCTTGACCGGGGCAAACCGGAAAATGATCGTGAATTTTAAATCGTCCGCCAAATCCCCACCCTGATCCTACTACTATATTTATTACCAGGGTGTCTTATCAGGCCAGGATTTTTCATTCGTTAATTACTCGGGTTTTTGGTGTACACTGCACTCTAAATTTAAATCAGTCTAAATTATACTGATTAAATTAATCAAGCCTGCATTGACTGAAAAGTCATTTCTACTGACAAAACAGTCGTTTTGATAGATGAATCAGTCAGTGGAAGTTTCTGATTTGTCTGCTATATTAAAATAGTATAACTATTTCTAAATCTAAATTCGTAATTGAATTTGTACAATTTAATAATTGATTTAAATTAATTATAGATGAGTTAATAATACATTGAAAGCTATGGATGAGATTATTCAAAATGACTGATGTAACTAGTTAAAGTTACTGATTCAGTAATTCGAAGTAACTTTGCTGTTGTTATGTGCAAATGTATCTATTCTATTTTATATCGATAATTCAAAAATTTGCCAGGAAATTCATCTGTTTGCTTGAAAATATAACTATTTTATTGAAATGTCATTTTTTTTTTGGTTGAATATTTGTTATCTTGGGTTAAAATTTCTATAATTTTGATCAAACATGTCATTTTATTGTTTAAAATTCAACTGTTTTGTGGAAAATTCGTCTGTTAAAAAAAAATCTAAAGAAACTTTTCGTTTATAAATTGATCTGATATCGTGAAAATTTCATATTTTGTGGTATAAATATTCGTGGTAATTTGTGGTATAAATATTTTGTTGATATCACATTATTCTTTTGGTTGATCATTTGTTTTTCTTGAATTGAAAATGATTCTTTTAACTACTCTATTTGCTGTTGAAAATGCATCTTTTGCTTGAAAATTTCACTCTTTGGTTGAAAATTTGTCTTTGGTAGAAATTTTATCTTGGTTGAAAAATCATCTGTTTGGTTGAAAATGTATCCTTTTCAGTTGAAAATTCATCTATTTTTTGAAAACTTTATGTATTTGGTTGAAAATCCATCTTTATTGGTAGAAAATATATTTTTTCGCTGAAAAATCATCTTTTTGTTTACATTTAATTGTTTTTTATTTAAAATTCAAATCTTTTTGGTTGAAATATGAAATGTTTTTGATTTAAAGATAAAATATTTTGCAGGAAAAATATCAAATATTACATTTTTTGTTAAGAATTCATCTGTTTTTATTCAAAATTTAACTTTTCGCCTTTTTGGGTAGAAAATTCATTTTATTTTAAATTGGAAAAAAATATTTTTTATAAAACTGTAACTATGGTTTGGAACTGGAGATGTTTGAAGAGATATATATTACTATGCATTTGGAAATGGAATTTTTTAAAAGAATGATAATTTGGTTTGGTGCAAGGAATTTTCAAGAAAAAATTATAACTCATATCTGAAAAGTCTTTGTGAAGTCTTGTAAAATCTTTGTTGATTTCCTTGAAATCTTTCGAATCATTTTGAAATCTTTTAAAATATTTTGGAATCCTTGAAAACTTTTTAATTGTTTGCGCACTTTTATGAAATCTGCCATTTTTAAAAATCTTTTTTATTTTCTTTGTTTTTTCTAGAAAAGAATTGGAAACCTTGTGAAATCTTTTAAATTCTTTGTTCAGTATTTTGAAATATTTCTGAATTTATTTGAAATTCTGAAATCTTTTGAAATGGTTTGAAATCTGTTGAAATCATTTGAAATTTTTGACATATTCCGAAAGTTTTAAAAAGATTTGTGGAATTCTTGAAATCTCTCGAAATATTTTTTTAATGGTTGAAATCTTTTCGAATATGTTTTTTGATTGTTTTTCGAAATCTATCAAAAAAATTTGAAATCTGGAGAAATGTTGAAATCTTTGTGAATTTCTTTTAAAAATTTCTAAATTATATCTCAAATCATTTGAAATCTTTTTAATTCTTTGCGAAACATTTTGAAATGTTTCTGAATTTCTTTGATGTCTTTGTGGATTTTTAAAAATCTTTTGGAATCTTAAACATTTTGAAATTTAAAATTAAAGCAGAAAATTTTCGAAAAAAGAATTACAATAATTCATTTTTGGAACAAGGACATAAAAAAATTGTGACTCATCTCTGAAAGAAGGAATTTTCTAAAATGATTATAATTCAGTATTAGAAACCGGAAAAATGAGAAATTGATCTGGAAATGATGGAGAATTTAAAATCATCCGCCTGGTAGACACTC
>NC_046665.1:83222144-83231592 GCF_010883055.1 Belonocnema kinseyi | reverse complement strand
TATTATAAACATTTAAATTTTGTTGGTGCGAAGGCACACGGCACTAATAATAAAGGGCTTCCGAATTGGCTATATTGGGATGAGCCAGCAAACACCTTATTGGGTGTACCCTCAAAGAAAGATATAGGACAACATAGACTGAGTATTAAGGCTTTTGGAAAACACGGCGACGTTGCCAGGGATTTTTTCACTGTTCAAGTACTGCAAGACAATCGGGATAAATCAAAGCACACAGATAAGAAGGTACGTTTCTTTTTAGTGCATATTACGATTATTGTTTTTATATGATAATTCAATTAATTATATTAAAATTAATATATTACATAATATTGTTTAATATTAAGAGTAGTGTTTAAAAGGTCCCAGCTTTACTAGGGTTTCCAAAAGACCTGCAGACCTGGAAAAGTCATGGAATTGAAAAAAAAATCGAATTTTCTTAGTCACATCCATTTCAAATTCCTAACAATTATTTTATTACTTTAACGCGAATTTCAAATTGGGTAATGATATCGAAGGTGTTAATCAACTCTTGAAATCTGGTGTACATGCTTATGTGAAATCTTAGTTAAATTATATGAAATGTTTGTGAAATATTTGTAAAATTATATAAATCTTGATAAAACTCCTTATAACCTTTCTGAAATATATGCGAAATCTTTAAAGTCTTGAAATCGTTTTGAAATGATTTAAGTCTTTGTGAAATCTTTGTAAAATCTTTTGAATTATTCGTGAATTTCTTTGAAATATTTGTGAAGTCTTTTGAAATCATTCTAAATTTCTTTTAAATCTTTTGGATCATTGTGAAATCTATTAAAATTTATATATTTCTTTTAAATCTTTATGAAATCTTTTGGAATCCTTGAGATTTTTCAATGCTTTGTGAATTTTTATGGAGTTTACGAAAATTTTTAAATGTTTGTGAGTTTGCTTGAAATCATTAATATTTTCTGGAATGTTTCAAAGTCTGTTTGAAATTCTTTTAAATCCTCAAAATATGTCTGAAATGTTTGTGAAATCTTTTGAAATCGTTTGGAATCTTTCTGAAATTTGTTATATTCTTCAATCTTAGGAAATATTTTGAAATCTTTGAAATTTTTGGGAATTGTTTTCAAATCTTTGTGAATTCCTTTGAAATATTTATGAAGTCTTTGTGAATTTCTTGGAAATTTTTGTGAAATCTTCCAAAATATATTGAAATCTTTGAAATTTGTTGTTTACTTAAAAATCGAGTGATCGATTCCTCGATTGATACGTAATTATATTTTACGCTAATTAAAATAATATGAATAGAATTTTAGGATTTAACCTCGGATTTAAGAAAATTCTTAAAATAATATTATGAGAACTGTTTAGAATTCAATAATATTATTAAAAATTGGTTTACATTTTCATATGTAAATTAGTCGGCGACTCATTGAATGTGTTCAGATTGAATAAAATTGACTCGGTTTTAAAGAAAGTAGACAGTCCTACATCCATAGGGATACAGCGATGCAATATGTGTCATATTTTTTTATTTGTTAGGAATTTTTCGTACAATTCCAAGCTTCACAGTTTTTCCCATAATCCCCTTTTTTCCTCTTTTTCAAAAAGGTCCCCTTTTTATGAGAAATTTCCATGTTTTCAAGATATATCCTCTATTTTTCATAATTACATACTTTCTTAACTGTGCTGCAAAAAGTACGTCTTGGAAAAAATGTATGTACCCTAGGGTGCCACTGTCCGACCAAAAAACGATTTTTGGATGTTTTAAAAATTTAAAGCGCAAAGTTCTTTCATATGGTGAGAAAGTTATTTTGTATTTTTTTCGGATTTTTAAACAAATATTTAGAGGTTGCTAAAGTGTTTTTTGTGTCCAATATGGAAATTTCATGTGTTATTTTTTTTAACTGTTGAAAATTTTTTGATGTCTTCTTTTTCTTTCTTTTTTAAATATTTTTTTACAAGAAAGGGGGATATTGGACGTGAAAGAAGAAATTAAATATTTATTTATTCTGAGTTTAAGTTCTTAATTGGTACATTTTTAATCAAGATTAAAGGTATATATTCAATTTCTTCAAAATTTCTGGAGTCAGAAAAAAAAGTCGAACGGGTCTCATCAATTTTGTGATCAAATTTAGTTTTTAGGGTGAAGTTTAACCCTAAGTCTTTTTTAATGAAATCTGAAACTCATGGAAAATATTTTTCACATATTTAAAAATAATTTCCAGTGCCATAAGTTAAAGTCCATGATCGTTATCGTAATCGTTTCTCAATAAAAAAATGACAATGTATTGAATAAAACATTTCATCTGTTTTTGCAGTTATTTAAATATATTTACTAGTTTTCAGATTTAAACGATTTTATTGATTTGAAAAATATTTATCATATTACTTACGAGTTTCAGTTTAGTAAAATATTAGGGCTAAATTAGAACACGCGTCCCAAATTTTATTTTTCATACAAAAATTTTGGAAGAAATAAAAAATTTGTATGAAAAAAATTTAAAATTTTGTAATACAAAAATTATTAACTGATAAAAGTTGCATATTGGTCATACGGATAACTTTAGGAATCTATAAATATTGATTTAACAGTATAAAAAAAATACAGTTAAAGACACTTATAGAAGTAAAAAATTATTTTTTCTTCCTTCTTTTTCCCTATTTTAAGAAAATTTAGCGTTCTGAAATCTGCAATGCCCCAGGGAATTGTAAAAAATGAAGTTTTGCAATTGCGGAATTCCCTTTATGTATCTGCTAAAGTCATAAAATTACTACGACTCTGCTAGCGAAGCATTTTATAGATGGAAACTCGCAAAAAAATGAGAGCAGTGAGTCGCTCTGCAGCTTTTCAGAGATGTTGTCGTATTTAAATCCCATAAAGAAATTAGGCTTGTAAACGGTCTGATTGATGCCAATTGATGTTGGCACGTACACGCAAGAAGCAGGGAGACATTCTTGTCGCAATACAATTGTGAGTGGATCCTTGCGAGCACATTTGCGCAATATCATCTAATTCTAAAGGAATGCCACACACAAGAGAGAAAAATTAGTTCTTTATATACGTAATGGTGTTATGTTAGGGAGAAGGAGGTATATAAGATCAAATGATACTGTCATTATTTCAGACTTTATACTCTGTATAGTAACTTTTGCAAGCAACTGAGTTACTAAAAAGTTATGTTATATGCAACTTTTACGGTAACTTTTTTACTATTTTAAAAAGTAACTAACTATTGTATTTTTTGTTGCGAATTAATTAAATTTAGTTAGAAATTTAACTACTGGCTTTAAAATTCATGTATTTTATTGAAATTTCAGATATATTGGTAGAAAGTTCAACTGTGTAGTTGAAAAGTTAATTTTTCCTTAAAAACTCATATTCTCGGTTTGAAACATAAAAGTTTTGTAGAAAATTCGTCTTTTTGCAGGTTGGCTGCTGGACCAGGAAATCGGGAAATTATCAGGAATTTTATAAGACCGGGAAATGACAGGGAATTTATTTTTTGACCGGGAATTTTACAAACATTTAGAAAAAAATCTGTTCAACTTTGATTTTAACCGCTTTTGAAAAATAATCAGATAAATTGTTATCTTTTTCAATTACGATATCATTTAGTTTAGAATGCGGAATTCGCAAATCTTTCACTTTGCAAAATTTCCATTCTAGATTTTAATTTTTAAGCGTGCATCTTAGTTTACAAATTTTTAAATGTAGTTTTAAAGACTTAAACACGTAAAAATTAGAAGCCTTTGAAGTCGAAGGTTTTTGATAAAAAAATATTTCAGTTTGATCATTTGTATAATATAAACTAATTCGTGATTTTTTAAATTGAATTGTACTTATTTAAAAATTGAATAATAATTGATTTTACAAGAGGATTCGGAATCAGTTCGCAATTTTAGAATTTTACGATTTCATCCTTTAAAATTGAACTCTTTCAATTGGAAAGTATTATTAGTTAAACAAATTTAAACGCCCGATTGAAACTTTCTAAACTATTTTCAGTTTTAAAATAACTTCAAAATAATATATTCGTAATTAAAGGCTTTTATTAAATTAATAATAATATAGTAAAAAAATGTTAATTTTAAACCATTCAATTTGAAATTTTTAATTAAGAAAAGGAGCAATTACTTGAACGTTACAATTTGATTTATAAATAACAATTGAACACCTATTAATATTACAAAAAATTCGAGTAAGTTCAAGAGACATTTAGATGTTTTCAGATAGTAATTCAAAATTAATTTAAAATTCGAAACGATTTCAAATAATTTGAAAGAATAATTTGCAACCTAATTTAAAACAAAATATAGATTTTGGCAGATTTTAAATAAAAAAATTTGAAAGCTTTTTAAGAATTTTGAAAGGCTTTAGCAGAATGAAAAACATTTCCTAGGAAAATTGAAAATGATGTCTTACTTTGAAAAACTAATTTTAATAAATATTTATAAAGATTTACAAAATTATCAAACATGAACGTGGAAGATTTTAAGAAAATTTTTTAATTTGGCAGGATTAAAAAAAATCGGAAAAATTCGAATAATTTTAAAAGATGTTAAGAAGTTCTGAAAAAATATCTTAAAGTTAAAAAAAAAGTGGAAAAGAACGTGTAGATGTTTCAAGATTTTGAAATAAAATTTCTATGCATTTTAAGGATTTCTAAACTATTAAAAATAAAAATAATTTGAATCGTTAAATTTTTTATGTTTCTAGCTTAAAATTGCTTAAAATTATATAATTTTGAAAATGTTTTAATTCATTGACTGATTCTTCAATTTCGAGCATTGAAAATGATAACGTAGATTTATATTTCTGCAACTGAATCTGAATATTTGTACTCTACAACTTATAAAAGTAAAAAAAAATTATTTGGCTGTTTAACTGCGTTTTATTTGAAATTGTTCAGTTTTAATAGCTTCCATTTTATACGTGTAAATTATTGACAATTTCAATAAAAATTTTGGAATTAACAAAATTTTAAAATTAAAGAATTCCACTTTGAGTGTTTTAATTTGCAGCTCAGTTTTTATTACATACTTCAAATGCAAAGATTTTTAGCTTCAGAGTTCGATTTTTTAAATTTCATTCACAGTGAAAATTGCTTTTGAACCGAGAAAAAACGGAAAATGGCCGGGAATTGGTTTCTTTGATTAAAATGGCCACCCTGTTTTGGCTTGAAAATTCAGTAATTTAGAGGGCACGTTTGTCTCTCTTGGTTCAAAAATTTGCCTCTTCGTTTCAATATTCATCTCGTTTGGTAAAAAAATCTAATCTCTTTTTTAAATCAAAATTCATTGATTTCGGTAGATAATTAATCTGACTTGGTTCAGGATTCAGCTATATTTTGTTGAAAATTCGTGTTTTTTTTTGTTGAATTCAACTGTTTTTAATTTCAAATTAAATTTTTTTGGTTGAAATAATATAAACTTATATTTTTCGTTGAGAATTCTTCTATGTTGATTAAAAAATCATGTATTTTGTTAAAAAATTAAAATAATGTGGTAGAAAGCTTAACTAGTTGGTTGAAAAATAACAAACATATTTGTTAAACCTTCATATTTTCGGTTTGAAAATTTAACTCATTGCTGAAAAGTGTGGGTTTTACCTCTTTTTTTTTTAAATTTAACTCTTTTGTTGATGGTTCGTCTTTTTTATTTGAAAATGGTAGAAAAATAAACCATTTGGTTAAAACTTCACTTTTTTGTTGAAAATGAATGTTTTCGGTATGAAAATTCCTGTATTTTGTTAAAAATAAAAATTTTTTGTTCAAAAGTGTTGGAAATTCAACTCTTCGGATTAAAATTCAATTATTCTGTTAAAAGTTATCTATTTTGTTGAAAATGTAATATATGTACTTGAAATGTTAGGAATTTAAAGTCATGCAAATTGTATTTTCAACTATTTTATCAGTCTATATTCATGATTTGCATAGTACCGTGAAACGGGGGAATAGAATTGCTGGAATTAAATATGTGAGTCCTAATTGTATCTTGAAATTCAATATAAAAAATTATTTTTAATGACTTTATGAAAATAAATTCAACGAAACAAGTCATTCCGGTGATCCTGCTGAACACTGCGGAAAAACAAAACCCGTTCAGAATCTGATGCCGCACGATATTCTGAGTGACATATCTATTATGTACTCAATTTGAATTATATTCTAAATATATACTGTTGCTCACTTGCCGAAATATATTGTATATTCATTATTTACTTAAAATGATGCTTATTTCTTTTTAAATCAAGTTTTTATGAATTCTCATCTGAAGATTAGTTATTTTGATATTTACATTATAAAATTAAGAAAGTGCAAAAGTAACTTCGTATAAGTAATTTGAAGTTACTTTAACTAGTAACTGCAAGTAACTTGTTAGGTTTTGCATTAAGTAACATAATTGTAACAAAAAAGTAACTTATCCAGCACGGATTTTCCTCCTTTTTAAGGAATTTCCTTTTTTCAACTTTTTTTCATAATTTTGGGTTAAAAATGCAACTGTTTTGTAGAAATGGCTTCTTTTCGGCTTGGAAATTCAACAATTGGGTTTCTTTTTTTGTTTTTTCTTTAATTAAAAATATTTTTTTGGATGAATTTATCTATTTTTAATTTAAAATCAAAACCCTTTTCGGTTGAAATAACAGCTTTTACTTTTTTTTGTAAGAATTCATGTTTGGAGTTCAAAATGCAAGTACTTGGTTAAAAGTTGAAATATTTTGTTAAAAAATAATTTATATTGTTGTATACTCTACCAAATTGTTAAATTTTTTATCAAAATAGTTGAACTTTCCAGTAAAGAAGGTAAATTTTTAACCAAAAACAGTTAAATTCAACCAAAAAGACGAATTTTCAACAAAATAGTCCAATCTCAACCAATGAACCAGATTAATTTTTAATAAAGCATTTGCTGAAAATCAATTTGTTTTCCTGAAAATTCAACTACTTGTGGTAAAAGTCATGTATTTTGTTGAAAACTCGTCTTTTTGGTCGAAAATTCATCTCTTTGTTTAAGAATTCATTTTTGTAGTTTGAAAATTCATAAAATTGAACTATTTCGTTTAAAATTTTTAATTTAAAGAATTTTTGAATGCTTTCTCAAAGACTTGAACAAATAATAAAAATAAAAGCCTTTCACGTTGAAAATTTGGGATAAAAATCATTTTTATTTAATAAATAAATACATTTTTCTTTAAATTTATCTGTACTTTAAGTAATAAAAAGTAAACGAAAAGGATTTGACATAAAGATTTTAAACCAGTTAAAAATGTAAGGATTTTAACTTTAAAACTTAAGCGGTTTCAATTTGAAAGTCTTACTCATCAAAAAAATGTGAGCGTGTGACTGAAAGTTTATAAACTATTTTCTACTTAAAAATAACTTCATAATAATATATTCTTAATTAAAGGATTTTATTAAATTAAAAATATTGTTTTTGTCTAAAATATTCTATTTTTAACTCATTCAATTTGAAATTTTTAATAAAAAAAAGTATAATTATTGAATATTTAGCAATATTTGAATTTTTATTTTAGACAAATAAATTGAAATCAAATATTTAAAAGTAAAGAATCTTTAACTGAATTTTTTGACATAGAAAACATGGAATCGTTAAAATTTCGAAGAGCCTTTAAACTTTGAATGTTACAATTTTAATTGTTGTATTTGAAAAGTGCTTATTTTGTAAGTGAAATTTTTTAATTTCGATGTATAATTTACAAATGAACATTCGTAGAAAAATTTGAGTAATTTTAAGAGATATTTAGGAGTTTTATAAAGATTATAAATTATCATGCAAATTTTAGAAAATTTTCTTAAAATCTTCTTAAAATCTTCGAGAATCTTTTTTGAAAATTTTGTTGAAATCTTTGAAAAACTTTTAAAATATTCTCTTAAAATAATTTTTCAATTTTCCTAGGAATCTTAAGAAAATGTTTTTATTTTTTTAAGCCTTTCACAATTCTTGAAAAGAATTTAATTTTTTTGTTTAAAATCTTTGAAAATCTATATTTTGTTTTATATCAGGCTATCATTTCAAGTTTTACATTAAGTTTGAATCTTTTCAAAACTTCTACATATCTCTTAAAATTACTCAAATTTCGCCTACAAATAATAAATTAAAACGACTTCTAGATTTCTCAAGATTTTGAAATAAAATTTTGAAGCATTCCAAGGATGTTTAAACTATTTAAAAAGAAAATAATTGAATTTCTAATTTAAAAAGTGTTCAGTTAAAATTTTTTCAATTTTTCAATATTTGATGTTTCTTGCTTAAAATTCCTTAAAATTATATAATTGAACAAATTTAAAGATCATTAATTGATTTTTTAATTTAGAGGATTGAAAATGATAACGTGGATTTATATTTTTTTATATTGAAAAATGTTAGTTCCTTCAATTTTATACGTGTAAATTATTGAGCATTTGAATACAAATGTTTTTAATTAAAAACTTTTAAATCTCAATTTTTAAAGTTCAAAATTTAACAGTACCATTGAGTGCTTTGATTTAAAACTCAGTTGGTATTACCTCGAGTGGAAAATTTTGTAGCTTCAGTGTTCCATTTTTTAAATTTCATTGACCGTGAAAAAATGTTCGCGAACCGGGAAAAAACTGGGAAATGACCGAGAATTTATTTCGTCAATTAAAATGGTCACCCTGTTTTTAGTGGAAAATTCAATTATTTGGTTGGAAATTGATGTATTTTGTCAAAAATTCATCTTTTTGTAGAGTATTAACCTTCTTGGTCGAAAATTCATCTCTGAAGGTTGCAAATTCAACTATTTGATTCAAAATTTAATTATTTTGTTTAAAATTAATTTATTTGTATTATAGGTAATCTTTTTTGTCCGAAAACTCATATTTTTTCGTAGTAAACTAATCTTTTCATGACAAATCACCCTATTTCCTGTCTTTCGTGAGCATTCTGGGATGTACAGTCTGTTATTTTAAAATTGCTAGTACTTTAACTTGTAATTCATTGTTTAAATTCACTTAATTGTTGATACGAACAAAATTTCTTTGAAAAAATGTTACATTTTCAATGAAAATTAACAATTATGTTATTTTAATTACTATTTCTTTAATTGCAGAGTCACTGTGAAGATGATCAAGATCAAACACTATTAACGATTATATTAGATGCCAAATTTGAAAATTTAAAGCCCGAAGTGAAAGTTGAAGCGATCGAGAACTTTGCCGGGTTTTTAGGATTGCACACGGTATAGTTTTCTCCTTTTGGTCGATATTCAAATAATGATAAAAATTTCCATATTCTTTAATATATGTTTTTTTTTCCAGAGTGCATTCTCAATTCACCCTCAAAGTAACAAGGAAAACTCGCCAACGGATTCATCGACAGTTCTTATTGGACCTGGTAATGTGAAGCATCGCAAAGAAAAACATTCTACTGTTCTACAGTGGCAAGTGAGTCCTCAGAATTTATTAGTATACTCATTGGGGGG
>NC_046665.1:83218546-83222134 GCF_010883055.1 Belonocnema kinseyi | reverse complement strand
GTTCAATAGTCAAGGTTTTTCTAGCTGGAAAACCTGGAATTGTCGGAGAATTCTTATATACCTGGAAGAAGCTGTATATGCCAAAGATTTTTTTTTCAAAGTCGGGAAATTTTTTCGAGTGCTTGCTTAATTTTTAAAATTATAATTTATTATTGTTCAAGAGTACTTATTTTTGTTGACATTAGTTAGTAGGTGTTCTCGTGCATACAAGAAATTTTAATTTCAATAGGAAATTAAGAATACACTTTAAGATACTTAATATTAATAAACTTATTTGTTCACGTGCAATTATCATTTGATGCACTTGACTTAATCTAAGAAATTTTGTACATTTTGTACATTTTTATCGATACTTTATGAGAGAAAGAATTTTTGTCCATTATATATAAAAAAAATAGTTTTGATACAATTGATAATAAAGAAACAATCATTTTCTTAATTTTTTCAAGAAATTAATCGTTTTTATTTTAGGACAGGGAGTTTCCGTAAAGAAATATAATTTCGCTTGAAGCAGGGAATTTTTGACATGGAAGGGTAATTTTTTTAAAGAATTATATTTCGAATTTAGAAGAAAGGAATTTAAAAACTCCCTTTTCCAAATTTTAGATAAAGAAAGTATTTCAAGGAATTCTTAGAGTAGAAGTAGTATTCAAAAAAATTAATATTGCTGAATTATAATGGGAAATTTTGTTACATTGTTCGCTGTGAATTTATCTTTCTTTAGTTAAAAATTCAACTACTTGGTTAAAAGTTAAACTTTTCTCGTTGAAAATGTAACTACTTTGTTGAAAATCAATTTTTCTCGTTTGCTAAAGAACTATATATTTAACAGAAAATTTTAATATTTTATTTTGGTTAAAAATGTATCTTAGTTTTAATATTTATTATAATAATATATTTTAATATTTTAATGTTGAAAATAAATGAGTTGTTTAGAAGTTTTTATACTTTTTGAAAAAATCGTTTTTTTTTGTAGAAAATTAATATTCATGTTTGAAAATTCATCTTTTTGGTGTAAAATTGAACTATTCTTGTTGAAGATTGTTAATTTTAGTTGAAAATTAATTCCTTCAACTGAAAATTGCAATTGCCATTTTTTGTTGAAAATTGATCTTTTCTTATTCAAAATTCAACAATTTCGGTAAAAAATTAATTTTTTAATTAAAAATTCAATTATTTCGTTGGAAATCCACATATTTTATCAAAAAATTATTTTTTTGTGTAGAAAATTATCTTTTTCTTTCAAGTTAATCTTATTGTTTAAAAATTCTTCTTTTCGGCTAAAAATGCAAGTATTTAAGTTAAATGTTTATCATTTAAGTTAAAAATTCATCTTTGAACTATTATTCCAGTTGAATATTCAATAATTTTAGTTAAAAATTCATCTCTTTGGTTTAACATTCATTTTAGACTAAAA
Source organism: Belonocnema kinseyi (assembly GCF_010883055.1). Taxonomy (NCBI): domain Eukaryota; kingdom Metazoa; phylum Arthropoda; class Insecta; order Hymenoptera; family Cynipidae; genus Belonocnema; species Belonocnema kinseyi. The sequence goes on along the minus strand of NC_046665.1, from coordinate 83,220,717 downwards.
ATGAAATTATTCAATTTTTTGTGAAAAATTATTTTGTTGTTGAAAATTCGTCTTTATTGGTAGAATTTAATCTTCTTGGTGAAAATTGATTTTTTTTTGGTAGAAAATTAAATTACTCTAATTAAAGATTCCTCATTTTGCCTGAAAATTAATCTTTCTGATTAAAAATTCAACTATTCCATTCAAAGATGGACAATTTTAGTTAAAAATTCATCACTCGGTTTGAAAATGAAACTACAATTTTTGTTGAAAGTTAGTTTTTTTATGGAAAGTAATTTTTTTAGCTTAAAATTTAACTAATTATAAATGAATATTGCATAGTTTAGTTCAAAATTCAACTGTTTGCTTGTACTTTAATTTTTTTATTTAAAATTTAATTATTTAGGTTTTGGTTGACAATTTATCATTTTTGGTAAAAATTAACTTTGTTGTGTTGAAAATTAAACTCTATCAGTTAAAGATTAATTGTTTTAGTTTAAAACGCATCTTTTTGGTTAAAAAATCAACTATTATAGTTGAAGGTTCATCATTTCAGTTGGAAATTCATTAACTAGGATAAAAATTGAACGATTTTGTTAAAAATCCTTTTTTTTTTATGTGTTGAAAATTAATTTTTTCGAATGAAAGTTTAACTATTCCATTTTTTGTTAAAAATTGATATTTTTCTTGGTAAATCTAAGTATTTGTTTAAAAATTAGTTTATTTTGCAATTTTATGCTCTGTTTTGTTAAAGGGTGTTTCGAATGAACGTGATGAATTAAAACAAATGTTTTCGTTTTGCGGCAAAACGTTACTTTTGGTTGACCGGGAAAATTGAAAAACTTGACTGGGAAAACTCGGGAATTTGAAATCGTCCGCCAAATTGCCACCCTGTTTAATTTCCCGTCCTTTTTAATTACTACTTTCCATTATGTTAATTTTAAGGTGGGTTGTGACGGACGTTTGTGGAAACACCAAGCAGAATTAATCAAACAATTACCCGAACAAGCAAAAGATGGTACTCTGGCTGAAGTACTGCAGCTGCCAGTTCTTCTCTGGCGAGTAAAGACTGACGCTCCGGCAACTGACAGAAATCGTAGAGATACTGGCTCTGGTGATTTTGCAAACAATGAAGATTATGATGGTTACGACGACGAGGACAACGAAGATTACGATGACGATTATGACGAAGATGATAATAAAGACATAGTTACAGAAGCTAGTGTACCTGCTGAACTACCTCATGTTTCTAGTTCTACGGGAGCTAGAGTCAATGCGGATAATGAAGCTGAGCATCCACATAGACACCATCATGGAGAGGAGACTATAGATTTAAAGGTAAAATTACATCATCCTTTTCTCTCTCTCTCTTTATCGGTCTCTCTCTCTCTCTCTCTCTCTGCACGAATTTCGGTATTAACTGGTTGTTTTAGCAGTGATGGGAAGTAACAAGTTCTTTTTTACTAGTTACTTTTTCTTGTAAAGATACTGGTAACGAAGTTACTTTTGTCAATAGGTAAGGAAATGGTAGCTAACATTTTGTCAGTAACAGTTACTTTTTTAGTTACGAGTCTTCTTTTTATGACGATCAGGTGGGCCATAGGTCAGGGGAAATCAGGGAAAAGTCAGGGATTTTGGGGAAAAAATGGCAAAAGACAGGAAATTTCTTGTAAGAAGCACTTTAAGTAACTGTCAAGAATAATCATAGCTACCACACAGTTAGTTTCATTAACTTTTTGTTTCTTGAATTACTGTTTAACCACTTTTTAAAGATAAAGTCATTATAGTAATTTTTTTAAAATCACTTTAGGAAGTTTTCTTTCAATAAATTAACCCACATGTCTGTACTTCTGTATTTCTGAATTTTTTATAAATTCTTTTGAAGTATTTTAGAGTATTTTAACAGATGCCAATACATTTTTAATAGGTTTTAATCATTGTAAGGGATTTCGAAGAATTTGCAATATTTTAGGGTATTTTTAAATATATCAAGGATTTTGTAATAGATTTAAATATATTTATAAGGTATTCCAAAGGATTTGAAATATTTCAGGGGATTATAAAAGATTCCAAGAAACTTTAAATAAAAAGTCATAAGGACAACCGCAGGATTTCGCCGGGAGCGGGTGCTAATCTGAAAAATTTCACCCGCTTTCAGCGAAATCGCGGTAAAATTTCAGCCACAACCACGT
>NC_046665.1:83214108-83218446 GCF_010883055.1 Belonocnema kinseyi | reverse complement strand
TTTCAAATTCAGAAGAGGAGAAATGGGTTGCGCGCGCAACCCAGGCATTTATATCGTCTCCTACCATATTCACACGGACATAGACGTGTCATAGTATTGGACAACATCTCGTTTCAGATCTGGGATCACTGAGATAGAAGGACGAGATAATCGAATTGGTGCGAATCAGCACCTGTGTACCTTTTACGTGTGGTAAAGTGTTGCGAGCTGGTATTTCTAAAAATTGTTCTCAAGTGAAGGAGTTTCGTTCGTTTGTTAAATGTGAGTATGTTTATGTACATTTATTTGTTATTTATCGATTTTTCAAGATAATTTCCAATATATTTTGCAAAAATGTGATTTTTTCTAACAGTTGCATGGGAATGAAGTTAAATAGAGTGTAAAGTAGGTAGAATCAATGTGCATCGAGTGCCAAAAATGTCACGAATAGTAAGCATTTCTTGTTGAAAAAATTCGAGAGAAATTCTAAATAAAAAGATTTTTATGTAATTGTTGCATTACTTTCATTTCTCTTCCTCCATAAGTATAAATCATGCATTTGAAAATACTCCAACTTTGACCTACCGGGAAAAATACTAGATTCACATTCTCGGCATAAATAATATTTTTTTATGATTATGTGTTCCTTTATCTGCAAAATTCCGCAAAGTTTCATTAATTTGAATAAAATCCGAAGAAATGGGGAATTTTTTCCAAAAAAGTGATTTTTCACAAACGCCGCTTTATTTATAACAAATTATCATGGGGAAAATTAATGATTATTAAAATTTCTATAGAAGCATTAGATTTAGCAGGACATTTCATACCAAAGACATGTGTTTAACATTTTTCTGGTCTCAAACTCCTTTTTTATATTCGAAGTTGGAAATGCAAAATCCAGATTCGCACCAGTGTACCTTTAGTAGGGGCCAGAAAGGAGTGTTCCGTTGTAGGGTTAAATATTTTGTTCTATTTACTTGATTTACTTATAACTTATCTTGATTTCGTATTAATTCTCTTGAATTCTTCTTATTATTTTGAAACATTTTAGATTGTTGAAACTTGTTTCAATTTATTTTGAATTAATTAAAAGTCTTTTGAATTCATCCTGAACTCATTAAAATTAACTTAATATCCACTAAATTGAATTAATTTATTTCCGATTTTCATATATTTTAAATCACCTGTCATTTTTATGGTTTTTATCAGATTCTTATAAAATAATTATATTCTCTCCCATTTATCTGAATTTAACAGATTTTTTTATACTTAAAAAACATTGTTTTCTATTCATTTGAATGATTTCTAATTTACCTTAATATCATATGAATTTCATTGAAATTCCTTATATTCTTTTTAATATTTTGAAATATTTTGGATTCTTTGTCTTTTTTAATTAATTTGAATCCTTTTGAATTTACTTTGATTTTTTTGGAATTCCCATTAAATCCGCTTAATTCAGTGCATATTTGTTGGATTTTCAATTATCTTAATACACCCTACAGACTTTTTACTTCACATTGAATTTTTATGGATTATATCAGATTCTTATTCACTAATTCTATTTATCCCCATTTATCTGAAATAATTGATTTTCTTTGGATTAAAATTTTTTGTTTTATAGAGAATGGTTCAACTGCGATACGCTCTCTAGTGACAAAAATCCGTACTGGAAAGAATAGGTACGATTTTAAACATAAATTGTAATTTGTGCATAAATGTGTTTTAACGATTCTTTTTTTTTTTTAGTATAAGATATTTATTGGATATTTAAAATAAGTTTTATCCGAAACAAAAGGTTTTTTTATATAGAATTTACATCTTATACAGTGAAAACCCAAATTTGTTTACAGAAATATTTTCTAAAAAAAGTTATTGTACTATTTATTGCGATTTTCAATATATTATAAACTCAAATGCACTTATTTTGAAGCAAAAATGAACTACAAGTAAAATTTTATGAATTTAAACCTGAAATATTTTAAAATCCGATCTAAAAGTTAGGTTTGAATTCGTATTTCAATTTCAATCGTCTATTATTCGTATTCTTTGCATAATCTGGATAAAATTTGTCGCTACATATATTAATTAAAGTTGATTTAAGCTTACAATGCATTGAAACTTACATGAAATAGTAAAATAATTGGGTTTTTTTTTTTATAACATTTTTCAAAAAAATGTATTTTTTCATTGTATAAGGTGAAAATTATATCTAAAACAATTTTTTTTTGATAAAGATTTGTTTTTAGTATTTAAGAATTTCTTTACATTTCACAAAAAATTCGTAAAAACACTTTTCTGCAAACATTAAAATACATCTTAAACATTGCACCTACTCTTTCTAGTTCCAGTTTTCGGCACCATGGTGGTCGATCACCATTCCCAATATACTTTTTTTCTAATTTATCTTGACTTCATATGAATCCCCTTAAATTCTTCTTAGTATTTTGAAAAAATTTAGATTTTTGAAATCTTTTGAACTAACACTGGATTCTTTCAAATTAACTTTAAACCCAATGAATTCAATGGATCTTTTTCCGATGTTGAACTTTTTAAATTTACCATGAATTCTTATGCATTTTATTAGACTCTTTCTCTTCATTCTTTCTTCAGATTCGACTAATTCTATTCGCTCCCATTTATCTAAATTCAACAGATATTTAATTTAAATTTTTGAACTGTTCATTGCACTTGAAATTTTTCTAATTTACTTTGATTTCATATAAATTTGATTGAAATTTCTTGAATTCTTCTTAGTACTTTGAAATATTTTGTATTTTTTAAATTAATTTCAATTCTTTTGCATTCAACCTGGATTCTTCGAAACTCCCTGGAAATCCAGTGAATTCAATGGTTCTTTTTCCAATTTGCAAATTTTTTAATTCACCTTGATTTCTTTTAAATTCATTCCAATTTTACTAAGCTCAATGGAATATTTTGGATTTTTAAATGTTTGTCCATTTACTTGAATTTATTTTAATTATTTTGAATTCATCCTTAATTTTTTGGAACTCCTTTGAAATCCACTGAATTCAATAGCTTCTTTTAGCATTTACAATGTTTTTTCACCTTGAATTCTTATGTATTTGATCAAATTCGTATTTAATCCGATTTATCTGAATTCAATGGATTTAAAAAAAATTGAACTGCTCTATTCACTTGGTTTATTTATAACTTTTCTTTATTAAGTATGAATTTCACTGAATTCCCTTGAATTCTTCTAAATTGACTCCAATTTTACTGAGCTCAATAGAGTATTTTTAAATTCTTTTTCAATTAATATGAATTCATTCTCGATTCCTTTAAATTACTTTGAAGTCGCCCTACATTCTTTGAAATTCCCTTTAAATCCTCTAAATTCAATGGATTTTTTCGGATTTTCCATTTTTTATTTTCACCTTAAATTCTTATGGATTTTATCAGATCCTTTTAATAATTCTATTTACTTTTATTTAACTGAATTCAATGAAATTTGTTATATTTTTTTTAAATATTGTACAATTCACTAAACTCTTTGGAAATACCTTGATATTTTTAAAAATCTGCACAATTATGCAAAATTCCTATATTTTTGTGAATAAACTTGAGGGCTTTTAAAATTCCTAAAATCATCAAAATACTTGGCCATATTATATAATCCCTTGAAATCTTTCAAAATACCCTAAAACCCTGTAGTTCTATAAAATCGTTCAACATCTTCCGAAAACCTAGGAAACGGTTGAAAACTCCACGAAAATGTGTTTAAATCCCTTAAAATCATTCAAAATTTTGGAAAATTTGTGAAAAATGTTTAATCTCTTGTAAATACCACCATGGAGTTTTTTTAAATACCTTAACATATTTCAAATCTTTTGAAATCCCTTGGAATTTTGTAAACTCTTGAAAATTCCATGCGGAGTTTTAAAAATCCCCGGAAATCTTTCAAATCCTTTGGAATACCTTAAATATATTTAAATCTATTACAAACTCCTTGATATATTTTAAAATACCGCAAGTATTTTAAATTCTTTGAAATATTTTGAAATCCCTTAAAACTTTTTAAAGCTCTTGAAAATTCCATGGAAATTGTCAAAATATCTACAATGTTTGAAATCCTTCAAAGCCCCTTAAAATTAATGAAACCTATTAAAAATATCTTGCAGTCTGTAAAAATACCCCAAAATATTGGAAATCCTTCGGAATCTTTCGAAATCCCATAAAACTTTTTTAAAAGTTCCTTGGAATCTTTATATTTATCTTTAATACCATAAAATATTTCAAATCCATGGAAATATTTTGAAAATCTTTGAGATTTTGTAATATTCCTGAAAATTAATTGAAAGTATTAAAAATCCCCTAAAATCTTTAAAATCCTTTGGG
>NC_046665.1:83182789-83214008 GCF_010883055.1 Belonocnema kinseyi | reverse complement strand
TTGGAATTCATCTCGTTTGGATAAAAACTCAATTATTTGATTGAAAAATTAATTATTTTGTTAAAAATGTAACTATTTTGTAAAAAAAGTCCTCTTTTCTATAAAAAATTCAACTACTTTGTTAAAATTTTTATTTCTTTTATTTGAAGGTTCATGTCTTTTGTTGAAAATACATTTTTGAAACTAACAATCTATACCATTTTTGGTTAAAAAATCATATATTTTGTTAACAATTCGTCTTTCTTTGTAGAAATTAAATTGCTTTATGGAAAATTTATACTTTTTGATTAAAAATTACATTTTTCGGTTGAATTATCAACTGTAAATATTTTTTGCTTGCAAAGTCGTTTTGTTGTAAATGCAACTATATTGTTAAAAATTAAAATCATAATTTTTGGGTGGAAAATTCGATTATTCACTTAAAGTTGAACTACTTAGTAAAAAAATTAATTTTTTCTTATCAAGGATTCATAATTAGAGTTGAAAATTTAACTATTTGCCTTTAAATTAGGTTAAAAATTCAGCTTTTTTGTAGATAATACTCTTTTTGACTTTAAAATTTAAAAATTTATTAAAATGAAATTGACCTTTTTTAGTAGAAATTTAATCTTTTTGGTTAAAAATGTATTATTTTTGGTCAAAAATGCAATTGTTTGGTTGAAATATGAACTGTACATCTTCTTGAGTTTAAAAGTCGATTATTTCACTAAGAGTTGAACTACTTTGTAAAGAAAAGACTTTTTTTTTTAACAAGGTTTTATAATTATAGTTGAAAATTTAACTATTTAGTTGAAAGTTTAACTCTTTGATTCAAAACTCATATTTTCCCCTTAAGAAATTCAACTTTCTGTAGATAATTCGTCTTTTTAACTTTAAAATTAAATAATTTCGTTGAAAATTCATGTATTTTGTTTGAAATTTGTCTTTTTTTGTAGATCATTAATTTTCTTGGCCGAAAATTCATGTTATTGGTTGACACTTTAACAACTTTGTTATAAATAAATTTTTTACGTTGAAAATTATTTATCTTCATTTGAAAATCTAACTATTATAGGATTGATTAAAAATTAATCGTATATATTGGGTAAGTTTGAAAACGTTTCTTTTATAGAACATTAATCTTCTTGGTCTAAAATTCACCTTTTCCCTTGAAAATTTAACAATTTCGTTCAAAATTCGTTTTTTTTCCTCGTTCAATTCAATTTTTTATCACAGTTTTTATCTGGAAATTGAACTATTCCATTTTTGGTTAAACTGTATCCTGTAAATTGTATTAGTTAAAACACCAATTATTTGTTAGAAAATTAATTTATTTGTTTTAGATTATGACTTGAAATATTATTTCAGTCTAAAATTTTTTATTTTCAACCCATTCAATTTGAAATTTTTGAATTAAAACAAGAAAATTTCGTTAATTATCAGCAATATTTGACCGTTCATTTAAAACAATCCATTACAAACAACTGTTAAAAACAACAAATTTGAAAAGAATGGTTCGAAATAGAAAACCTTGAATTGTTAAATTTGTAATGAGCTGAATATAAAGTTTAAACGCTACAATTTTAATTTAAAAAAAGATTTAGAATTAATTTAAAACTTGAAATTATTTCAAATAATTTGAAACGCGATTTAGACTTTTGCAGGTTTACAAAAATAATAAGCTTTTTGAGAATTGTACAGTACTTAAAAAGAATAACAAAAATTGTTGTGATTGCTAAGAACATTGAAAATGATTTTTTATTTTGACAAATAAATTTTAAGTGAGTATTTGAAAACACTTTAAAAATTTTAAAAAAAGAATCCGGAAGATTTTAAGAAAATTTTGTTATTTTACAGTTTTTTTAATTTTAGGAAAAAATATAATTAACAAAATATATCAATTTTCAACCAAAAAGTTTACTTTTTAACAAATTAAATTAATTTTCTATCAAATAATTGGTGTTTTAACTAATACAATATACAGGATAAAGTTTCAACCAAAAATTGAATAGTTCAATTTCCAGATCAAAACGATTAGTTTTTAATCAATTCTAGAATAGTTACATTGTCAGATAAAAAAAATTATTTTTAATCGAATCTATCTATTTATAGAATAGAATCTATCTCGGAGAAATCAACGAAACTGGAACTAACCGGACTTGGGTCGGAAACGTTGGGGTTCGGTCATATTTATTATGATGAGGATAATCGCGTACAGCTGTCTATGATCAAAAGCTACAAACTTTTCAAAAATGACGGTGTGAATTTTCACCAGTGTACCGTTTAAGGGTTAATATCCAAGAAATTTTCAAATAATTCAGATAAATGGGAGTGAATAGAATAATTAGTAAATAAGAATCTGATAGAATCCGTAAGAATTCAAGGTGAATTAATCAGTCTTTGGATTGAATTAAAAAATCGAAACTCAAGAAAGATACATTGAATTCAGTGGGTTTCAAGAAAATGTCGAAGAATTAGAAGGAATTAAAAAAGAATTCAATAAAATTGAGAAATCCTTGGGTTAATTATTTTTCTATCATAAGTAACTAAAAAAAAAATCGCGACATTTTGAAACATGAACAGTAATAATAACTATTTCCTTTTAAAAAGTAACTTACCCATCACTGTAATTTGCTCGTATTTGGGAAATTGTATATTATAACTATATAGTTTACAAATAAATCACCTTGGTTTCCTAGCAAATTGAAGATATTGATGAGCACGACATAGTTCCAATTCTCGATCACGGAGCAGCATATGGTTTAAATCCATCATCTACATCTAGTATCACCACTACTACTACTCCTTCTCCTCCTATTACGACAGTGAGTGTTTATTGCTTTAACGATGATATTATCGTTCGAGTGATACGTACTTGGCTTCCTGGTGAATCCTTTAATTATTAATTAACAAACCTTATTGGTTTTACTTTGTCTATCACTTCTTTTTCTTTAACTTCTCGTCTTTAACCAAGTGCGCGTCAATGCTTAAAGGATTTCCTGTGCTTGCAAAACATTTTCTAACAATTGCTTTACAAATATTGTCCTTTATCCTACTATCACTTGATATAGATAGTACTTGTAAAACTATTTCTGTTTGTTTTTTATGTTGAATATTAAATAATGCCAATTACTGGTATATTATTATTTGTTGAAGTGAAAAAAAATGGCCTCAGCCTGGATTTGAACCGGGAATTTCACTATACATGAGTGGAGCGTTTACGCCACAACAAATAATAGACCAATAATCGACTTTAGTTAATATTTAACACAAAAAATTAACTAATTACCCTGTTCGACAAAATAACTTGCTTAAAAAAATATTTGTTTATATTTTTACAAGCGATCTACATCGAGTGGTATATAATAATAAAAGTTGAAATTGTGTTGTACAGTAATTCAATTACAGGGTTGCTACGGTCCAGGTAATTGTAGAAAGTTAGGAAAATTCAGGGAATTTGAAACTGGTCAGGCAATTTCAGGAAAACTTGAAAGAACCTGGGATTTTTCAATAAACTAAAGTTGAAGTTTAGGGGTAATCTACAAATTACGTAAGGCGTTTTTCTAAAGCTTTCTTTTAGCATGAAAATTCAACATTTTGGATAAAATTTTTTTCTTTATGGACTAAAAAACATTTCTTCGTTGGAATTTTATCTTTTTGGGTAAAAATACGACTGTATGGTTGAAAAGTTCGGTTTAAAAATCAAAATCTGTTTTAGTTGAAATATCAATTAATACATTTTCCGTTGACGGTTCATTTTGTTGGTTCAAAATTCAACTATGTAGGTGAAAGTGGAATTATTTTGTTCAAAATCTTAAACTGAAAATTCAACCACTCCGTGTTTGGTTGAAATTGTATCTTCGTTAGTTGAGAATTTAAGTGTTTGGTCAAAAATTGATGTGTTTTGTTGAAAATTCGTCTTTTCTGGTAAAATATTAATCTTTTTGGCTAAAAATTAATTTTTCTTGGAAAAAAATTAATCTTTTATGGGTAAAACTGCAATTGTTTAGTTGAAAAGTTCGGTTTAAAATCAAAATATTCTTTAGTTGAAAAATAAAATATTACATTTTCCGTTGACAATTCATCTTTTTCGGTTAAAAATTGGTCTTTTTTGTTAAATATACTTTTTTTTTTTTAATTGTACTATTTTGTTCAAAACTCGTCTTTGTGATAGATTGTGATAGAACATTTATGTTCTTGATGGAAAATTGATCTTTTTGCTTGAAAATTCTTTTATTTGATTGAAAATTTAACCATTTTGTTGAAGATTTATTTTTATGGTTCAAAGTTAATTTTTGTAACTGAAGTAGTAACTATTCCATTTTTGATTAAAAATTTATTTTTTCTTGTTCAAAATTCAACTGAAATATTTCTTGAATGATTATTCAACTTTTTTTTTAATTCGCCTTTCCTGTTTAAAAATATCATCCATTTTAGTAGAAATGACATCCGTTTTGGCTTAAACTGCAATTATGTGGTTGATAAGTTTGGTGTAAAAGAAAAATATTGTTTGGTTGAAATATCTGCTATTACATTATTCGTTGAAAATTCTTCTTTTCTAATTGAAAATTTAACTACTTAGATAAAAGTTGAACTACTTCGTTAAAAATTTATTTTTTGGTTGAAAATGTATCTCTTTAGTTGAAAATTGAATTATTTTGTTGAAAATTCGTTTTTTTTTGCTGTTGTTAAATTATTATTTTTTAACTAAAAATATAACTTTTCTATTTTTGGTTGAAAGTTGATATTTTTCAATAGTTTAAAGTAACTTTTTTTCCTAATCAACTAAACAATCTTGTTTGTTGAAAATAAGAATTTTTGTTGTTAAAAATTCATCTCTTTGTTTAGAAATTGGACTATTTTTGTGAAAATTCTTTTCCTTTGTTGTTGAAATTAAATGTTTTTACTGAAAATTAAAATTTTCCATTTTTGGTTGAAAAATTTTCTAGTTGAGAATTTAACTATATTTTTGAAAATTCGTCTTTTAGGAGATTAATCTTCTTGGTTGCTAATTCATCTTTTTGCTTAAAAAAAATCAACTATTTGGTTTTAAAATTCATTTATTTTCTTGAAAATACAATATCTCTAAGTTTTAATATATATGTGGGTTTTTTATTTTTTTATCAGTAAAACCCGCTTGTACATAACATCAGAACGTAAATCGCTTTACGTAATTTGTGGATGACGATTAACAAAATCATCCATGCCATGACACTAAAAGTCTTATGTGTAAGGTTGTTTTTATATCCACGAGAAAATTTGATAACGGTCAGGGAAACTGAAAAAGTGTGGAAATTTCGAGATTGGTATTTGGTAGCAATCCTGAATTAGATCTTTTCACTTCTCATGAGAGAATTTACGCTATGTAAATTCAATCTAGACTGTGTTGGTCGCGTTTGCTCCATTGAAACTGTATAACTAACCGAAGTTTCTTGCTATACATCGCATCTACTAACAATTTCACAGGCAATGACCACACAATCTTCATCGACTGTCGTTCCAATGACGACGACGGTAACAACTCCAGGTTCAACAATTCCACAAACCACAACGGTAACTGTTACCCAAAGACCAATGACGACAGCGACGGCAACATCAACCGTTCAGCCAACGACTTCCGTTGCCGATACTTCCAATACTGTTGTTTTGACGACATTCCCTTCAAATTTTGACACTACATACGATTTGTTGGAGAAAATTAGGCAAACAGAGGATGACTCTGATAATACTATTGTACCAATCGATTCTTCAGAGAACGCAACTACTTTGTTCTTCATGACAACAGCACAACCTAGCAGTACCATGGATATCGTGACAACGGCGAATGACAAACAAGAAACGAAAACTTATCTTGTAAATGTAACTACAGAAGAGGTAATGCTTACTGCTTCATGCTTAAGATTTGCTTGCAGTTATAAATATTAGAAATGGCTTGCTATCACTGTTGAAATTAATTTTTTCTGTATATATACCAGCTATGCGATTACTGCTTTTCCTATTTAAATATCCACTATCTTGGTAGTAGAATTTTTAATTTTAGTATTATGTATATATTACAATCAGGGTCTGAAATGTTGCGTAGTCGGAAATACTTTCTGCAGGCCGGATGTAAATGTGTCAGGGTGGCTACCCCTACCTGGAAATGTCTGGAAATGATGTTCATTTGTAAAAATAGCCTCATATTAATGTATTTAACTATTTTGTGAAAGTTATTTCTTTTTTGTAGTTTGAATTTCATTTTTTTTTACAGAAAATTTAATTATTCTATTTTGGTTTGAAAATTGATGGTTTTTCTTTGCAATTCATCTTTTTGCAATTTTTTCTCTCTTCACTGCAACATTTTTTATAATTGAAGATTCAACTTTTTTGAGGAAATATTAACTGCTACATTTTTTACTCCGATTCCATCCTTTTGGAATTAAAATTTAATTAATTGGGTAAAAGTTGAATAATTTTATTAAAAAATTATTTTTGTTTGAAAAGATTCATCATTTTACTTAAAAATTTATCTCTGGTTGAAAAATAAAATATTTGGTTGAAAATTCGTCTTTTTAGTTGGAAATTAATTTGTTTATCAGAAAATGTAATTATTCTATTTTGGATTAAAAATGTATCGTTTTTATTTGAAAATTCATCCTTTTGCTTAAAATCCAACAGTTTATTTGCAATTTTTTCTCTCTCTTCACTGAAAATTATTTTATAATTGAACATTCCACTTTTTTGATGAAATATTAAATACTGCATTTTTTACTCAGAATCCATTCTGTTGGAATTAACATTTAATTACTTCGTTAAAAGTTAAACTCTTTTGTTAAACATTATTTCTTTTCAGTAAAACATTTATCATTTTAATTGAAAACTTATCTCTGGTTGAATAAATCAAATATTATTTGAAAATTCATTTTTTTTTAGTTTGAAATTAATTTTTTTAACAGAAAATTTAATTATTGTATTTTGGGATGAAAATTGACTGTTTTTGGTTGAAAATTTATCTTTTTACTTGAAAATCCAACAGTTTCTTTGCAATTTTTTCTCTCTCTTCACTGAAAAACCTTTTTTAATTGAACATTCCACTTTGTTATGAAATATTAACTACTACATTTTTGACTCCGAATCCATCCTTTTGGAATTAAAATTTGATTACTTGGTTAGAAGATAAACTTTTTTGTTAAAATTCTTTTTTTGTTGTTGTAAGGATTCATAATTTTAATAAAAGATTTATATCTGGTTGAAAAATAAAATATTTGGTTGAAAATTCGTTTTTTTAGTTTGAAATTAACTTTTTTAATGGAAAATTTAATTATTCTATTTGGATTCTATTTTGGATTTTGGAATTAAAATTTAATTACTTGGTTGAAAGTTTAACGCTTTTGTTAAAAATTCTTTTATTTATTTTTTTTTATTTTTAATAGAAGATTCAATAACTTTAATTGAAAATTCATCTCTTTAGATGAAAAATAAACTATTTTTTGAAATTTGGTTTTTATTTTGCTGTATATTAATTGTTTTAACTGATAATACAATTATTGCAGTTGAATGTTAAATCATTCTAGTTAAAAATACATCTCTTTGGTTAAAACTTAATTTTTTAAATTAAAAATGTAACTATCCCATTTTTGGTTGAAAAATTAGCTTCTTGGTTTTAAAACTCATATTTTTGTTGAAAATTCAATTATTCCAATTAAATATTCATACTTTTAGCTGAAAATTCATTTTTAAAATTTTAAAGTCAACTATTCCAATTGAAGATTCACCATTTTATTTGAAAAATCATCACTTCATTTGAAAATCAAACTATTTTTTGTAAAATAATTTTTTTGTTTGAAAATAATTTTTTTATCTGAAAATATAACTATTACAATTGAATATTCCATCATTCTCGTTGAAAAATCGTCTTTAAATTTAAAAAAATTTTAACTGAAAATGTAACTATTCCATTTTTATTTGAAAATTGATCTTTCTTAGTTCAAAATTCAACTATTTTATTGAAAGTTTGTCTTTTTTAGTTGAAAATCCATGTATTTTGTTTGAAAAGTCGTCTTTTTTAGTAAGAAATTCATCTTCTTGTTTGAAAATTCATCTTTTCGACTGAAAATTGAAATATTCCAGTTAAATATTCATATTTTTAACTAAAAATTTCATGTTTTTGGTAGAAGATAAAATTACTTTGTTGTAAGTTAAAATCTTTTTTTTTTATTAATTCACCTTTTTAGATTAAAATTCATATGTTTCAGTTGAACGTTCATCATTTTAGTTAAAAATACCTTACTTTGGTTGAATTTTTTTTTTGGTGGAAAATTAATTTTTTAACTGAGAAATATAACTTCAATTTTTACTTTAAAACTGATCTTTTTATTTAAGAATCTAAATATTTTGTTGGAAAATTGGTTATGTTGTTAGAAAATTAACTTTGTTGTTGAAAAGTCCACTATTTAGTTAAAAGTTCATCTATCTCGTTGAAAATTTATACATCTTTATTTGAAAAATTATGAATTTGAAGAGGTTTAAAATTATCTAATTCATTCAATTATTTGTTTACAAATTCAATTTTCATATTGAACATTCATATTTTCGAGTTGAAAATTCAACTCTTCATAGAAAATTCGACTTTTCATCTTAAAAATTCAACTATTTGATTGACATTTTTTTTCTGTCTTGTCTTTCAAATCTATCTTTGTTAAAAATTCAACTGTTTTGTAGAAAATTCAATTTCTTAGTTTCAAAATTTGAAATTTCTGTAGAAATTTTTTCTCTTAACCTAAACACCTTTCCAAGTTATAAATTGAACTCTTTTGTTGAAAATCTGTCTTTTTGGTTTGAATTAAACTATTTTTGGAGTAAAATAATAATCTTTTTTGATTGAATTATTACATTATACATTGAACATTTATTTTCTTCTTTGTTGATGATTATACTTTGTAACTGAAAATTTAACTATTCCACGTTCGATTAAATTTGTGGTCATAATTAGTTGAAAATACATGTACTTTGTTGAAATTTCGTCCGTTTGGTAGAAAAGTCAACTATTTGGTTGAAAAATACATTTTTTGTTATTGTATATTTATATTTTCTGGCTGATAATTAACCGTTTGTGTATAAAATTCTTATTTTAGGCTTGAAAATTCAACAATTTGGTCGACAGTTTTTTTCTTGACTTAAAATCCTTCCTAGTTGAAAATTAAACTCTTGTTGAAATTTCATCTTTTTTATTTAAATTCAACTGTTAGGTTTCATGCAACTATTTTGTTAATTTTGTTTAAAACTATTTTTGTTTTAAAATTAAAAGTTTTTTGAGGAAATATCGAAGGTTCCATTTTTGTTCTTTTTTTTGGAAAATTAATCTCTTTGGTTTCAAATTTGTGTTATTTTGTGGACATTTCTTTTTCCTTTTGATTGAAAATGTATCTTGTATAGTTCAAAAGTTATATATTTTGTTTAAATTCGTTTTTATTAGTATAAAATTAATCTCCTTGGTTGAAAATTCAACTATTTGATCAAAAATATATCTATTTTATTGAAATTTTTTTAATTAAAAATTTTTACTTGAAATTTTAGAAATTGAAATGGTTTCAAATTTACTTCAATACAGTACACACATGAATTTTTATTTAATTATTTTTAATTACTAACATATTAGGCCCTGATTACAAATGTAAATTTTGACAGACACAATGCTACTATAAATGAAAAAGCAGCCTATAATAGATTTTCTACTGCTTTAGGTTACAATAAGTTATATGTGCTTACTTGCATAAAAGTTGAGACTATTTCAACTCATATTTTCCCTTTAATTGAAACTATATATTTACTAACATTATTACTAATTTGCAAAAATGATTGAATAAAAATTGATATCTTGCGCTTAGCCAATGCAAGAAACGGTTGTTTCTTCGACAAAAGAACCTACAACAACTCCAATAACAACCTCGACAACATCTACTGCTCCGCCGACTACAACTACTACAACAAAAGCACCAATTCAGACTCAAAAAACATTGGAAACGCCATCCACCACCGAAATCGTTTCTACTCTTACAACGCTTCCTCCGTTGAAACCTACCGTTGCTCAGGTCAATACTGCACCAGTGCTGCGAAAAAGATTGCAGAAAATACGAGTCTTTGCTGGAAAGACCTTTACGCATATTATATCAAATGAAACATTCCGTGATGAAATAGACGGATATACAAGAAATTTACACCTATCTCTTGAACCAAAGATGAAATGGATTGAGTTTAACAATAAAACTCAAGAAATTTATGGAATGTAAGTGAAAAATTATTTTTTTGTTCTTGAAAATTCATATTTTTTGTTTGAAAATTCAATTTTTATGTAGAAAATTCGTTTTTTTTTTGGCATGAAAATTCAACATTTTGGATGAAATTTTTTTGCTATTAATTCAAAAACCTTTCTTGGTTGAAAATTCATTTTGTTGTTGTTGAAAATTCATTCCTTGCGGTAGAACGTTAATATCTTGTTGGTAAAAGTTCTTTCGTTGAAAATTTAAGCAATTTGTTGAAAAGTTATTTTTATGATTAAAAATAATTTTTTTTCTCTTGAAAATATAATTCAATAATCTTGAATTAAAAAAAACTTAAGAGAAATTTGAAAAAACGAAATCCAAAAGTCAAACTTTTTTCGATCGTTTCAATGTTATTTCTAATATAGTTGTTCCTGTTTTGAAATTGTAATTAATCAATTTTTGCTTCAAAAGTGATATTTTTTAGTTAAAAATCTAATTTATTTGTTCCGAAATTCAAATAATTGGTTAAAAATTCAACTAATTGATTAAAAATTGAGTTTTGTTTTGTTAAAATATAACTTTTTTCTTGAAAATTTACCTGTTGCGCTGGAATATTAATCTTCTTGGTAAAAAAATTTATCTTTTCAGTTGACAATTTATTACTTTGTTTGACATTTTTATTATTTTGTTGAAAATCCTCTGTTTCAATTTAAAAAACATTTTTGTTTTGTTTAAAACTCGTATGTTTTGGGTTGCAAATTAAATTATTTTGGTAGAAAATTAATATTTTTTGTTTAAAGATTCATCTTTTTTAGTTAAAAGTACATACATTTGGTTGAAATTAAGTTGTTTTTTTATTCCAAATTAATTTTTTTATCTGAAAATGCATGTATTCTATTTTTGCTTGAAAATTGATCTTTTTTAGTTGAAAATTTCTTTGTTTTGTTTAAAAATCGTCTTTTTAGGTTGAAGATTCAAGTATTTTCTTGAAAATTTAATGTAATTTCATAGAATTTTATAATATTTTAATGGATTTTATAGAATTCATACACAAGAATTCTAATCAGTTAAAGGGATTTTAAATATTAGAAATATCTTAGGGTATCTTTAACAGGTATTAATAATTTGAAGCAATTCCAAATAATTGTAGTTTTTAAAAATCCCATGGTATTTTCAAGATCTTTAAAAAGTTTCAAGCGATTTAAAAAGATTTCAAAGGGTGTAAAATATTTCTAATTTTAAAGAATTTCCGAACATATTGAACGATTTTATAGGTCCTATCAAGTTTTAGAATATTTTTCAAGCTTCCAAGGGACTTTATAAGATTTCCGACGATTTCAATTATTTTGAGGGATTTTAAAAGGTCTCAAATTATATTTTTAAATTTTCCCGAATTTCAGGAAATATCCTTAGATTTAATGTCATTTAGCTGCATTTTATAATATTTTAATAGATTTAAAGGATTTCATGCACCAGAATTGGGGAATTTCGCAGGATTTGAAAGATTTAGAAACATTTCAAGCTTTTACAAGATTTAAAAGAATGAAAATATTTTGAAGGTATTTAAAAAAATTGAAAAATTTAAAAAAATAATTTTTTTGTTTGAAAAACTTTTTTTTAATTTAATTTTATTTGTATTTAAAAAAATTTTTAAATTTTGAAAATTGTAGGTCTTTTTTTTAATTTGAAGGGAATTTAAAGGGATTAAACATTTATCATGATTTTCCCAAGGATTTAAATGATATTAAGGTATTTAAAAATCCTTTTCATGAGATTTTAAATAATTTTATCAGATTTCTGTGAGTTTTAATATTTTAAAAGATTTAAAAATCGTTCAAAGCATTTTGATCATTTTTCTAAAATTTCAAGAAATATCAGATTTTATATTACATATTAAAAAAGAATTTTAAGATTGAAAGTAATTTCAGATGTTTGTAAACATTCCAGGTAATTTCACCCTTAATTCCTATTAATTTATTCTGAATTATTTTTAATAGAAAATTTAAAATTTTTTCTTTAATTTATGTTTAAAGATTTTAAACTCTCCTTGAATTCTTAGAAATTTAATCAAATTCTTTTGAATTCCCTTGCACTTTTCTAAACTCATTTCAAACTTAGTAAAGTCAATTCATTTTTTCATATTTTTTAATTTCTTTAAAATGAAGTAATCTTTTAAAATAACGGAGTTTGTAAAGAATTTTGCAATTTCCTTGAATGCTTTTGAATTCAATTTGAATCGTTTTGAAATCTTATGAATCAAATTCTTTCTAATTTCTTTAAAAATTTAAATTTCTAAATTAAAAAAGGCCAGGAAAAATGAAAAATTAGTAAAAAAAAAACATTTTAATTACACATCTCAATAAAATTTTTTGTTTTAATTTTTAGACCTCTAGTCGAAGACATTTCAACGCACAACTTCAGACTGACTGCTACGAATAGCAGAGATAAAAGTGTTACTGAAGAATTCCCGATTTACGTTCAACAGCCTTCAAAGAGAGTTGAATTTGAATTCCACTTGTATTTGGATATTCTCCACCCGTGGGCTTTTCGAAATAACGTTGACTGGGAGTTTAAGGTTGGAAATTAATTTGAATATATCTGGATAATTAAATATTATAATTTCAACAATTTAATAAAATATGCATTTGTTAATTTGCACCAGGCTATTCGCAATCTAGCTCAACTTTTTGGAAACAAGGACAATTCACATATAACCATTACTGCAATTCATATTGAAAACGATGGTCGGGCTATTTTATCATGGACCAATGATACTCTTTCAACATTTTCAGAGTGTCCTGTAGACAAGATTGATAAAATAGTGCAGGTAAGTGATGAAATATATCCTTTTCAAATATATCAGGGTTTCTAGCTTCCTGAAAATCCTTGAAAATCTGGAAAAGTCTTTAAAATTTCTTTACTTATAAAATTCCTGAAATATTTCTCATGCTCCTGGAATTTTTATTCTCTTAAAGAAAAAATAGGGCTTTCAACATCTTCTCTGCTAATCCATTTTTTGTCTGCAATCGAAAATATTTCAAAGCTTCTCATTTATCCCTGATTTTTGTTTAACTTAACTACAATTTAATTTAAATTTTTCAAACCTAGTAATTTTTTACCGTCAATATATTGAAAATATGTTCAATTTCGCGTGAGATAGAATTGTTTGAAGGAAAACTCGAAAATCAGGGAAAAGTCAGGGAATTTCTATAAAGGGTATTTTAAATAACTTTTGAAGATAATAAAGTAGAATTTTTTACTTCAGTGTAGAATTTTTGTGATCTTGTTATTAATTTATTCGCCTTGTATTTTTATTTCTTATTTTTCATTTAATTCGTTCTGACGATTATACTTATAGTTAAGAATTTTAGTATTTGGTTGCAAATTCAACATTTTTATTAAAAAAGGCATGCTTTTTATTTTAAATATCCACTAGTACATTATTCGTTGAGAATTTATTACTTTAGTTGGAAAATGCAATTATTTGAATGAACGTTGAATCACTTTATTGAAAAAACAATTTTGTCGTTAAAAACTCATCTTTTTGCTTGAAAATCATTTTTTTTCTGTAAATTAAACTTTTCCATTTATTTTAACTGACTTTTTTTTCTTGAACATTCATCTTTATTTGTAAAAAAACGATGAAGATTTCCTTTTTTTTTTGTTATAACTGCCATTTTTTGTAGAAAATTCATTTTTTTTCACCAAAATTGAACCAATTTGTAGGAAAATGACGTACATCTTAAAAATGCATACTTTTTGGTTGAAAACTCAACTGTTTTGCAGAAAGTTCATATTTTTAGTTTGAAAATCAATATTTTGGATGTATTTTTTGTCTGTAATGAGTGAAAAAATTATTCTTGATATCTACAAAGTTCATCATTTTTGGTTAAAAATGTTACTGTGCTTTTAAAAGTGATCGGTTTTGGTTGAGAATTCATTTTTTTTAATTCATCTCTTTGTTAGAATATTAAACTTTTTTGTTGAAAGTTTCTTTATAGAAAATTAGTTTTTTTTCCGCATAGAAATTTTGTGAGAAATTAATTTTTTGCATAATTTCATATTTTTTGACTGGAATTCAACTGCTCTCTTCAAAATTAATCAGTTTTGGTTGATAATTTAATTATTTTCTTAAAAATTCCTTTTTTTCTAAGTGACCAAATTTCCTGATTTAAAATAAAAATGTTTTTTTTTTTTGAAACTTCAACTACTACACTTTTTGTGGAGAATTAATTTTTTGGTTGAAGATTCGTCTCATTGGTTTAAAATGTAACTGTAACTTCAATTATTTTGGTAGAAAATTAATATTTTAGGTTAAAAATTAATTTTCTTATTAGATAATTCTTTTTTTTACTTTACAATGTAACAATTTTGTGGAAAACTAACTTTTTAGTAGATGTTTGATATTTTTTTGGTTAAAGATACAAATGTTCCATTGAAAATTAATCTGTTTTTGGTTGAGAATTTAAATATTTCGTTTAAAATTCGCGTATTATGTTGAAAATTCATCTATTTGATAGGAAAATAATCTTCTTGGTTGAAAATTCAGCTCTTTAGTTATAAATTTAACCTCTTTATTAAAAATTCGTTTTTATTTGGTTCTAAATATTTTTTTAAACTAAAATGTATCTTTTTTTAGTTGAAACTTTATATATTTTGTTAGTGACTCTCTATAAATTCCGAATGATTGTTGTCCCTAAAAGTCTTTAAAATAAATGTAGAGGCTCTTGTTTGCATTAAAATTTTTGATCTTCTAGGTGTAAGGTTCTTTTTTTATACCTGAATGAAAAATTAGAAAAGTTCGTCGATAATGAAAAAATGTGTTACCGAAGTCACGGAATTTCGACACTCTTTAATTCAATCTTAAATTATTTGACAGGTTTTAGTCGACAGAGAGGGAAATCCCAGCCGAGCCTTAAAAAATATCTTTTTGCCAGAAATTAATGTGACAAATATTATCAATCGGCCTAGTGAACGCAGTCAGTGTAGTAGTGCGAAAATAAAATATTCAAAATCAGAATCTACAACTGAAAATCCGGTTGTAAACCTAAACCCTATTTTGAGAAATCAAATAGATCGTTTGAATTGCACTGTTGGACAACTATTTGTATTCAAAGTACCCGACGTAAGTTGTTTTCTTTCAATTTTAGTACACTTTGCTTTTATAATATTTGACATATTTTAAGAAGAAACTCATATAATTGACGGTGGTTTTTTTCAGGATACATTCTTTGACACAAAAGACGGGTCAACACGTAATTTGAATTTGTCCCTTAAAAATGCCGATGGTACGGAAATTTCTCCTGATGAATGGCTACAATTTGATAGCAAGAATCAAGAATTTTATGGCGTACCAATGAAAAGTGATGATAAATCAAGAAGTTACATGTTGGAGGCGAGAGATAAAGAAGGTTTGTAATTAATTTTATATAATGTATAGGGCTGAAATTCACTTTATTATTTCGGAGATTTTTTTTTCAAAAATCAGGGAACTTTTTCGAGAGTTTTCTAAATATTTTTTGAAAATTGCAATATAAAATTGAATAACTATGATTCTTAATTTGCAAAAGTAGCTTTATGCCTGGAAAATTCCAAATATGGTTGAAAATATTTGTATTTTGTTATAATTAGTTCTTTTTTAGAACAATAATCGTATTGTTTCAACATTCATCTTTTTGATTAAAAATTAAACAGTTTATTTGAAATTTTTTCTCTTTATTGACTGGAAAATGTTTCTTAGTTGAAATATCAATTCATGTTGAAACTTCGTCTTTTTTGGTTGAATTTATTTGTTAAAGTTCAACTCTTTTGTTTATACTTAATTTTTTTACTTAATTTTTTCTCTGGTTGAAAAGTGAGCTATTATGTTTAAAATTCGTTTTTTTTTGGCTGAATAATTAATTTTTTTCAAGTAAAAATTTAACTATTCCAGTTAAAACTTTTAACTCTTTTCATGAAATTGTTTGAAACTTAATTTTTTTAAAACAGAAACTGTAACTGTTCCAGTTGAATATTCCATCATTTTAGTTAAAAATTCACCTCTTAAGTCTTTTTGTTGAAAATTCAATTTTTTGTGTGAAAATTCACCCTTTTGTTTAAAAAAGTGACTTATTTTAATTAGTTTTTTTTTGCGTGAAGATTAGTTTTTTTAAACGAAAATTCATCACTTTGGTTGATCTTTATTTTATTTAACCGAAAGTTTTACTATACAATTTTTGGTTGACAGTTAATCTTTTTTAGTTGAAGATTCATGTATTTTGTTCAAAATTCCACTTATTATTGGAAAATTCTTATTGCAGTTAAAAATTTAACGTTTCAGATATAAACCTATTTTTTGTTTGAAAATGTAACTATTTTCTCAAAAAATCTTTTCGTTATGATTTTTTTTATTAATTCATCACTTTAGTTCCAAAATCTTTTTTTGTTAATTGATCTATTTTGTCAAAAATATATATTTTTTTTAATTTTTATATTTTTTAGCTGAAAATTCAACTGTTTCATGTTTGCATGACAATTTATTTTGTTTAGTTGAACATTCGAGTATTTCATTTATTTGCTTAAAAATGTAAGTGTTTTGTAGAAAATTCTTTTTTTTTCGTTGGGGTTAAGAATTAATTTTCATACAACTGAAAATATAACAAATCTATTTTTGGTCAAAAATAAATCTTTTTTAGTTTTTAATTCATGTATTTTGTTGAAAATTTGCCATTTTTGACAGAAAATTCAACTGTTTTGTAAAAACTTCTTTTTTTTTACTTTTTCTATTTTTTAATTTCAAAATTTTCTTTTTTAAAGTTGAAAATATATGTACTGCATTTATATATTGATCAATTTAGTTCAGAATGCATATTTTTGATTGAAAATAAAACTACTTAGTTGAAAGTTGAACAAGTTTGTTAAAAAATATATTCTTTTTCTTGTAAATTAATTTTTTTTTTTTTTTTGAGTAAAAATTTAACTATTCCATGTTTATTTGAAAATTGATGTTTTTAGTTGACAATTCGAATGCTTTGTCGAAAGTTAATCTGTTTTTTTTTTGTTTTTTTTTGAAAATTCGTCTTTCTTCTTTCGTCGTCTTTCTTGAAAATTCGTCATTCTTCTTAATGAAAAATTCATGTTTTTGTTTGCAAATTCATTTCTTGGATTAAAAATTTAACTTCTTTGTTGCTAATCGTTTTTTTGGAGTTGAAAATTAATTTTTAGGAATGAAAACTTAACTATTCCATTCTTGGGCGAAAGTATATCCTTTTTAATTTGTCATTCATCTATTTTGTTGGAAATTTTTTATTTTTGCGTACAAATTTCAGATTTATTGGCTTGAAATTTCGTTTTCTTTCTAACAAATGTGTTTGTTTTGTTTTTGTCCATTTTTCTTGTTAAAAATGTATTTATTTTTAACTACATTTTTACATTACATTTTTACATTGTTCGTTAAGAATTCATTTTTTTATTTAGATTTATCTCTGGTTGAAAATTTAACTATTTTATTGAAAATTCCTTTATTTATTAAAAATTAATTGTTTCAACTAAACAAACATTATTTACTATTCACCGCAAAAATACATTCATTAAGATTTATATTTTAAAGGTTTGTAATTTTGATAATTTTTTTGGAGTAGTCTCATTTTGCGGACTTAAAATGGAAAATTCTTCAATTTAAACGATTTTCGACTTGAAACTCTTCAAGTTTGAAAATTTACGATTCAAAACTTTTCAATTTTGAAAGATTTATAAATAACAATTCTAGAGTTGTGATTTTTTTGAAGTTTTTACTTATGAATCTTCCAAATTGTTGACATTTGAAATGTAAATCATTCAAGTGACAACATTTTTAATTGCAAAACTTAAAACACGTATAATTTTGAAATTCTAAATGAAAGAGATTATAATTTTTTCAATTTTTAAGATTTCAAATTGAAAACTTTTCAATATTTAATGTGCATTATTAAGATTTTTTTGAAATAGTTCAATTTTACATTGTTAAAATGAAAATTTATTTAATTTTCAAGATTTATATTTTAAATGTATCTTATTTTTAACATTTTTTTCTATATGTATTTGAATTTGGAAGATTTACAATGAAAAATTCTGTAATTAAAAGATTTGCGATTTAAAGCTCTTTGATTTTGAAGATTTATAATTGAAAGTTAATTTTCAAAATCAAAAGTTTGGAGTTTTTAATTTTAAATCTTCCAAATTCATGAAATTTTAAATGTAAATCATAAAAAATTAAGACTTGCATTGTAAAACATAAAACTAATAATTTTTATCGTAAATGTTTTAAATGGAAAATCTTGAATTTTCGAGATGAACAACTTAAATTTTTACAATTCTGAAGAAATACAATTTAAAAAAATTAGATTTGCAAATTATTCCAGCATTTGTACTTATATTTTATAGGAATGTAATTTTTAATATATTTTTTAATAGTTTGATTTTAAAGATTTACAACTGGAAATTTCTTAATGTTTAACGAGTTTCAATTTAAAATTCGTCAATTTTGAATATTTAAAATCGAAGACACAATTTTTTTTTAAATTATTAGTATCTATAATTCTTTTTTTTTTAATCTGATCTTTAAGGCATCTTTAAATGAAATGGAATGTTTTTTACCGGAGATATGGATAAGAATGCTTCAACTATTATTCACTTTTATAAATAAGTTGTGATACGAAATTCCAGATTTCTAGCGTAATTAATTCATGTTTATTTATTATATGTACGTAAATTCCGAATTTATTAAGTATCAGCAAAACTCGAAATTGTTGACTAAGAATGAAATCATTTTTAACACATTTGGATTATAATGGAAGGGATTTTAACAAACGAAATACAATATTACAAAATACGTTTTTTGAATGTTAATTCGGAAACAAATGACTATTTTTCACATAAATTTAAATATTAAATAACAAATTATACAAATTTAGAAGCTCCGATAAAATGATGATGTGAACTTCTTAACAGATGTAATTATACCAGCAACACCTTCGTTGGTCATTAATACAACTCTATTAATTTCTTTTGAAAATTTCCAACTATGTTATTATTTCGTCTTTGAACTAAAAAGATTTAAAATCATTATATATTTTTTATTACATTTTTCAACAATGGGATTTCTTGTACTTTAATACCGTTAATAATTATAAAAAATACAGACTGTCAATAATAATTTAGCATTTTTCAACTTACAATAAATGCAGTTACGGTGTTTCTCGAATTACAAACCTTTTTTCTCAGGGTTAGATCATTTCGGAGAATTTCGCGTCAGGCTCTGCAGCTAACGGCGTTTTCCCAAAATTTATCAATAATCATTCTAAAAGTCAGAAACAATTTGAAAAAGTTATTTTAATAATCAGGGGTATTTTTTCTTCACGATTCCAACGATATAAAAAAAACTTATTTTTAGATTTTTTTATAGTTAATGGTGTTTTTCGAAAAACACGACAGTCTAAAAGTCTAAAATGCCTAACAATGTTTTTTCTATTTTTCAGGTTTATCTGCCAGAGACAGCTTAAAAGTTAATGTCTATCATCCTCCACCTGTAAGTTATAGCGTGGAATTCTCGATGACCTTAGAGATTCCATACGACGAATTCGTAAAATCGGCCAAGAGAAAGCGCCTCTTTATTGAAAAAGTTTGCGAATTGTTTGGTGATCGCGATACAAGCACAGTGTCCTTGGAAAGCATTACCAGAGGCAGTACCGTGGTAACGTGGCGTAATAAGACTTTGGCGACGAGTCGATGCCCGAATGAGGATATTGATAAACTGCGAAGAGTCGTTGTCAAAGAGGATAAAACTTTGACGGATCTCGTCGACATATTGATGGGTGGCAACGATTTTCCCGTGAAGCAAATTACCCTGACTCCGTTGGGCTCCTGCTTAGGGGAATTGACGGGCGTTCACACGCCAGACAGTTTTATACCAAGTTTCGACGATTCCAGATCCGTGGGAACATCCACTGATGATTATTTGATTACATTTGTTCTCCCAGCCATTATTATACTAGCTATGCTTGTTTTAGCAGGCATTATAGCCTGCATATTCTACAAACGAAGGCGTAGTGGAAAAATGAGTGTTAGTGAACAAGACGATGAGAGACAGTCTTTTAGAAATAAGGGAATCCCCGTAATATTCCAGGATGAATTCGACGAGAAGCCAGATCCAGGTAAAACTCATATTTTCAGCAAGGGTTATCATATTACGTGACGATGATTTTCAGTGATTTTGTAATCGCCCCCTCCCTCTTGAGACAATTTGTGACAATTAGTTGAAAATTCATCTCTTTGGTTAAAAATTTAACTATTTTGTTCGAAGTTAGTTGTTTTTTTTTAAGAGATAAATAATTTTCTTCATTGAAAATGTGCATATTCAATATTT
Source organism: Belonocnema kinseyi (assembly GCF_010883055.1). NCBI lineage: Eukaryota > Metazoa > Arthropoda > Insecta > Hymenoptera > Cynipidae > Belonocnema > Belonocnema kinseyi. The sequence goes on along the minus strand of NC_046665.1, from coordinate 83,193,407 downwards.
AATTGAAAATTGATATTTTCTAGTTGAGAATTTATGTATTTATTTGAAAAATCGTCCTTTTTGGAGGAAAATTAAGTTGTGATACTTCGGTAAAACCCACCTCAAAATGCCATGGGCAGCTGACACCGATCCTATTTTGAATAACAAAATATAACTTAGGTTGTCTACCCTACCTGTAAAACCTAGTAAACCTGGAATTTTCAGGGATTTTTATTTAAAGCCAGACAATTTTTTCGACAGCGTATTTAATTTTTTTTAAAATTACAATATTACATTGAATAACACGTTCTTTTGTTTGCAATCAATTTTTTTAAACGACATGCTCATCTATTCTGTTTTTGGTTCAACATTGATTGGTTTTAGTTGAAAATTCAAGTCTTTGTTTAAAAATTCATATACATATATTCTTGAAAATTCGTTCTTCTTGGTTGAATTCCATTATTTTTTATTAAAAACTTAAATATCCTTTGGTTGAAATATCAACCAATGGATTTTATGTTCCGAATTCATCTCTTTTGAACAAAGATTTAATTACTACTCAGTTGACAATTACTCTTTTGTTAAAAATGAATTTGTTTTCAATAATTAATCATTTTAATTGAAAATTCATCACCTTGGTTGAAAAATGTTCTATTTTGTTGAAAATTCGTTTTTTTCTTTGACTGAAAACTAATTTTGTACTGAAAATTTAACTATTCCAGTTTCAACTTGAATTAATTTGTTGAAAATTTGTTTGCTTTTTTTTTTTGATGAAAATTAATTTTATACTGAAAATATAATTATTTAATATTTGGATGAAAAAGTATCTTTAGTTGAAAATTTTTACTTTTTTCAATAGAAATCAATCTTTTGGGATAAAAATTAAACTGTTTGTTGAAAATTTAATGATTCTAGTTAAAGTATCACATTTTTATTCGAAAATTCATGTTTTTGGTTTCAAATTCAACTATTCCAGTTGAAGATTAATTATTTCAGTTGAAAACTAAGTCGCTTTGGTTGGAAAAGATTTCTTTAACTGAAAATTTAACTATTCAATTTTTGTTGAACAATTTTTCTTTTTAATTTAAAATTAATGTATTTTCTGTCAAATTTGTTTTCTTTGATAGAAATAAATCTTCTATTCTGTTTTTGATTGAAACTTGATCTTTTTTATTTTGACATTCAACTATTTGGTTAAAAATGTGTCTTTTTATATTTGATAATGCAAATATTTCGTTGAAAATTCATGTCTTTTCTTTAAAAATTGTCTTTATTGTCGAAAATTCATCTTTTTAATTGAAAATATGACTACTTGGTTCAACGTTGAACTCTTTTAATAAAAAATTATTTTTTTGTTTAAAATTCATCTATTCCAGATGAGAATCATCATATTTCAGTTTTAAATTCATTAGTTTGATTGAAAATTCAACTTTTTTGGTTAAAAATTCCTAAGTTTTTTTTTAATCGTTTTTCTTGTTAGAAAATTAATCGTCTTGTTTAAAAATCCATTTTTGTACTTAAAGCTTCAAGTATTGCAATTTAATATTAATTATTTCAGTTGAAAATTTATCTTTTTGCTTGACAATAAAAAGTACTTAGTTAAAAGTTAAATAAAATATGTTTTGAAAATAATTTTTTTTTGTGTAAAAATAATGTTTTGACTCAAAATTTAACTATTCCATTTTTGGTTGAAGACTGATCTTTTTTAGTTCAAAATTCAGCTGTTTGTTTGAAAATGAATTTTTTTCGATTGAAAATCAAGCTGCTTGATTGAGCATTAATTTTTGTTTGAAACTCCTTCTTTTTGATAGAAAATTAATCTCTTCGGAAAAAAATTAAACTATTTGGTTAAAAATTCATCAATCTGTTTAAAAATCCAAATTTCTACTTGAAAAAATTGGAATTTTAAATATCTCTCAAATTGAAAATTGAACTATTTTGTTAAAAAATCGTTTTATTTTTGGTTGAAAGGTCATCTCTTTTAGTTGAAAATTCAAGTATTTGGTTCAAATTTCGTGTATTTTTGTTAATTATTTATATTTTATTGTCGAAAATTAATCTTCTTTGTTAAAAAATTAAACTTTGGTTTAAAATTCAACTCGGTTTAACTCTTGCCTTGAAAATTATTTTGTTGTTGAAGGATCATGATTTAAAATTAAAATTCGTCTGTTTGTTTAAAAATGTAGTTATTTTATTTTTGGTTGAAAATTTAGTTATTTTGTTGAAAATGCAACGAAAAAATTCAACTACTTGTTTAAAAGTTGAACTACTTTGTTGAAAATTAATTTTTTTAACCAAATTTTAACTTCTATTTTTTGTTGAAAATTTAGTTCGTTGAATGTTGAACTCTTTTCTTAAAAATTTATTTTATGTTATTGAAGATTCATAATTTTAGTTAAAAATCATTTTTAAATTTTATTCACTGAAAATATGAGTATTCCATTTTTGGTTGAAAATTGATTCTTTTTTATGGAAAATTAATCTTCTTGTTTAAAATTTCACTTTTTAGGTTAAAAATGCAACTGATTAGATGAAAATTATTTAGTTTTGGTTGAGGAATGAGAATTCAACTATTTTGTTTATAAATCGTCTCTTTGGCTTGGAAATTCTATAATTAAGTAGAAAATTAATTTATTTGGTAAAAATTTAATTATTTGAAAAATTACCTATGTATTTTGTTGGAAGTTCGTTTTTGTGTATAAAATTAATTTTTCTATCTGAAAATGTAGTTTTTAAATTTTTTGATGATTCAACCATTTTTCTAAAACTTCGTGTTTTTGAGTTGAAAATTCTTCTTTCTTGATTGAAAAGAATCTCTGTCAAAAATGTTAATTGTTCCCGGTAGACAATTAATTTTGTATTTTGTTTGAGAATTCAACTATTTCCTTAACAATTTGTCTTTTTTCATTGAATTCAACATGCTGATCATTCTCTTTATTTTGTTAAAAATTATTTTCCTTTTTAACTAAAAATTGAACTACTACATTTTTATTTGTAAACCTCTCTTTTTAGTTCAAAATTCGTGAATTTATTGAAAATTCGTCTTTTGGTAGAGAAATAATCTTTGAACAGTGAGAAACAGAAGTCATCTAAAATCATTTAAAAATAATTTTACTTTATTCCCTAAAACCTAAAGTAATCTAGAAATTCTGTTGCGATCTCCTAAAGTGCCTTAAAATCTTCGCAAATCTTAGAAATTCTCCAAAATCTCTCGACATTTTTAAAATACCCTAAAATCTTTGAAATACATCGAGATTCCGTAAAATCCCTTAAATTTCGTAAATTCTTGAAATTATTGGTAATTCTGTGAAATTTGTTTAATTTCTTCATATCTCTTGAAATCGATGAAATCCCTTAAAATTTTTGGATATCGTATACATCCATTAAAATAAGTAGAAATGATTGGAATTCCCTTAAATATAAATTAGTTAGTTAGTTGTAATGCGCGCGGGGAGCCCCCTATGGCGCTCCCCTGGCGCTCAAGCTATAAAGCCTATTGTGCCACACCCTTAACTGTGGCTATCAGTAGTTTACCCCAAACTTCTTAAAGAAGCTCAGCAAGTCAGTCACCGATGGCATTGTAGCTTCCTCAGTTTCCATAAAGTAGGACCCAAGGGTTTGATGCCTGAGCCTTGTCAGCCCCGGGCACTGGCATATTACAATATGCAAGGATGTTTTATCATCCCTGCCACATCTCCTGCACTCCGTTGTGGGGTTATGCCCCGTTTAGTGCATATGATAGTTTAAGTGGTTGTGCCCAGTGAGCATCTGAACCACTGTCCTTACGTCTTTCTTTGGCAAGCCCAAGATTTCCCTGGCTCTGTCCATTCTGCACGTATAGCCCAGGATAGACTTCCCTTGTCGGCATTGCTGGACCTGCTCCCAGTATTCTCGGTGCTTATTGCGGATTCAGCATTTGATAGCAAGACTGATGCAGCAAGGCGCTAGACCCAGTACCGGTTCCGACCCTATGTATTCACCTACCGCACCGCATCTGGCCAGCTGGTCCACTTTCTCGTTGCCCTTGATCCCTGTATGGCCAGGGACCCATATGAGAGCCATTTTATTCTTTTCTGCAAGTCGGTTCAACGTCTTTTTGCATTCCCAAACCAGTTCTGATGTCATATCTGGTTTTCCCACTGCAGTTAGTGTCGCTTGGCTGTCCGAAAATATCGTAATCTGTCTTCCAGCCGCGTTTTCCTCTAATAATATCTCAGCATTTCGAAGAACGGCAAGGATCTCCGCCTGAAAGACAGCAGCATGTCTCCCAAGCGGGACCACCACTTCCCTCCTCCTGGCACTGTCATAAATTCCCTCTCCTGACCCTCCCTCTCCCCTTGAGCCATCCGTATACCAGATTTCTTCTTGGAAGAGTGGATTACCATTTTACTTCCACCCATCCCTACTTGGAATACGGACGTGGAAAGCCCTGGTGAAGTCGAAACGTTTTGTTATTCTGTCCTGCATCATCTCAAGAATCGGCAGTTAGCTGATGTCACTCGGGACCCTAGTGTGTCTAGTCCCCCGAGTCCATATGTTTACTCTCGCCAGGCGGCCCATCGCGTGTGCCGTTTTTGCAGTTATCGCAAGGTGAAGAGGTTCTTCGCAGAGCATAAAGCCTATCGCTGCTGTAGGCGTAGTTCTCATTGCTCCTGTTAGACCCCTAAACGCTAGCGTTTGCAATCGTCGCAGCCTGTCCATCGTTTTGAGTTCTGTCCGTGGTTACCAGACTACAGCCGCATGAAGAAGCCTTGGTTTAAGGACAGCCGAGTGGAGCCATGCAAGCATTTTAGGCCCTATTCCCCACGTCAACCCAAAAGCTCTCCTACACATCCAGAAAGTCATGACGAATTTCCTGCATTGGGTCTCCAGGTGCTTTGCCTAGCTCAGTTTGCTATCTAGGATTACTCCCAGATATTTAACCGAGTCTGAGAACCTCAGCCTCCCGCCACAGAAAACAGGAGCGTCAACTTTCTGCATCTTATAATTCTTCGTGAAAATGACCACATTAGTCTTTTCTGGATTTACCGAGAGCTCTGAGCTATCGCACCAGAGTTCTACAATGCGCAGCGCCGACCTTGTAAGGCCCATCAAAGTTTCCAGAGGAGCCCCCTTAACTAGGATTACAAACTCATCCGCATATCCCTGAGTATAATACCCCTCTTCATTAAGCCTACGAATGAGACCATCCACTACTATGCACCACAGAGGGGCGACAGGACACCCCCCTGTGGACACCTCCGTGGCGCTACTCCTTTAACTAGGCTTTTACTCCATCTGGTTTCGAGTCTCCTTCGGCGTAACATACTTCCTATCCAGTTTACCAAATGGTTTGGGACACCACACCTCAAAGCCTCCCGAAAGATGACTTCTGGAGGAGTATTACCGAAAGCACCCTCTATATCCAAGAACGTTCCCACAGCATACCCCTTTTGTTCCAACTGCTGCTCCAATTTTGCCATAACAGCATGGAGTGCCGTCACTACCGAGCAGCCTGCCTGAAAAGCATGCTGCTCCGTGTAGCGGTGAGGCCAAAAGTACCTCATCCCTGATGTATCTCTCAACCAGTCTCTCCAGCGTCTTTAGAATAATAGACGTCAGGCTGATCGGTCTGAAGTCCTTTGCAGCAGTGTAACCCTCCCTCCCGGATTTGGGAATAAAGGCCACTCTACCATCCTTTCATGCCGATGGCACATGTTTTAGAGCGATACTTCCCCTAAATAGCTTCGTCAGAGGAGAGATGGCAAATTTCAGGCCTTTTTGTAAAAGCACTGGGTACGTGCCATCCGCCCCTGGTGATTTAAAAGGGCAGAAGGACCCCACAGCCCATTCCACCTTTTTGCTGTCTACAACCTTTAAGGCGAAACTCCAGTCGGCCCTCATCAACTCTTGGCACCAGTTTTCCTTCTCTAGATCGGTTTGAATTCGCTGAAAACCCGGGAAGTGAACTTTCGTCAGGCGGTTCAGAGTTGCTTCTTCGTCTTCGGCAAACTCGTCATTTTCGAGCCTTATGAGCCCAAGGCGAGCTTCCGGGTTTTTCGCTAGGATTTTGTGGAGCCTTGCTCTTTCTGGAATAGCTTTCTATTACTCACAGAAGCTCCTTCGGTCTTCCTGCTTATATCTCCTTATATTTTTGTTGTAATCATACTGAGTCGTGTTATAGATGTCCCAGTCTGAAGGCAACTCGATTCTATTTGCCCTATTGCACAACGCTCTTGTCTTTTTGCGGAGCTTCTCCAGGTGCGTATTCCAGCATTCTGCTCCTTTCTTAGACTTAACTGTGATTGTGGGACAATTGTTTTCATACGATGTAGTCAGAGCCCTTCGCAGAAAATCCGCGGCGTGCTCTAACTCATCTATACTGCCATAGTTTATGGGAAATTTCACTAGCCTTCCTCTGAGTTCCTCTTTATATGAGTCTCAAGAGCGTATTTCTAGGGATTCTCACTTTTGAAACCACTGGTTTACCTAGGTTTACCTGAAACAGAATATATTTGTGGTCCGAGAGAGACTCCTCGTCAGAGACTCTCCAGTCCACTACCTAATTCCTCAGCCGCTCCAAGCATAAAGTTAGATCGAGAACCTCGCTCCTGTTTTTAATCTGGAATGTGGGAGTATCACCTCGATTCAGAATCACCATATCAGTGCTCGCTAGGTACTCGATCAAATCTCTTCTTCTCTCATTGATATTCGTGCTTCCCCACACCGTATGGTGAGAGTTCGCATCACATCCCAACAGCAGAGGAATCCTGTACTTCTGGCAGTGCTTAATTAGAATTTCCACTTCTCTGGGAGGCGGGGATCCATCCGCATCACCAGGGAAATACGCTGAGGCAATTGCAACCTCTAGTCTTTCCCCACTTCCACCCCTGAGCCTCATCTTAATAAGCTATACATGCCCTTGGCGCTTTTTCGAGCTTTTTAGAGCGAGCCCTGTCTGCATCACTGATATGCGTCTGGTTTAAACCGACGAGGCGCCTTTGCTATGGTGCAAGTTTATCTGCATCATAGAGATTCCTGTCTCAGCCATTGAACATCTAAGCCGGGGTATTTCCAGACGCTTCAGGTCCCCCTGAGGGAGACCCTACCTGCCCCAAAATAGGGCCGGTTGTCCAGACCCGCAAGAGCTCTGATTGCGGATTCAGGAAGTCCGACAACCAGGATCCATCCACTCCCCTTCTGCCTGGATCCCTGCCCGTCGGAGTACCCCTGAGCTCCAGGTTTAGTCCCTCTTTGAGCCTAAACGTTGTAGTCCTCTCCGCCAACCAGACTCTCTACCAAATATCCGCGGCGTCGACCACAATGTCCCCGACCTGATGAAAATGTCGTTGAATCTGGGGGCGCGTCCATCGCGGGGTAACGCGTCAATGTCTTTAGAGATTTCCTCCCTCAACCTGTCCAGATCATTAAGAGCTAGACAGGTTTCAGGGTAACCCGATGCAACGGCAACTCTCACCAGGTCATTATTGGCCATTTGCGCGAAAGTAAGGCCCTGTGCTTCCAGAGCCTTCTGCCTTTTCAGCTCCCTATTTGGGGGGGGGGGGGGGTATCTCTGGAGCCCTTTTTCCTCTTGCCCATAAGATGAGCCTGAGTATTTGCTCCAGGTGAAGCCTAGCCGTCTTGGCTGCTGCTTGAGAGACGCGCATTGTGCGGCATCTTCTTTTGAGCATCGCTACGGTTCTTCCTCCTCACGCAGAGCTCCGTTAGCTGCTCTTCTATCGTGGCGTCAGGATTGACGCCAGCCTCATCGTTTCTCACCGCTTCCAGTGGATTGCCCCCTACTATAGATTCGACCTGGTGTCCCAAAGTCCCTGGTCAGACACCTCCTTTGTAACCCCCGCCTGTCCGCCACTGCTGAGGGGGGCAAGCCGGGGTGTTCAAGGATTTGTTAACCCTGGTGCCATGCAGCCTTCGACACGGCGATCACATCTTGGCTTCGGGAGCATGAGAACTCACGCTCTCGATAGTCGAGAGGAGTTTGCCAGTACCCCCTGGAAGGACCGCTCCTTAGTTTAGATCCCACCGATCAGAGTCTGTCAGATGCCCCGAGCAGCTACACCCCGCGACATAGTTTCTCTGGTTTTCCTATTCCGGACTATTGTCCGGTGAGATCCGTAAGCCCTCCCACCAACTGCAAGGTCTCGCGATCACTAGGGAGAGGTAAATATAAATTAAATTAAACATATTCATCACACTTCTCTAAAAAAAAGGTTCAAATCTATGGAATTTCTAGAAATCTCTTGAAATTTAAGTTATTTTCTAAAAATCCTATAAAAATAAGAACCCTTATTTCTTGTGAGAATCTTTGAAATTACTTGAAATCATTTAAAAATCTACACAAATATACAACATCCCCTTGATCTATTTGAAATCTTTTTAAATAGTTTTAAATCTTTCATATCATGTACAATTTTTTAAATCCTTCAAATCCCTTGAAATATTATAAAATCGTGAAAATTCATTAAAATAAGTAGAAATAATTTGAAATCCCCGAAATGTAACTCGCATGAATTAAACATATTCAATATAGTTCTATAAAAAACTCTTTCTAAAACCTCGAATTCTTTTAAATTCCTTGAAACATTTGGAGATTGATTAAAATCCTTTAAATTCTGTAAAATTCCTTGAAATATCTTGAAATATTTTGGAATCCCTTAATATCGCCGAGTCTGTTTCGAAATCTTTGAAATTCTTTATAATTCGTGGAAGTATTTGAAAATCATAAAAATGTATTTAAAATAAATAGAATTCGCTTGAAATTCCTTAAACTAAAATTATACATAATAAAAATATTCACTAAAGTTATTTTTTTTTATCCTTTCAAATCCCTAGAAATGTTTTAAATCTTTTGAGATATTTGAAATTCTTGGAGATTCAATAAAATCCTTTAAATCTTATAAAATTTCTTGAAATATCGTACAGTCTCTCGAAATCTTTTGGAATCACTTAAAATGCCCCTGGAAATGTTTGGAAATTGTTGAAATCGTCCAGAATTCCTTCAAACAATTCAAAATCTTATCAAATTTCTTGAAATCCATGGAAATATTAGAATATTTCCAAAAATCCGTTGAAATCTTCTGGAATCCTTGAAGTCTAAATCCCGAAAGCTGGTGAAATTGTTCAAAATCCCTGGAGATTCTCTGGAATCTCTTGAAATGCCTTGAAATCCTACGTTTAATGTACAAATCAGTCGCTTTTAGTTTCACAATTTTGTGCATCAATTCTTTCCATATTTTAGCATTATTTATTTCCACACAGTTTTTCTTATAATGATGTATCTAGAATGACGAAAAAATTGTAGAAAAATCATTACAGTCCTATTGGGAATAGTGGTCGACCATTTCGCCAGCTGGTGCCAAAAATGTGAACTAGAAAGAGTAGGTAGCATTTCAAAGGTACATTTTAATTTGTGCATAAAAGTGGCTTTATGATTGTTTTATAAAGTTTAAAACTATTATTGAATAATAAACATAAATTTTTATCCAATTTAGAGCGTATTGGATCGAATTTCCATCTTATAAAGTGAGAAATCAAATTTTTGTCAAAAATGTTTTCCTATGAAACAACAATTATTTTACTACGACATGTAAGTTTCTGTTTTTTATTAGCTCAAATGAAATCGTCGGATTTTTTATATCTTAAATAGTTCATGAATAATTAATAAAAACTTAAATTTGCTTCATTTTTCCTTCGAAATAAGTTCATTTAAGTTTATAAGTTATTAAAAATCACAATATATATTACAATAGTTGTTTTATTTTCAGAAAAACATTTCTGTCAAAAAATATGTTTTTTCAATGCTAAGATGTAAATTCCATATGAAACACTTTATTTTCGATGAAAAGTGATTTCAAGTTCTTAATAAATACTTCAAACTTAACAAAAAAATCGTAAAAACAATTTTATAAACCAATTGAAATTCATCTTTAAAATCGTACCTAGAGTTCTTAAGGGCATGTGATACTTAAAAAATTGTCGATTTTACCAGTTTTAGGTTTCCCCGGCTTTTTTCTAGAATAATAAATATTTTGTCTTAAAAATTTGGGAAATGATAGCGAACATGCTAACGGACGTCCCCGCACACTTTTTTCTGGGTTAATTCAAAAAAGTTTTAATTGAGCAAAATGTGATTAATTTGCATAGCGCTTAGGAATTAGTATCGATTTTTTCAGTGTTAGATTCCCCCGGTTTTTTTCCTAGGATAAGAAATAGTTTGTCTTCAAAATCTAAGAAATGATAGCATACATGCTAACCGACATCCCCGCACACTTTTTTTTCAGCAAAATTTTGCTTTTGTTAACAAGGTGTGTATGTTTCGAGGTTATGTGTGTTACAACTCTCCCGAGCGTTACTTTCAAACTACACATTATTTTTGCCGAAAACTTTAGACTTATAAATAAACATGGTAATTAATCTCCCGGAGCTAACCTTGTTTGCAGGTAATTAAGAAAGTTTATTTCATAAATAATTTCCAAATTATCGGTAAGGCAGAGATGGAAAACGACGGAACCTCAAAATAATGCGTACAATTTTTATTGAGATGGAAGCTTCTAATGTGTCCCCTAAGGGTTTACATTTTTCTTACACTTTCTCTATTCCTTTACACACCCTCCACACACTTACTTGGTGGTGGAAGGGG
>NC_046665.1:83165442-83182689 GCF_010883055.1 Belonocnema kinseyi | reverse complement strand
GGCCACCGAGACTCTTCCAGAGTGCGAGCCGGGAATCGAACCCGCAAGCCGAAGGAGTGGGTCCAAAGCCTACGCTTTAGCCCCCACGACCATCGTCCCACTCTTACAATTTTTATTTAGCACAATAAATTTTTTTTGTTATTAAATATAAATCTTTAATAAAAAAAAGTGATTTCTTAACCAAAAAGGATGATTTTTTAACAAAATTGTTGAATTCTTTATTAAATAGTTGCATTTTTATCATAAAATATGAAATTTATTTTAAAGCAAAAGAATTTTTTATTGCAAAAAAAATTGAGGTTTCATCCAAAAAAGATTCCAGTTAACTCAGTAACATCAAAAACGAAATTTTTGTTATAAAAAAAAAGTTTCTACGAAAAAACTTGAATTTTCAATGCAAAAAGACCAATTTTTTCAACTAAAAAGGATGGATTTGTAACAATACAGTTAAATTCTCTACCAAATAGTTGCATTTTTATCCAAAAAGATCAGTTTTGTACTGAAAGATGAATTTGTAAAAAAACAATTTTTTTTTATGAGTGGAACTTTCATCTAGAAAATATTTAGGTTCGTTTTTTAACACTAAAATATAAATTTTAAACAAAAAGTAAATTTTCTACGAAATAGTTAAGTTTTCAAGAAAATAGTATAGTAGCTTAATTTCTAAGAAAACAGTTGCATTTTTATAAAAAAAAAAAGATTTAATTTCTGCTAAAGCAGTTAAACTTAAAAATAAAAAAGACAAACTTTAAAAAAAAAGAGTTGAATTTTCAACCGAAAAGTTAACGAAAAAATGAAATTTTCTATGGATTAAAAAAAATTCTGAGATGCTCATAAATTCTAAGAGAATTTATTTCTCGGTTATGTTCTTGATAATACTCTCATTCTCGTTACCGTTCTCAAGGTAATATCGGCTCAGAACTCTAATCGTACCTATTCTTTCTAGTTCTGATTTTTGCCACCAGATGGCGTATCGCAGCTTAACCTTTCCCAATAAGTACTGAATTTCGTGTAATATTATGTTTACTTTGAGACATGAAATTGATTCTAAAGTGTATTTTTTTTCAATTCCAGGTAATAAATCCCCAATTATTCTGAAGGAAGAAAAACCACCACTCCCTCCTCCTGAATACCAGAAAACAGAAGATGGCGCAGATGTGCCTATGTTGTCAAAGGAAAATTCCGAAGAACCGTATCAACCACCACCACCATTTGCTTCAAATCGCGACAATAATCGTCAAAATCGACCAAAACCTACTCCAACGTATAGGAAACCTCCCCCATACGTGCCCCCCTAACGAAATACAGAAGATTCACCCACGCGCAAATATATGTTAGCTATGCTCGGAGATTCCCCATCTCATATACAAACTCAGATTACTACAAATAACCATAGAGGGCAGCTGAATTGCGGATTCAATGTTCACGATGATTACAGCAGTCGATAAAGTCTCGAAAATGTCTTTGTTTCATATGGTTTCTGTAGTGGAACACTTGGAGCAGAAATCACACGTTGCCTTTTGCAATGAATTTTATGACTTGTAATAATAGAGCAGATCTTGTTCACGTTTTACTGATGGAAAAGTGAATCTTTTATTATCACTTGTCGGTTTCTTAAATATTTTTTTACTAGTATTCTAAAATTAATGACACTGCGATGTTTCAGGAATCAGTGCCATTAATCAAGCAATACTCAATAAACAGTGTTGTACTTATTATATGAATACCTCAGTAAGTATTCTGCAAGTCAAGAGTTGAGGCGACAATGAAAACGGATTTTATAAAGCGAATCATTCAGAATATACGAAAGCTGCTGCAACAATCAATTTCATTTTTTATATATATATATATATATTTTTTCGCAATTGATTTTATAAATAGTTTTCGTTCGTTCTTAAGCACAGAAAAGTTTGCACTTTTTTTACAATAATCTTAAGTCATACGAATAGCGCAAATCACTGCCAATTATCACGAACTAAAGGCTATATTCAAAACTGAATCAGGGTACATTGAAAAAAAAATCGTTTTATCTTTATATGAAACACGCACTAATGAATGACTGCAACGGTTTTGAGTGCAGTCACATATTGGAGACCGTACTTAAATTACGTAGCGAATTTTAGGCCGTACGTAATTTTTAGTTTTCAGAAATGTTTTGCTAGTTATTGCTAGTAGAATTAGGGAGGGTGTCGAGAATTTTATTTTCAAAATTACCTGATTTTTCGTTAACAAATTAAAAATTTTACAATTAATTAATTTATTATAAAGAAAAAATGCCTTTTGCGCTATAAGAGATGGCTTTTTAACAAAATACTTGAATTTTCAAAAAAATAATTAAATTTTTAATATAGTAATTAAACTTTCAACCTAGAATGATAAATTTCCATAAAAAGAGTCATAGTTTATATTCCAATAAAAAAAGATGTAATTTGATTAAAAAAAAAGAATTTTAAACCCAAAAAGAAAAATTTTCAAGAAATAAAGGTTTTTCACTCAGGAAAGAAATAAAAGTTTAACTAAATTGTTGAAATTTGAAGCTTAAAGACGAATTTTCTCTACAAAAATTGAATTTTTCATATAAAAAATTGTTGCTTTTTAGCAACAAGTTAATTGTCCACGAAACAGATGCAGTTTTACCCAAAAAAATGAAATTTCAAAACAAGGAAATTATTTTTTACCAGAAAGGCGAATTTTCAATAAAAAAATCAATCTTAGATAAATTGAAAAGTTAGGTTTTCAGTTAAAAAATTAAGTTTGAACCCAAAAAAGGCTTTTTCACTAAATGTTTAAATTTCCAACAAATTAGTTATACTTTCAACCAAATAAATGAATTTTTAATTAAAAAAGAAATTAAAAAAAAATAGTTTAATTTTCTGTTGAAAAAGATTTAATTTGACTTTTCACGTTCAAAATATGCATTTTTAAACAATAAATAAGTTTATACGAAAAAAATTGAATTTTTAATCCAAAAAGACGAAATTTGAACCAAAAAGAATAATTTTTTAATAAAATATTTAAATTATCTACCAAATAGTTGCATTTTTATTTAAAAAAGATGAAAGTTCTCTTGAAACAGATGAACTTTTATTAACATTTTTTTTAAATGTTGAATTTTTATTAAAAAGAGATTCCAGTTCACTTTTCAAGATCAAAATATGAATTTTGCAACAAAAAATTAGTTTCGACGAAAACTTTTGAATTTTCAATCCAAAAAGACGACATTTTTCAACCAAAAATAATAATTTTTAACAAAATAGTTGAATTATCTACCAAATAGTTGCATTTTTATTTAAAAAGATGAAATTTCTCTTAAAACAGGGGAATTTTTATTTAAAACAAATTTTTTTAAATGTTGAATTTGTATTAAAAAAAGATTCCAGTTGACTTTTCTAGATCAAAATATGAATTTTTAAATAATAAAATAAGTTTATACGAAAAAAAGTTGAATTTTCAATCCAAAAAGATGAACTTTTAACTAAAAAGGATGTATTTTTAACCAATTATTTGAATCATCTACCAAATAGTTGCATTTTCATAAAAAAAAAGAAAAACAAATTTTAATGTTGAATTTTTATTAAAAAAAGATTCCAGTTGATTTTTCAAGATCAAAATTTGAATTTTGCAACAAAAAATAACTTTCTACGAAAAAAGTTGGTTTTTCAATGCAAAAAGACGAATTTGTTAACCAAATAGTTGAATTCGCTACCAAATAAGTGCATTTTTATCCAATAAAGATGACATTTCTCTTAAAACAGATGGATTTTGAATTTTAAAAAAGTTAAATTTTCGTATAGAAAAGATTTCAGTTTTTTTTTCAATACCAAAATATTAAATTTAAATAAAAAGTAATATTTCTACGAAATAGATTAATGTTCAACCAAAAATATGTAATTTCTGTCGAAGCAGTTTTAACCCAAAAAGACGAGTTGTCAGTAAAACAGTTAAAGGAAAATTGTTACATTTTCAACCAAATAATAAAATTTATAACTAAAAAGATAATCTTTAGGAGAAAGTTTTTGTGAATTAGCAAAAATTACGTACAAGAGTGAAAGACCTCCCACTGAAACATAATATCCCCCCCCCCCCCCCCCCCCCCCCCCCCCCAACCATTACGTAATTTAATTACGGCCCCTTAGTGCTGAAATATACTCTATTCAGTAATATCCAACTAACTGTCATAAAATGAATATAAAATTCAAGATCGAAAGTTTTAACTTATCATGTATAGGTAAATAGCCAACTTTACCCACTGTTTTTACCGTAATCGCATAATGCTTTAGAATTTAGGAAATTTTGTGAATCTTGTATCATTTTACACAACATTACTGTGTAGAATTAGGAAAATGGGGTGGAGTGTAGAGTCCTGAAATAAACAAAATATTTAAATATATATATATGGCGACTTTGTATGTAAAATCGACGATATGACTGATATAGTTAGGTGTACTAAAAGTGTTGTGCTCATGAAAATAATCCGAATCTTTAAGTACATTCTCTCAGCACACTCCTAGTCTGTTAAGATACTTTGTTGCGCATTTCCGGTAATTAATTGGACTTTACACTCGACCCAAAAAATGCTTCCAATGACTAAGTAGGCATATAGCCATATATACATTACAAAAGTACTGTACTTTAATCATATATACATTGCATTGTACATTAATAAGTCATTGTTCGATAATTCTTAAGAGTAGACCTTGACACTGCTCGCCGAGAGTTTACACACTAAAGTACTGCCCGACTAATGCGTTACAGCAATTACATTTTATGCGTTTCATTACTTACACGTGAGTATTATAATCTAATAATACGATCAGATAGAACATATATGTCATTTTGACTGATAAGTTAACGTAATATTGCGCCAAGCACAGATGAATATTGGGAGTATTAGTGTTATACAATGTCCACGACTCGTACGCGCCTCCACGACTCGTACGTGGATCCACGACTCGGCCTCACACCTGTTTTTTTTTCTCGGGCCTGCGTACGATCTCGTCCCGAAACGGATGTGAGGCCGAATCGTGGATCGCAAACATTACAACATAAACACGTATTAAAACAAATACTAGCTCGAAAAAAATATTTAATTTTATCATTTACATAGTTACCAAGCCAAAAAAAAACAGGTAATACCTATAACTATACTTAAAATACGAAAAAACAATAAATTAAAATGGATCGACAAGATGTGCTGCCGTACCGAAAGATCCATGTTATATTTCTCCGTTCGATTGGAAAATATGTAAAAAAAAAAACTTGATAATTTTCGATAGGGGCCATTCATAAATTACGTTAGACATTTTTCCCACTTTTTTACCCCTATGTTACGTAATTTTTCGAAATATTTTCAGTCATGTTTTATTAAGTAAAATTTAACAAATTAAAATGATTTTCTGTAAATTCTTGTTAATGAATTCTTTCGAATTTCATTAAAATTTTGTAAACTCTTCAAATTCCGTAAAATTAAACTAATTCGATGATATTCCTTGAAATTTATAGAAATCTGTTGAAAAATCCTTGTAATATTTTAAAATATCCTAGAATATTGAAAATTCTTTCAATTTATTGAAATCTATTTAAAATTCCTTTGAATCTTTTAAAATATCCTTGAAAATTCCATAAATTATCTCAAATCTTTTTAAGTTTGTTGACATTTTTAAAGCTCTTAAAAATTACTTGAAATCTTAAAAAAAAAACACTAAAATCGATTGAGATTCCTTGGAATCTTTTAAAATATCTTAAAATAAACTCGTTAAATTTTAATTAAAAAAATTATCCAATCCTTTGGTACACCGTGGAATTACATAAAATCTGATATTTCTTGAAATCCCTTGAACTATTTGAAGTTCTATAAAATCCTTTGAGATCCTTTAAAATTAGTGAAATCCTCGGATATCTTATAAAATCCCGTGAAATCTATTGAAATTATTAAAAGTCCTTTAAAATATTTTATTTAAATTGTTTTAATGGATATTTTTTTTACAGAATGATGAAAAAAAAAACTAATTTAATATACATGGATTTTCTATTGGGTTTATTTATTAAAAGTTTGCGTAACATTGTCAGTCCCCCCCCTCTCCCAATCTGTCGTTTAATTTATGGATTGCCCCATACACGTACAAATCGTGGTTTTGTAAATTAAAATTGCAATATTTTTTAAAATAATTTTTTGAAATTGAAATAAGAGTATTGTAAACTTGAAAGTTGTGCGCATGCGCTACCTTCGATTGTGAAATTGCAATACATGTTTTGCAAAATTACATTGCGTATTGGCAGCTCGGTTATTTAATTGGCATAATAGCAGATGCCAAGTTTTTTTAACACATTCGTACTACAGCATTATATTTGTTTCCGTGTAGATGTTATTTATATTAAAACACGATTACAGAAGAAACTGGTTCATTTCAATTTCTCCTTCGCGCCTTCTTATCCCAATAGGAATTACAGGCAGTTAAAGATTGAGCATAAAATATATATTTTTTTTAGGTAAATTTACTCATTTGAATGCAGTCTAATACTAACACTAATACAGGTTTGAAATGAACAAGGTTCCACTGTATTAAAAAAAATACATACTGTGATAGGTGCAGTAATTTTATTAATAAATATTGATATCTATTTCTGAACCTACATATTAATCGAGGGGCTAATTACTCCTGGAATCTGATGTAATTCCTTCTTACGAAAAAAATGTTATAGGAAATTCAGTATGGTTAATAATAATTTTTTAAATAATTTCTTCACGATTCTAGAAAAAAATTATAAGAAAAGATTTTATTCAACGGATTTTTCACGGATTTTAAAGACTTTCATACAATTCTGAAACATTTCAAGGGATTTTAGAGGATTTTAATGATTTCCAAAAATTTCCGATAATTTTAAGGAATTTTGAAGAATTTCAAGAGGTTTACAAAACTTAAAGAGATTTCAAAAATTCTTGAAGGATTTCCAAAGATTTGAAGGGATTTCTAGAGAACTTTGAAAAATAAATTAAATTAAATGTCAAGGGATTATTAGCTATTTCAACGATTTTAAGGGATTTAAAGGATTTAATTGAATCACATAAGATTTCAAGGGATTTCAATGATTTCCAGGGATATATGAACTTTTTTTTTAGAGAACTTTAATGAATAACTTCGATTTCATTTATTTTCAAGGGTTTTCAAATTGTATCTACTTATTTTCATGGATTTTTACGATTTCCAAAGAAAAAATCTCGGGGAGTTTAAAGGATTTCAAAAGCTTTAAAAAATTTGAAAGAATTTTCTAGGATTACCAATGATTTCCAGGGATTTTTAGAAAAATTTTTAAAATGAATTAAAGGACATTTTAAGAGATTCCTAGTCATTACAGAGATTTCTAGGATTGGGAACGGGTTTTCAGAGAAGTTTAATGAAGAAGTTTAATTGGATTTAAATATTCACGGTATTTCATATAATTCCCTCTCATTTTTATAGATTTTTACGCAGGTTTCAAAGGAATGGTTCAAAGTTTTTTCTAATTTTCTTTTCAAAGTTTCAAATGATTTAAAGAGTTTTAATAAATTGCAAGTAATTTAAAAAAAATTTTCTAGCGTTGCTGAAGATTTCAAGGGATTTTTAGCGATTCCAAATATTTCCAGCAATTAAAACGTTTTTTCTTTCGAAAAATTATAATGAATAAGTTCAATTTAATTTATTTCCGAATAGTTTCAAATACTATTTACTTACTTTAATGGATTTCTACGCTTTAAGAAAAAAGGATTTCAAGGGATTTCTAAGAATTTTATATAGGATTTTTAAAGATTTCAAGGGATGTCTAAAGTACTTCGAGATTAAATGAATTCAAATTAAATGTCAGGGCATTTTTAGAAATTCCAAAAATTGATAGGGATTCGAGCTATTCTTTTCGAGAACTTTAATAAATAATTAATTTATTTTATATTCAAGAGATTTAAAATTATTTCTAGACAACTAAATTATAGAGTATGAATTTCCAAAGATTTTAGTGATTCAATTTTTTTTATTTAGAGAAGTATAACGTAAACATGTAATTTACATTCAAGGAATTTCAATTAATTTCTACTTATTGTATTTTAATGAATTTTTATGATTTCCATAGATTCGGGTGATTTCAATGAACTTCGAGAGAACTATAAAGAATAAACTTAATTAAGTTTATTGTAGAGGGATTTTCAATAATTTCTACTGATTTTCAACTATTTTACAGATTTAAATGAAATTCAAAACATGTTAAATAAATTATAGGTATTTTAAAGGATTTTAACACTTTTCAAAGATTTTAATGGATTTAAAGTCGATGGACGTTAACATTTTAAACGATTTCAAAGATTTTAATGGAATTCAAAACATTTTAAACGATGTCAAGGAATTTCTAAGGATTTCAATAGATTTCAGAAATTTTTATACATTTAAAGTGATTTTAAAGAATGTTCATTGATTTCAATAAAATTTCAAGCGATTTTAAAGATATCAAGGGATTTTACAGATTTTTTCTGTGTACAATATCTATTTGTGCCGAATTTCTGAGCGATAAAATTATACAAGCTTGCTTTGACTGAAGTCAGTCACTTCTACTGAAAAAACAGTTGTGTCAAGAGATGAATCAGTCAATATTGTTAACTAAATCAGCCGATGAAAGTAACTGATTTGGTATAATAAAAGAGTAACATTATTTCTAAACTAAAATTTCTAATTAAGTTTGTACATTTTAACAAATTATTTAAATTAATCATAAATGTCTGATAACACATTAATAGTTACGGTTTAAATAATTTAAAATTACTGATTTGGCCAGAAGACGTTACTGATTAGATCAATTTTTTCTTTGCTGGTAGAAAATAAATCTTCTTGATTCAAAGATGAACTACTTAGTTCAAAATTAATTTTTTTGGGTAATGATTTATTATTGTGGTTAAAAATTCATCTGTTTGTTCTTAAGGAATTTAACTGTTTTATTAAAAAAAAAAAAATTTTTGTAGAAAATTAATTTTATGACTTGAAAATTGACCATTCATCTTTTTGTATGCAAATTCAACTGCGGTTGAAAGTTAAACCTCTTTGTTAAAAATTTATGTTTTTTTTGTTGATAATTCATCATTTTAGTTAAAAGATTATTTCTGTGGCTAAAAATTTAATTGCTTTGTTGACAATTTGTTATTTTGGTAAAAAATATTTTTTTCTTCTGAAAATGTATCTATTCCAACTATTCCAGTTAAAGATTCGTCATTTTAGTTGATGAACTGTTCTTAATTTAAAATACTTATTATTACATGTTTGTTGAAAATCCATCTTTTTGGTCGAAAACTCAATATAACAAATTTTAATTATTTTTCTTTTGGTTTAAAATTAATTTTAATTAAAAATTTAAGTAGTACTTTTTGGTTGGTACTTGATTTTTTAAATTGCAAATTCAACTATTTGGATGAAGGTTTATGTTATTTACGTGGAAAATTCGTCCTTTTGACAAGAAAATTAATCTTCTTGGCGGAAAATTCCTTTTTTTAATTTCAACTACTCGGTTGAAAGTTTAACTGCTTCGTTAAAAATGCATTTTTTTATAACGATTAATCATTTTAGTTGAAAATTCATCCATTTAGTTAAAAACTTGACTGTTTTTTGAAAATCAGTTTTTTGTCTTAAAAAATTAATTTTGTTTATTGAATATTTAACTATGCTATTAATGGTAGAGAATTGACCTTTTTTAAATGATTTGTCAGTCGTCGAATCCGCATTGTTTGAATAAGTTAAAATTAACTTCTTTGGAATTGTTCTACATTTTACATTAATTCTTTCAATGCTGATTATCCTATAATCGTTTTTTATATATCAAGAATTTTTTATCATCTCTTTGAAATCGATTAAATCCATGAGATCTTTGAGCAATCTCACGCAAAATTTTTCAGTCACATACCCGCAATCTTCTGCAATCTCAAGCAATCTTGCAATCTAGTTTACACCAAAAATATGAGTAATTAACCCCGCGATCTTAATTATATATGCGATGGCGAATATAATAATATATGTCTAGCGATTCAACTAAGATTTTTCTATCGAATTGAATTGAACTAATTGATCAATAATCAAGAAAATTCGGTCAATTCATATCGCTAGTGAGACAGTGATAATAAATTGAGCACGTATCATTGAATTGTATGTTTGACATGTGGATGGATTGTAAGACAAAGTAATCGTACTCTAATACATGAATTTGTTCAAACGTACTTCTGATGACGTACTAACCTAGGTGCTAAACTTAAAAAAATATACATAAGCGTCTATGTATAAGAGAACGTCCATTAATTACGCAAGGGTCATTTCTGAAATTTTAGGATTCAATTATTTAAATTTTTTCAACCGTAAAAGAGATTTCAAAGGATTGGAAATTTTTTTGAATGTTTCCCAACCAATTTTAAGGTATTTGAAGGTATTTCAGATTACTACAAAATATTTTAAAGAATTACACAATTTTTACGATATATCAAAAAAATTTTAAACTTTTTTGGGAATTTAATAGTTTCAAGGAATTTCAAAGTGTAATAATATGGCTCAGGATTACTTAATAGAGTCTAGTATCGCTGATAGACAAGATGATGTATTTATGCAATTGCGATTCAAAAAAAGTGGCGCTGACAGTAATTCCTTTTGTAAGCATCGTGGCCCTTCAGATTCCTCGCAAGACGTTTTCCTCAATGGCGTGAACCAGACCGCAAATTTTCCTACAGTTATATCTTCTAAAACGTTTTAACGGTTAAAATATCTGTCAAAAATATTCGTAAACGGTTCAGCGTTATCATCGTTCATCTTTAAGATTCTATAACGTTCATTAGGTTTGTATGTGTTTATGCAAAAACACATGCTCTCGAAGAGTCGTGAAGCTTCAGATGACATAATCTAAAAGCTATTTCACGTGCTGAAAGTTGTCATCAAGCTCTTTTTATGACATCGTTTATTACAGCAGATATATTTGTTTATTCCGCTTTGGCTACATCTTAAAAAAAAATTGCATTGTCACGTACCTAAGGGTCATAGTTTGAACTATGACTTTGAACCAAAGTTTGAACGAAGTTGGATTATAATTATTTACCATCGTTTCATTTTATTTCTTGTTTAAAATGCAAAATATGACATTGTTCCTTATAATTCGATTTGGATCAAGAATTTTATTTTCATTAAAAACCTTCCGCGGAAAATAAAAACGGGAAAAATTTGTGTCATTTCTTTTAAAACATGTTCGAGTGTTTATGCATTTGAACTGTGTTAACGAAATATTCAAGTTCAGGATCATCTTCAGGTATTGAAGACTGAATTATACTATCTATGAGTAAAGTCACACCTTCAGGACTATCGAAAGATTTGAAACCTTGTCAACAAATTAACATTATTATGTAAATGTGGACTGCATCTTAGCTGAAATGCTACACTTAACCAGAAATCTAAATGTTCTCTAAGAATAGTCAAGTCTTTATACGTAATACGTTCAATATAGCCATCTGCTAACAGTAAAGCTTTCAATATATCTGTCCAGTTGAGATATTTGCAAGAAAACGTTAAGTACAAACTTGAAAAATCAAGATTTGTTTTAGTAGCTATTAATTCGCAAGTTAAAAAATGCCAAAAAAATTTAGTACGACGAATACCGCTTATTATAACATGTAGATTTTCAGCTATTTGTTGCAGTTTATGACCGTTTTTCTCAAGCGACTGCAAACTTTACAATTTTCTTTAACTCGGTGGTTTTCTATTTTCGGTATCCTATTGTGCACAAATATTAAATATTACAAATTAAAACTATTTTTACCATCCGGGTCATAATACTAAAACTATTTGGTAATTCTTCAAGCCATTTCGTTATTACGGAATTTATAGTTAGTGCCATTTTGCGTCGTAGTTCATATACATACATATAAGAACAGAAGCACTCGAATTTACCACCATGAATTTTGTTATCGTTTTGCATTAAGGTTTTAGTCACAAAACTATCATTATTGCTTTTTTCTGATTTTTTGTCATTCAACTGCATTCAATGACATTAAATTAGATTTTTGTGGATTCAAAATGATCTGAACGAAAACGATTTATAAGCTTTAAAGTGTACAATTTTTTCAATGCCATATAATCCACTTTAATGCTCTCCTTTTTACAAAGCTCATAACAATCTTGATTTTTTTCAAAATTGAATATGATGTTTGTTGTTTATCTCTTGTTTTCCTGATTTCTCTGGTGTTGAGCATTCAATAGAATAGTTCGCAACATAATATTATTATCAATACATGCTATTACATCTATTTTCAAATGTATGTTTTTTTTCTATTTTAAAGTATGTTAAACAAGATTTTTATGTGTTTAATCAAATCATGTACGTTTGAGAATTGCATTAAAATTGCACTTCCTCTGTTGGACGTTGGACATTCGTTAGATTAGAGACTGGTGGATGAGAATCGAATGCCTCAGTTGACCTTTTACAAATAATCGCTAGTCCTTTGCACGCGAAGTGTTCTCGAGTAAAGTGATAAAAAATGTCGATACATCTGACTGAAGAATCACAGACCAAAATTTGATTTGTAAAAATATTATTTATTCTGTCTCATTTTCGAATTTCGCAGACTTTATATATGTTTTGCACCATATGCTGACAGAAAAAAAGGAAGATTTATTTAGAAAGTCAACGGATTCTGGAAACGAATAAACCTGAAGTAACGCCATAGTGTGGAATACTGTATTATAAGGTGTTAAATATTAATATCAGGATCTATCGCTCTGATTACGGGTAGAATATAAATATAAAGACCACCTGTTGTCAACACTCGATTTTTTCATTTAGTGACCAAGTATAAAAATCTATTTGTGTTTTTTGTGTTATTTGTGTATTCTAAGGAGCAATTTAATATTGATTTTTCTTCCCCCAAATCTGTGCTTGATCATGAAGGACGATTTGTATCTGATGTTAATAAATCACATGTATTATAATTTTGCGATACATTTTGATCAAAATAATTTTGCGCATCATCAATGTGATAAATTGAATTTTGTATATGATCTGAAGGGAAATATGGTTTTTATAATGGTTTTTACATTCTGCTGATGGAAATCGTGAACTTTCGAACCGAATTGACATTTTATATATGTTCAGTGACAATCATAATTGTACATGAAGAAGCATGTTTATTTATATTTTTGATTTGAGAGCCAGTACATATGACACATATATATTGTATAGATACAAAATCAATAATAACCTTAAAGTATAATTTTTTATAATATAATCTCTATGATTTTCATAATAATATTAATAATGTTATATTTTTTCACGATGTTTCTAATAATACTGATGCCGTTCGTCTTGATGCTCCCGATAATATTGATGTTTCTTCCGTTTTCCATAGTAGGCCAATAATTCTTACTCGCGATTTACAGCGTATCTGAAAAAATCAAATAAAAATATTTGAAAAATAAATTTTTGTACAAGTTTTAACGCCTTAGTTTGCGAATATTCTTTAACATCGTAACAATCATAACTTATGGCCTTGGATATACTAATTTCACTATTTTAATACAAATATATAGTATAATAATGGCAGCCTAATATGAAAGAACATAAATTAAATAATTATGAATATTTTATTTTGTATGAATATCTTCAGATAAAAATTATTTGTTATCATGTATTTAAAAATGATTCGTGTGGATGTAAGTTGTTGAAATTAGCATGAAATTAACAAAATCAATAATACTAAAATTAACATGTTAAATTATAATATTAATACTAAAATACATACTGAAATTTATTCTGCACATGTAATAACACAGTATAATTTTGCATTTTCGTATCATAAAAACATAATACTGTCCAATGCCATGATTGGTTTTATTTTTATCAAATATTTTCAATTGCAAAGTTTTATTCGGAAATTAAAAGAATAATTTATTTTATAATTAAATTTCAGTACTACCCTAAAAATGTAGGTAATATACAATTTAGAATTTAATGAAATAATAATGTACCTTCAAAAAAAAAACCTTAATTAATGGACGTTCCGTAAATAAATATATTGTTTTTTTGTTTTTTGTAGAAATACAGATTTCATCCAAATAATATTGCTAGTTCGGCATCCATTTGATTTATGAAATGCAATATATTCTAAGATAAGCGATCATAATTTCATATCAAGTTTATAAAAATATCATCGCTTAATTCCAAGCACATCATGGTTAATATCTTGTATTGGCTCAACAGTATAATGACTTGTCTACTATATAGTGTAAAATATTTGTATGAATTTATTAGATCATGAAGATAAGGAATTTCAAAGGGCGGGACCTTATAATAATTAAAAAAATGAGGGAGGACCAACAAAAAACGATTGCACTAGTCATTGTTTTATCTGAAAAAATAGTTTAAATTGCAGATGGTTAGTGCTGTTCTTTCATGAAGAATGCAGGTAAAAAGTATTTTTTAATTCTGTCAGAAAAAATGTGATTAAGTACCATATTATAATTATGTGTTTTTGAACTATGCGTTTTGCGGATTATGCGCATGTTGCTTTCCAATATGCAATTACTATATACAATATTATACAAATAATTATAAAAATGAATGTGAAAAACTGAATATAGATATACGTGTACGACCATCTGAAAAGGGTTCATGAAATTCCTGATTTTCCAGTTCAAACCAGGAAAAATCGATTTTCGAGTAAAAAAAAAACACACACACACTGTAAACCCAATGTTTAACTTCTGCGACCTTTACTCAGAAAGAATTCCTAAACCACGATCGAAAACATTGGCCTTTTTCAGATGTATATAAAATATACAATAAAATACTGTCACAAATTTTCAGACAAATAAAATAACTGTTGATAAGAATTATATGGAAGATGAGCACTATTTATTTTTTCAACAAATTTTAGTTTTGCTAGCAATAACCATGAACAATATGACACTATTTTGTTACCATTTCAAAAAATATTGGTTAAAATGGTCTCAATGGTTGTTTTGAGGTCAGTTTATGGGAGGGAGGGGGTAATCTCACTATTTTTTATAAATTAACAAAGTAGTTCAACTTTTGATTAAGTATATAATATTTCATAGTATAACCAAGAAAAGATTATATTTTTAAATAAAAAACAGTTGGACTGAACTGAAAAGGATGATTTTCAAATAAAATAGTCAAATCCTCAACAAAAGCAGATAATTTTTAATCAAATAGATGTATTTGTATGTAATTTTAGCAGAATTTTCGACAAATTATATAAATCTTCTTCTAAATAGTTTAAGCAATAGATGTGATGTTACTTCAAATTTTATTTGATTAATTTTTTGGTTATTTTTTTTCGTGCATAACAAATTATCATAAAAAAAGTAGTAATTAAATATTTATTAAGCATCAGAATTAATTTTCAATTAAAAAATAACTTTGTATGAAAAAGCTGAATTTCCAACCCAAGAATATGAATTTTCAACAAAAAGTCGAAATCATGGTAAAGATAAGAGATTGCAATTCGCTTTACAATATATACATATACCTGGAAGCGCCTAGAGAGTTGCAACCCGCTTATCGTTTTTGAGCCACGTGCATTCACTTAGATCGTCGCTGATTGCACGTGTAAATATTTACTCGCGCATGCGCATAGTCGTTTCCAGACAGTCACATGACAACGCGATTTTTGCCGGTTACAGACGTATCCATATCGTAACTTGAAAGCTAGCACTCAGGCAGTTGAAGCGGTTCGGTTCGTTCGATCGGGCGAGGTTCATTGTATTCCTGGTACCAGCACACCATATACAACAGCTACCTTGCATCTTGTCACAGGCAAAAATAACTTCTGATTTTCACATTTCTATTCTATACAATTTGAAGGCATTTCGAAAATTCCACTGTCCTCGAACGCCGCGCGACATTTTCTATTTTCTTCCTCAGTTGTCACGATCTGAAAGTAACGTATAAGCCGGCAAAGAGTTGAAACTAATTGAATTCGATCTGGTCCCTTATAATTTTTTTGAAATCCATATACCGTACCAAGTTCGAAGCTACAAAGCGTAGAAAAACCATATCTGCCGTGTGGCTTTTTTTTACTAGAAAGACCTAGTAAGTGGGCAAAACGAGCGGGAGCAAGCTGTACTCGGATCTCAACTTTTCGGATCTCAATTTCCGATAAAACCCCCCCGCAATGGCCGGTATATGGGAAGAATGGGACTACTCCAGCCGCAATGGTATTTATGAAAATTTCATTTTTCTCAATTTTACTTTAGATTTCGATTGTATATTTTTTATGTAATTTTGGAACCCTATAAAAAATGTTTCAGGGTCCCAAAATAATTTAATGGCATTGCGATTATAGTATTGCAGAATTTTCTGCAAACAAAAACTCCAAAAATTAGAGCGTTTTTTAAATAACACGTAATTTATCATAACGCGCCCTGATTTTTTTATCGTTCTGATTTTGTGTGTTATGTCTTGATTTTTTATGCCCGAAAACGAAAATTCGCAATTTTGATTGCGCGGACGTAAATTAGTTTTAAAAAATTTGACTTTTGTAGAATTTTATTAATATTTAAAAAGAAAGAAAGGCATCGATCGATTGCCAAAAAAAGAATGGTCGTTCGGAAATGTTTGTAGAATTTGTAAACTTATAATGAACATAAAATTTTATTATTTTGTTAAATAAAAAATGTAATAAATAGTTAAAAAATATTAACTGTTTTGTTTAAAATTCGTCTTCTTTGATTGAAAATTTGACTATTTGATTGAAAATTTATTTGCTGGTCGAAAATTCAACTATTTGGTTCAAAATTAATTTTTTTAAATTGAAATCTCATCATTATAGTTTCAAATTAAATTCTGTGGATAAAATGTGACTATTTTGTTGAAAATTCTTTTTTTTTCGCTTGAATGCATTCTAATAAAAAATTCTTCTTTGTAGAATAATAATGTTCCAGGTAAAAAATTAAACTTTTTGGTTGAAAATTTATTTGTTTGAAATCTTAACTGTGTTGTTGAACATTCGTTTTTGTGGTTAAAAAATAATTTTTTAATTTGTAAATATAACTTTCCTTTTTCGGTTAAAAATCTATCTCCTTTTAGTAGAAAATTCGTGTATTTTGTTAAAAAATCGCCGTTTTGGTAAAAAAATTAATCTTGGTTGAAATCTTTTATTTTCGTTAAAAATTCGTTATTGATTTTATAAAAAATTTAACTTTTTTTTAAATAAATTTTTCTGGTTAAAAGTTTAATTATTATATT
>NC_046665.1:83159862-83165342 GCF_010883055.1 Belonocnema kinseyi | reverse complement strand
TATTATTATATTATTATATTGAATTGTTCTCTGAAAATATAACTATTCTATTTTCTGTTGAAGAAATATTTTTTCGCTGAAAAATCATCTATTTTGATCAAAATTATTTGTTTGTTTGTTAAGGAGTGTTTTTTTTAACTGAATATCTAACGTTTTCATTTTTGGTTGCAAACTAATTTAAAAAAATGAAGTATTCAACTATTTGGATAAAAATTGAACAACTTGGTTACATTTTTTTCTCAAAGTTTCATCTTTTTAATTAAAAATTTAACTATTTTCGTTAAAAAATGAGCTAGAAAATTCATATTTTTGTGTCGAATATTCAACTTTCTTACTGAATATTCTTCCTTTGTCTTAAAATTCAACAATTTGAATGAACTTTTTTGATCTCTGTTGACTGAAAAATCATTGTTCGTAAAAATTTCGTCATTTTGGTTGGAAAATTCAACTTCTGCGTTGAAAATTCAACTACATTGTTAAATGCAAATTTATTATTGTAGTTGAAAAAATCCGTGGAAATATCTTCAAATAGTTTTAAATCACTTGAAATCCGCTGAAATATATCAAAACTAGTGGAAATATTTGGAACAGTGTCAAAATGTTTTTAATTCCCATGCAATATTAAAAAAAACCTTAAAATCAGTGGAAGTCTCTTGATATCTTTAAACTCTTTTGGAATCCTGTAAAATTGTGGAATACTGTGAAACCCCTTGAAATATTTGTATATCCTTCGTTAAACAAATCATTACCTTGCAGTTTAGCTATTTTTTATATCGTTTCTTTCAATATTTTAACATTATTTATTTTAAATTTTTAAGAAATTCTTTATAGGAAAATCATTACAAGCCTATGCTGAATTTCTTATAATATTTTTTCTTAAGGGTTTATTTTGAACTTGATTTATAAAATTGATAAAAAAGACCTTGTGGTTATTGCCACAAATTTTAGTAGAGCTAAAAATTTGAATTCATGTTTATTTAAATGAGCCTTTTTGCATAATTGTGTTTTTTCCCCGCTTTAGACAAAAGTCGTAATTCTCATGTAATTTTATTTAACAAAAGCTCATTGTATTCGTTAAAGTTTCTTTACAATTCCGTCGTTCACGTCTTTGTGGAAATTATTATAATTAAAAATTGTATTACATACACAATTATTTTTAGCTGGCCATTTGTTGAATTTCAGAATTTTCTAAATAATATTTATTAAAAATATAATGAATAGAATGATAAAGAATCTTTAAAGAAATAAACTAAGTTTTCGTAAATTAAAATTGAGTGGAAATTACGCCTTTTTCCTAACGAGGACTCCAGGGTCTCTAACTTTCTGAAATTGATATTATAAACTCTACGGCCTACTAAATATTCTTTAAATACTTGAGTTATAAGCATTTTATTAATAGAAATTATTCATACTTTAATGACACCATTTCGCTTAAAATGGAGTGTTTATATTATACCGAAAATGAAATTTATTTATAGTTCTTGTTATAGTTTGAGAAGTATTATGTACATAATATCAATCAATCTACTTGTTGTAGAAAGTGTCCAAGACTTATTAAATATTATAGTCATATCCATTTAAATGTCGGAAGTCTTAAATTTAAATAGAAATTATTTGGGGTTGAAATAAGAATATATATATACTTTAAAGAAATAACTTCACTGCAAAATTTCGGTTGATAAAAG
This sequence comes from Belonocnema kinseyi, assembly GCF_010883055.1. Taxonomy (NCBI): domain Eukaryota; kingdom Metazoa; phylum Arthropoda; class Insecta; order Hymenoptera; family Cynipidae; genus Belonocnema; species Belonocnema kinseyi. The sequence goes on along the minus strand of NC_046665.1, from coordinate 83,163,657 downwards.
GCAAGGAAACGGCTTTGTAATTTATTTTTCTTGTATATCAATACATTTTTTGTTAGATTTTTAATTGTAAATAGTATTGATTCCTTGCCTAAAGCTACTTTAAATAATTAACATTTCAGTGCTATTATTCAAATTATGAATGTCCTCATTAAATAAAAAATGCTATTGCTTCATGAATTAGGGGCAATTATTTTTATTCCTACCATTGTTATACACACATCAAATTTTGTGAATGGCCCCCTTAGGTATAGACTTATAGAGAATATCTTCAAATTTGTGAAAATAACTCAGAAAGGATTAAAGTTCGAGTCTATTTTTGAAGCAGTTTTATGAAAATAGTTTGCAATAGTAACTCGACGATCGTTAACCCGCTGTACTCTGGAGAGGTTTTCTGCAGTTTTCTTCTTCTCTGGCTAAACATCGAGTCATTCGGTCAAATAGGTGCCCAACGTTGTTACAGGTCAAGAAATCACAGAAAGTCAGGGAATTTAAAACTGGTGAGGGAAAGTCTGGGAAAATCTGAAAGAGTCTGGGAATTTTCGATAAATTGAAGTTAAAGTTTAACCACTAATGAAGTAAGTCGTTTTTGAATTGGAATTGGAATTTTTATGGAAACAGACCGGAAATTTCTTCGAAACCATACAAAAATACATCGATTTTGATTTTTTTTAAAGTGTATTTAGGGATGCCGCAGGCTCTATGAAGTTGAACACGTATAATATAACTTTTGAAATAACAGCACAATAAGTCTCTTTTGTAGGATTCCCCAAAAAAAGCCTATAAACGAAAAATGGGTTTTGCGAGTTTTTAGCGCAAATTATGATTTTTTTCGGTTCTTTATGCAAATTGTTTCTGGCCCATAAAATAACATTTCTTACTGATAATTCGATGTTATCATAAATTGTTCAAACAATTTATTATTGTTTTTAGCCATTTTCTCGTAGAAGAGTTAACCATTTATTATTACTATTAATAATATTCTATTTGAATAATGCTAGAAATATAAGTTTTTTTCTGAAATGTATGACTTTTTGTCCAATTTTTAATTGGAGTGAAGTAATAAGTAATTCAATTTAACCAAATTAATTGTTTAAAAAATATATTATCGTTGTTAAGAATATTCTCTTTGCTTAAATGGTATAAATTGTGGTTTTTTCTTAAATATTTAATTTTGCTTCGCCTTTTTAGTTGTGCCTCGATGTTAAAATATTTGCAATCCCAAATTTTTCTTTTACTCTTTGCAATAAACTTCTGGTTGTAATTCAAAACAAAACTTTTACAAGTTAGACCTAGTCCTTCTGCCTGCTCTTAATTAGTTCATTCTTCATTTTTGTCTTTTGTGTAAGATAGGTTTTTTGTTTATATTATATTTTTTAAACATTAGAAGAAGAGCAAAAACAATATTAAATTGTTTAAACAACTTGTGTGTTAACTCTTCTTTAATTATTAGCCCAATAAGTGAGAAAAGGGTAGAAAGGTAATAATTGCAAAAAAACTGCAACAATCAGGCACTGATATAGATCAGGATAGTCATATACAACCATAATTTGTTAAAAAAATTATTTTTGCTAAATCTATTTAATTATTACGTCACGCCTAATAAAAAAATAGACAAACAGTTGAAAATTTCAGAAAAACCCACGATTGTTGAACTAATTAATTTTGTTAACTTGAATTAATTATTACTTCACTCCAATTGAAAATTAGCCAAAAAGCCAGAAAGTTCCGGAAAAAACCGCTTCTTTCTAGCATTATTCAAGTGGAATATTATTAATAGTAATAATTCATTTTTTAACAATTAGTTGATTGACTCTAAATAATTATTTAACTTATTTTAATTGAAAATTGAACTTTTCAACTGCAATTTTGTAGCATTATTCTAAAAGAATATTATTAGCAATAATAATAAGTTGTTTAAACAATCACTCTTGTTAAAATTAATGAACTATCACCTAATTCAAAATTGGACAAGTGGACATTTTTTGAAAAAATCGCGACTTTCTAACGCTATTCTATAAGAAAAGTGTTAATGGCAGTAATAAATTGTTTAAACAATTTATGTAAACCGCAAAAGTCATAACTAGCGCCAAAAACTCGCGAAACCCATTTTTTCATTTGTGGGTTTTTTGGGACTCTGTTCTAAAAGAGATTATGGTATTGAAATTTGAAAAGTTATATTTTATTCGTATTCTGTAGCTAATTGTGAAAAGGAAATGTTGAGTTTCAACTCGATTCGGATAATTTTAAGGTTTCTGAATAAAATTTAAAAAACGACTTTTTTCTTATGGGAAATACGTGTTAAACTCAATGGGGCTTGCGGAACCTCTTGATATAATTTTTTTTTTTCAACAACAAAGAATGGTTTAATTTTTTGGTAGATTCGAACAAATTTCTGACCTGTCTCCATAAAAATTCGAAAAAAAAGTTTGTTCCACCCTAATGAACATACATATTAATTTTGTTATAATTAAATAAATGTTGAACCTGAATCTGTTAGTAACATGTAAGTCTTAAAAACGTGGAATTTTTTTCTTTCATTTTTTTGGTTGAAGTTCATCTTACGGTTAATTTCAATTTTTCTTCTTTTGTTGAAAATTCAACCATTTTGTTACAAAATCGGAGAATTCATCTGCTTTGTTGAAAACTGAACTACTATTTGGTCGAGAATGAACTTTTTTTGTTGAAAATTCGTCTTTTTTGGTATAAAAATTCTTCTTTTATCTCAGAAATTTCGTCTTTTTGATTAAAAATGCAACTGTTTGATTGAAAATTAGCCAGTTTTTGTTTCAACTTTTTATTTTGTTTTAAATTCGTCATTTTGCTATAAAATCCTACTATTTAGTTGAAAATTTAACTTTTTTGCTAGAAATTTAATGTTCTGATTGAAAATTCGTCTGATTGGTTGAAAATTTAATTATGTTGGTAACAAACATTTATTTATTCAAAAGTTAATTTTTTGAAATGAACATTTAACGAATCTATTTTAAGTTGATAATTGATCTTTTTTAGTTGAAGATTCGACCATTTTTGGTAACATTCCTCTTCTCTGGTAGAAATGTTGTATCATTAGTTGATACTTCATCTTTTTAGTTTAAAATTAATTTCTTTGGTTTAAAATTGAACCATTATCACATTTTCGGTTTAATGATTCGACTATCTATTTTTAGTCAAAAATTCGTATGATTAGCATGAAAAAAACTATTCCATTTTTGCTTGAAATTTGATCTTTTTGATTAAAAATGCATTTATTTGATGTAAAACTCGTCTTTTTTGGGTCCTTGGTTCGATTTGAAGTCCAACAATTCTGTGGGAAATTAACTTTTTTGTATAAAAAAAACGTGTTTGGTTTGAATACTTAACATTTTGGCTGAGGATTTTTTCTTTTAATTGAAGAAATATTTAGTTGGAAATTCAACTCGTTTGTTGAAAATTCCTCCTTATGGTGTAAAACTAACTCTTTTCTGCTAAAAATTCAACTAGTTTGTCGACAATTCGTGTTTTTTAAAACTGTTTTTGATTCAAAATTATACTAATTTTTGGCGTGAATATCAACTACTACACCTTTTGTTGAGAACTCATTTTTCAAAATTTACCTTTTTGTGTTAAATATTCAACTATTTATTTGTTTGAAAATTCGTGTATTTTTTCGATAATTCGTTTTTTTCTGTGTGGTAAATTAATCTTTTTGATGGAAATTCATCGTTTTGTTTGAAAAATCAACTATTTTGTTGAAATAGCAATACCAGCAATATTAAAATAGTAAAAATGTTCTTACTTAAAATCTTCCAATACTCA
>NC_046665.1:83156176-83159852 GCF_010883055.1 Belonocnema kinseyi | reverse complement strand
CCCCCCCCCCATAATAAATAGTAAGATTTTAACGAATGAACTTTTTTGTATCAATATTATTGATCTCCTAAGTTTAAGTTTTTTTTATTAGAAAGAAACACTTATATAGATTAGGAATAATAAATAATTGGTTACGGAGAAGTCAGGGAATTCTGAACAGACTTTCTTGTGCATACTCTCTAAATTTGAATCAGTGAAACTTTGATCACTGAATCAAATCAGATTGTATTAGCTAGAAATGGGTTACGGATTGAAGTCCGTACGGATTTTAATTGAAAATCAGTGTAATCGCACTGGTATAAGTTTAGGGAGTAGTACAAGAGTAAATGGACATCTAAGATTCTAAGTGTCTGGTTTGATGTTAAGCAAGGCTGTATTATTTTCTCTTGTCTGTTTATTTTATTCATGAATACGTAGCTAAGAATGGCCCTCTTTGGCGAAGAAGGTATGGATCTCGAGACAGTGAAGGTCCGTGGGTTAGCGTTTGCAAATGATAAGGTTGTTACGGCAGAATGTGTTGCAGAGAATGTTGAGCAGACTGAACACTAGCATGGAGATCGGCCTTAAAATGAACATGAATAAAATAAAATGCTGGTGTTTGAAGGAAAGGGTGAGAAAACAGTATATAACATTGCCTTCCTTAGGTTAGAATCTTAGATGATCAGAAGATAGAAAATGTTGAGAAGTATGTGTATCTTGGAAGTTTATTTACTACAGACGGAAAGAACGGTGGAGAGATTGCCAGACATATAAACGAGGATAGGAAGGTTATCGACCGTGTAGGAGCCATTAGCAGAAGTAAAAATATAACAAATAAAGCTAAAATTGCAATATATAATTATGTAGTTGCACCCGCTGTGCTATACGGTACCGAGACCTATACCTATACCAAGAAAAGGATTAGAGTAAAGTTAACGCAGTTGGGGGCCTTTACAGGTTGGCAATGCCTACATAAACCAATAGAAATTCGGCTATTTATACCGAAATTTCCGAGAGTCAAGAAAAACAACCGGAAAATTTCTATCCCAACCGACCCTGACTTCACTGTCAATCAATGGAAATCAGTGGAATTCACGGGAGTCGATTACCTTGTGCAAACCCCTGGGTCTATAGAAACATTCATTAAATTTTCAAGGAGACGATAGTTAAACTTGTTTTGAAACTCGCCGATATGTTAGTTCTTCAGAAAAGGATGCTGTTCAAATTGAGTTACGAATTGGGACATGTATAAGAATCAGTTAACAAATATTTCAAACCCAGAATTAACTCCTAATTTGCAAAATATTGCTAAATTTTAGCAAAGCTTGCAAATTTTGCGAAAAATTGTACTACATTGATTGAGATCAATAATAACTTGATGAGGTTGAAAGTCACTTTTATATTTCAGACTTCACACTCCCTCTCGTATTCCTCTCTTTCCTCTTTTTAAAGAATTCCTCTTTTTCCGTTGTTTTTCAGGAAATTTTCCCTTTTTCTAGTTTTTTTTTTTTTTTACTTAAATGCGGACTGACTTAATATATAACCGAATGAGAAAATCCTACTTGTTTGGTTAGAAGTTAATTCTTCTTGCTTGAAAATTTAACTTTTTTTATTAAAAATTCTTAAATTTTGGTATCTTGGTTGAAAATTCGTGTCCTTTTGGAGTGAAAATTCATCCTGTATGGTAGAAAAGTCATCTTTCTTGGATGAATAGAAACACAAGAGCTTGCATTAGGAAATGCATGGACTTGAAGGAAGCTAAAGGGGTATGTCAGGACATAAAAGTGTGGCGACAAATAGTTTATAAAGAACACGTTTATTCTAGATTAATATCAAAATATATACTGATCCCCGTCTAGAATCGATGAATATTCGTTGAGAATTCATCTTTTTTGTTCGAAAACACATCTATTTTGTTAAGACACATTTTAGACGTCGAAAGCTCCACAAACTAAAACAACTTACTAGAAACGCGGATAACACTCAGAAAAATTTCGTCTTGTGTCAAAAGGATATTTCTTAAATCATATGGAATTTCCTCTTAAATTTAAGGGAGGATTTTCATTTGTCTAAGAAAGAATCTTTTCGCAACAAACATTATCCTTTTGCGACTTACTTGTCTAATCCTGCAGTTAAATAATAGTGTTTATGCAAAAAAGATATTCCCGTGGTTTAAAAGAAAACAGACAAGAGGATGATGATTTTGTTCCCAGGCAACTTGTTCTCTGAACGTAGAGTTTCTGGAAGGTCCCTAGATCATAAACATAGTATCGACAAAATGGAATTTTTTCAGATATTTGAGCAGATATACCTATGATATCTATGTCATATCTATATATAGATATGTCCTATTTATATTTTGAGAAATATGGTTTATCGTTTTAACTGAAAGATTAAATTTGATCAAGATTGAGCGGTCAGGTTACTGTACCGATTAACTCGAAAGTGTTATTGATCCAAGCGTCAAGATGCACAGAGTATCGTAAAGTTGCAGAGTGCACACGCATTCAAGTCGCAAGCAAGCATATTAGCTGTATAACTATATATATATATAGAAACTGCATGATTGTTTTGTTACTCGCGCTCAACCGCGATGTAGGATACAGACATAAGCATGGGTGCAAAGGTTATTGACTTAACAGCCTTGAGTAAAATGTTGCGTTTTTGGGTACCAAATGAGTACCGCGCCATACACAATCCGAAAGCATCTTGATGGAACAGGTCACGGTATAATTGTAGGATGTAGGTAAATGAAAATCAATAGTGTTCTTCGGGGCCGGCTGATGTACCTGCGGTTGAACGATCGCAGACCCAGTTTCACTTCGTGTACCTCTTTACACCACTTACATATGCAAGTTAAATTGCTATATGTATATTTAACTTCGTCTGTAGATTTGGTTGCAAACTCACACAAAATATAGTATTATAAACTATCTGCACGCAAATGATTCTGTTGGTTGTTATCGAATTGAGGCCATCATCGCCATGCATCAGCCAATATTTTCTTTGGCATTCTCTTTGAAAAACTAATAAATCAAATGGATTTTCCATAGAAGATAAACATAAAATAGAGAACGAGGTACGTTTAGGTCTCCGCTAGCTACCAGTTAGCTATACCTTGAACTGTAATATGTGTGCAGAGGGGCCGGAGGTCACACCCATAATGAGAATTTTCTTCAAGAAAAAAGTTTTCTTGGATGTACATGTAAGTTTGGTTTATTTAGCAACATATTTTATTGATCCAACAATACTTTTTTGTTGAATGAACTAAATACTCCATCTACCAAAAGATTTGGTTAAAACAACCAAAAAATTGAGTTTGGTCGACCAACATTTTTAGGTATGTTAAGCTGGCACAACACTATGAAGGTATAGAGATGTAACCTATTTAATAATTTAGGGCTCATTTAGGGCTAATTTGGACCCGTGGTCCTAAATTTTGGGGTCTTTTATTTTTTAAAAAATAGTGTTTGCGCTAGCTTAACGTTAAGCTAGCCGAACATTGCTGTAAAACGTGCCAAAAATGATTTCACGGAAAATTCACCTTATACAATAATTTAGTGCTCTGGGAATATTATTATTATTACACCATTATGCCATTTCCCTTTCGGGGTAGACGTGACTCACTCGGCAGGGGAAAGGAGTAGTGTGTGGAAGGGATAGAGATTTTTCAGATTGATCCAGAATTCTCGTGCTA
>NC_046665.1:83136512-83156076 GCF_010883055.1 Belonocnema kinseyi | reverse complement strand
AAAATATATGTGTCTCAATTTTTTCTAGTGTCGAATAGTCTTAGTTGTTGGCCGTTGAAAAGCAGTGTACCGGTAGTGGCGTTTTGGCCGTTTAAGGGTTAATAAGTTTCAAGGTATTTTAAAAGATTTCAAAGGATTTATATTATATAGGGGATTTTAAAGTGGAGCATCCATAAACCACACGTACAGTTTTCCTTTTGTTTAAATAAAGACGAAAATAAAATCAAAGGCATTTTCAATTGCTTTAAAAAGTTGCAAGGGATTTCAGAGGATTTAAAATATTTTAGTATATTTAAAAATAATTCAAGTAATTTTAAATGGATTCCAATAATTTAGAGGAATTCCAAAGGATTTTAAATATTTATTTATTTATGGTATTTTGAAAACTTTCAAGGTATTTTAAAGAGATTTAAACAGTTTCACTGGATTCCAACCGATTTCAAAGGAGTTTAAATATGTTAGGGAATTTTTAATTGAAATATTAATTGAATTTTGATTTGAAAACATTTGCATGCGGTTGTAAAGAGTCTCCTAGAGTTTCGGAGGATACGGAACGATTCTACAGGTCCTGTAAGGTTTCAAGATGTTTTGAAAGATTTCCAGGGATTTTATAAGATTTCCACAAATTTCAATTATGTTAAGGAATTTTAAAAGCCCAAGGTTTTTATATAATTTTTTTTCAATATTTCAGGATATATACTCGGATTTCATGCAATTCTACGGGATTTTATAGCATGTATTTATTGTTTTGAAAGAACGTATTGACAAGAAGTGAGGGACTTTGTTGGATTTCAATGGTTTAAATATTGAGTTTTAAATATTTTTTGCAATTCATTTGAATTCATTTGGAATTCACCATCATTTTTAATTTTTCCTCAATTCATTTAAACTCTTTTGGAATTCTCTTGAATTTTTTAGGTTCACTTTAATCTTCACTCAATTCTGCACAATTCAATGTTTTATTTTTTTATTTTTTAAATTTAGCTTGAAGTCTTTAGCTCACCTAGAATTCTTAGGCATTTTATAAAATTATTTTGAATTGTTTAAAATTGATTTAAATTCGTATGATACTGACTGAATTTATTGATTTTTTTCTTCATGTTTTGAATTATTTTCAGTTCCCTGGTTTTTTAAATTGGCTTTGAATTTTTATGAATTTCGTGGAATTCTTTTAATTTCTCTTCAATTCCTCGAAGTCTAAATTCAATACAATTTGATTGAAATCCATGGCATTTTTTACTTTTTATTATTCTTTTAATTTAACTTTAATTGTTCTGCAGTCTTATGAATTCTTTTCAATTTAAAAGAACATTATTCAAATTTGTATTGCACATTAGTTACTTTTAGCCATTTTTTGAGTTAGAAATTAGTCACTTTTTTAGTTTAAGTAGGTAAATTTGTTCTTGTAAATGTAACTTTGACTACGCCATTGACTCAAAATTGAGACGCAGTATTTTTTAGTCAAAAAAGACTTAACTTAATCTGCTAAACAAAAGAGAACTAAATGAAGTCATTTTGCTTATCCTTATTATAGCACACGACGCATAAATAACGCCTTATAAGTCGTTACTATAGTAACCACACTATAGTTGCTATAGTGTCGTACATCTTAATTTGAAAAAAAAGCGAAAGGTATATAACCGGATATGATGAGGCGGTAAACGAACCATCCCATGCAGTAGGTGTGGCTGGCGATTAAAACAATCATTCGCGGAAAATGCGGCCTCTGATGCTGAGCAAGTTTAATATAATAATATATATCAGGCTGAACAGTATTTCCCTATTCCCGTGCGTTTCCCCTATTCTTGAAAAACCTCCACGTTTTTCCCTTTCTCTTTAAATTTACAATATTTTAACGTAACATAATTGTTTCTTTTAAATCGACACTATTATTCAATTCAAGATTAGAATATACTGAAATATATATATATATTTTTTTTTTTTTAATTTCGTTGAATCTATACGAATAAAATATTTTAAAAATTAAATACATATAATAATGTACGATGGTCTGCCCTGCCACATTAAACAAACATTTAATAAGTTCTAGAATTAAAAAAAATTTCAAAAACTACCAAAAACCAGCTTTTAACAGTTTCAACATTTTTTTAAATGAAGAAAAGCCAAGCTTTTCTTTGAGCCCAAAAAACCTATAAATGGTATTTATTGATTTTTTAAATATCAAATAAAAATGTTTACATTCTTATCATTTATGATTTAGAAAGTATTAGAATTGTCCGAAATTTGACACCACAGTTTTTCAGAGTTTTTCAACGGATCTCCACGTTTCGAGACCCCTAAATCCGAATATCAAGTTTTTACGATGGCGTCTGTCTATCCGTCCGGCCGTCCATCCGACACACGATAACTCTCGGAAAAAAGAACGGATCAAATCGATCTTTGGCACAGTTTTTTTTTATCTTAAAAGAAAAGACGAGTTTGTTAAGTATCCATTTTTGATAAAAATTAAAAAAGTGAGCGATTTTTGAAAATTTGTTAAACCACTTTGTTCAGAATATGAAAATTCTATGTACGGATATTTATAGTATTAAAAGGGAAAAACAATTTATTTGAACGACTTTTTTCAGTAAAACAAAAATTCGGAGAGCTATAGCCTTTCCAAAAAAATTTATATCAATCAAAAATCAAAATTTTAAGCCAAACAACATAGCGATATGAAAAAAGTTAAGAGAAGAAAAACATTGCTTTTTGAAATCCCTACATGATTATCATAACAAATGTTTGGATTTTCTGGGGAAATCGATAATTTGATTTCACAAGAAATAATCAAAAATTTTATTTTGTGGTCAAACTATGTAGGATACGAAAAAAGGCGAATTAACAAAAATTGTTATCCAAAAAAGATCTACATTTTCATTAAGAATCAGTTCTTGATAGGACGCGTACTTTTTGTCTTATTCGTCAAAAATAACATTGAAAATAAAAAAATAAAAATAAAAAAAAATTGTGGGAAAAATGACGAAAGTTACGAAAAAAAGAGTGTGTAAGATTTTACTTTTAATATTAAAAAATTAGTTGTTATATGCATTTTTAATTACTTTATATTTTTAATATTATAAAATACAAATCCAGGAAGGTGAACGCGCGCTTTGCGTTTGTGCGTATTTTATTTCAACGGAGTTTTTTTAGATCAATCTAATGAATAATTTTAACTTAATTTATATTCAACGAATTTGAAATAATGTCTACATTTTAATGGATTTTTACGATTTCAAGGAATTTTAATCAATTTGCAGAGAACTTTAGGAAATAAATTAAGTTTTAAGAAAGACTAAGTTATTTAAAAAGATTCTACAGAATTTCAAGAGATTTCGTTTAAAAAATTTGTAGATTTCTTAATAATTATTAAAAATTCTTTATGATGCATTTCTAAATATTTTGTTTTTATTATTTTGAAATAAAAATTTAGGGACGTAAATACGCAATTCGCGCGCGTGCGTTTAGTGCTATATAGTTTAAAATATTTTAGAAGTTCAAACTTAAACTATTTTTAATTTAAGTGTGCTATTTAAATTCAAAATATTACTTATCGTAGGGATAAAGGAACGAGTCTTAGACATCAATATTTAATTATTCTTGAAATATTTTTGACTATGAGAATGATTTAAAACATATTAAAATGGTTTATTTAAAAAATTTTATGTTTTCTCGGGCCTTATTATATCGCCGTGAATGGATTTCCACGACCTAAGTTATATCCAATTTGAACAAATAAATCCTTTTATGGCAGAAATAAATAAAAATCATTTAACATTATTTTAAAATTATATACCTCATAAAAAGATTGTTTCTTCTCTTTTAAATGTGAAAATTAATGTTTAATCTTTCCGCTCTTTTTCCTCTTTATCGAAAAAATGACCCTATTTTCCCATTTTTAAGTTCTTTTTGCGTTGAGATCTCTTATATTTTTATATGCAATTCTAGAGCAATCCAAGATTTAATTTACCATCTTTAGCAGCAATTCTACGGAGAAAAGAGTCCTCCTCTTCCAAATGGTCAAAAGTTTCATTTTTCTGTAAATATAACAGAAAATTGTGTCAGATTTGCGGAATTTTCTGTATGATTTACCGAAAATTACATTCTGCCAAGATTACGGAAAGTTCTGTAAGCTCACATGAAAAGTATTTTATGATGTCATTATTATTATAAATGGGAAGATCCCTATCGCATCATCAAATTTTTGTTCTGCTCTTATGAATATAAGTTTTTCCAATTTTTCCATTCAGAAGCTCTAATTTTTGTCTGCATAAACAGACAAATTTTTTTTTCATTTTCAACAAAGAAACGATGGTCAAATGTGCTGAAACAAATTACATCATAATTGGTTCGTACTGAGAAATATGATTATTGAAGGCAATTAAATTGTTTTTCAATTTTTACATTAATTAACAGAGCGAACATAACTGAAGTTCAAAATGCTTTTGTAAGAAAATGACCTGAAGCGAAATAGAATCCCTAGATTTTTCTGTGCACGCACCTATTTTATTTTTTATTTTTCAATTAATCTGATCTCTTTCGAATTTACTAATTAAGAAATCTGTATAAATTTATAGATAATTTCAATAGTAAATTAATAAAGTGTTTATAAACGACTTTTTTTGCATATAAACATTATTTTTATAATAATTTTATTTGAATTCACACGGTTGCATTATCGACCGCTAGTGATCGATAAAAGTATGTGACCAACAACACTAAAGACTATCTATGTATCACGGCTGCTCTGTTAGAAATGTTGATAATTTTAATGCTGTACATTGGCATATTAAATTAATGTCAAAACTCGAGTCTATTAAATTTGAATTAAATCACTCGTTGAAAAATCCATATTAATTCACTTGAAAGAAACTAAAAATAATTTTACAAAACTTCAAAAATGTAAACTTGTAAAGTATCACACAGTTTTCGGTGCATAAGGTAAAAAAAAAAGATTTTTTTGAAAATTGGTAACTTTGATGAGTCAGTCTCAACTATTTTAATATCTATAATTATTTACGTATATAAACGGAATTCCACATCACTTTCAGTCGCCAAGTCAACTACTGTTCAGGGAACAGTTGTTTATAAGGATTTTTTTGATTCACTATATACGGACTATTTTTAAAACACATAGTTCTCTATCATTTTTTTAATGTGTTACGCTTTCTCGATTTTTTGCGTACACTATAGCAAATAAACACGCGCGAAGTTTTTTTATTTCATGCAGTTTGTAAATTGAATCGTAAAATTAATAACAACACATTTTTTAATTGCATAGTATCTATTTTTATAAAATTTTTCCTATCCTAAAATACCAATATTCGATTTAAAACGCGTGAGTACAATTTAGTATTTTAAATATAATGATTTTTGTTTAAAAATACCAATTTCGGTTGAATCACACAAAAATTACCTAGATTTGCTGAAAAATTGTGTTTATTCTTTGATATCTAATAGTTAAAAAATATAAGGTTGAAAACAAGTCTATTTTTTCATGAATTATTTTATGCAAAATAAGCGTAAAAAAATTCATAATTAAAAGCCAGACTTACAAACTAGCGCAATTTTCGGCACATTAAAGACAAGAAAATAACAAAAGAAAAAAGTTTTTTATGAAAACTACCAATTTCTGATGAAAAAAACATACATAATCTAAATGTTTTGAAGATTAATAATGACGTTTATTTATGATACGAATTTTCGATATAAAACGCCAACGTAACTTATAATTGTTAAACAATGACAAATCTTTTTTGAAATATAAGGATTTTTTAAATAAAAATGTCGATCTCCGGATAAAACACTAAACACCAGTATAACCCAAAGTTGTTTATCATGATTTCTCTTTTGAAATTAACATTTTTAATGTAAACAAAATTTTGTTTAAATTGATAAAAAATTACACACCTTTAAAATCAAATGATTTGTCATAAAAAATGTAAATTACCGATAAATGAAGCTAACATAATAGAAGAACGTAATTTGTTGAAAAAATTTTAATCTGTGAAATCTAATGATTTTTTATTAAAAATGTCAATTTTTGACTTAAAACGCTAACATAACTTGAAATTTTTAAAAAATTAGGAATTTTGATGTTGATTTTGGTTTAAAAAAGCTATGTTCAGGTGAAAAACACCAGCAAAATGTTGGAAATTGACCTTGCAAGAGAATTAAAGCACAAATGTTTCTCTATTCCTACAAGGTTTTCTATGATTTTTTTTATTGAAAAAGCTAATTAGAGGAATTATATCTAAAAAGGTCACTCCGCTAAAACGGTCATTCTTTAATAATTAACTGGTTAAAAGAAAGAAACGCCAGTTTTTTATACACAAATATTGTGAAATAACATGCACACCGATGACAAATGATTTTAAACACTAAATATATCATTTTACATACTAAAATGTGATTATATATTGAATCTCCTTTGTGATAAAATGTTACAAAATTGAATTGCATTATCATTACTTTTTTTTCGTTACCTTGTTTATCGGAAAAAAACAGAAAATACAACAGTAACATACATGACATATTTGTTCGCGTCTTAGAGATGCTTCGATTGCCCTGTATATGACGTAATTGTTTGCGTCTTCGAAACTCGTGGATTAATTTATTGACGAACTTTCGATGACTATTCTTGAATAATCAATAGCGATTTAGTTAGTTTAAAGAAAATTTAAATTGTTTCTATAAAGACAACTTTTGTTTTAGTTTTTAGTTTTTAGTTTAGTTGAAAAATATTGAAAGTATCCAGTTTTTTCATTTGATAGAGAAAAACCTCCCTCTATTAGAAAGCAAAATGGTCATAAAGTAAGCACAACTAAGTATATACCTATATATGTCTGTTTGCTATAGTTATCTTAAAAAAGGTTCTGTGTTACCCAATTGAAATCCAAATGTCAAATAAGTATTTGATTTGGAAAAAAATATTTGTTGAAGCGAATTACGCAGGAATATTTGTCTCTTACGAAGAAACCATTTTCTAAATGAATTCCGTCTCAACCTGAGCCAATTATCTAGAACACTCCCAGTTTTTATTTGGGTAATTAACTCAGAACATTGCGCAAGGCGCACTTATGTTAAGCATCGCAACATATGCCATTTTTCGTAAAACGTATTTGTGCATTGTACACATTTGATGTGTACAATAGAACAACGTCACATCCACTTGGGATGTGTGCCTATATTTAACACGTTGATAATTAGGTTTTATCTGTAGATACTACAATTAACGTTTGTTCTAAAACAGGCCATTATGAATAGAAGTAACTATAAAAGACGTTTCTTTTATTTCAAGGCTTGGTAAATAAAATATTTATTATAATTATTACTATATAACTTTTTTCTAGGTGGAATTAAAAATAGTTCAGAAAGTATCCTTAAACAGGGCAATAATTTTCATAACGGGAAACTTGACAATTTGCGAACTTTAAGTACATTTTAAACAAAGTGGACCAATGGATATTTCACGCCGCTATGATGAGAAACGCGTCGGAGTTGGGTAAATTCAAGGTCGCCGCGGAAACTTGAAAATTTGCTAAATTTAAGTATATTGTAAACAAAGTGGACCTCTGGCTATTTCGCTGGCCTCCACTACGATGAGAAACGCGTCGGAGTTTGATAAATTCAAGGTAAAAATTTGTGAAATTTAAGCACATTGCAAACAAAGTGGACCACGGGATATTTCGCAGGCCGCCACTACGATGAGAAACGCGTCGGAGTTCGGTAAATTCAAGGTCGCCGCCCCGTTGCCAACACCAAACAAATATTCTGATTTATTTTTGTGGAGAAAATGTCGTATTATCTTGTATTTTCATTTGTTTAAATATCATTTTTAACTTTTACCTTACTGATTTTTCATATTTATCTTCAGTTCGGTAATTATTTTGGAATAGTTCCAGTTGTTTACCGACAAGTAATTAATCATTCACCGAATTTATCTGATATCCGCTACTTCGGTATAAATTCAGTAATTTGTCATGAATAAATTTTTGTCGCGCACATCGCGCATCTCTTCAAGCGATTCTGCATTCAGCTGCGTTTTTCGGAAAATTATTTAAGTTACAATCAGGGCTAACTGTTAAAACCCGAGAATTCGCCTAGAATTTTGAGGACCGGGGTCGAAAATTCAACTATTTTGTTGAACATTCATCTTTTCTGATTTAAAAGTAAAACTTTTCTAAAACATTCATCTTTTTAGCTTTGTTTGAAATATCTGATATTACATTATTAGTTAAAAATTCATATTTTTTGTTGTTGAAAATTAAACTACTTGGTTGTAGGTAGAATAAATTTAATAAAAAATAATTTTGTTGTTGAATTTTTATCATTTTAGTTGGAAACTCATCTATTTGTTTGAAAATTAATTTTTATTTTAAATTAAAATTTAACTACTCCAGATAAAGATTAATAAGTTAATGCCAGTTAAAAATGTATCCCTCTGATTAAAAGTTGAATTGTTTTGTGGAAGATTTATCTTTTTAATTCAAAATTCAACTACTTGGGTAAAAATAACTTTTCTCTTTTTATAATATTAACCTTTCTAAGATCGAAATTCGTCTTTTTTTCGTAGGAAACTAATCTTCGTGGTTTAAAATTTCCTCTTTTTTTATTGAAAACATGAAACTGTTTTAGCTGAAACCTTAACAATTTAGGTAACTTCCATCCAAAATTCATAATTTCAGGTGAAAATTAATTTTTCTATAGACTCTCAATAGCAGGATTCGCTTATTTTAACAAAAAATATTTTTGCAACAATCAAATGTGTTATTGAATCAACCGAAATTTGTTTTATTCAACCCAATTTTCATTTACTTCCAAGAAAAAATTCTTCTGAATTTATTTTGTAAGCTTCGAAAGGATTTCACGCGATTTTATGGGAGACGTTTATTATGTACAAAATTTAAAAAAAAATACTTAGCCCCTTGATTTAATATTTAAAAAATGGCATGCCACTATTTTGATTACTATTGTTCAAAATTTATGCTACCATTGACATTACTTTGAATTTCTTAATGAGGCTGAGATCTAGATACTATCAAAATTGGTAAGATATGTACATGATAATCTATGGTATCACTATTTTAGTATAGAACCCTGTAACAAATCAATGTTTTTTCCGTGCTCGTCAAGTTGAGTACAATTTGGATTTCGCATTGAAAACTAGCATATAAATGTTCAAATTTATGGACAAGGCCTATATGAATTTTTAAATTTGACTGTCAGAATTTGATGCGTATATCTGTAGAATGCTGGCAGCTGCTATTTATACTTTTGTATATGACAATGAGTCACGTTCCCTGAAGTTGGTTCTCCTTTATTTCACTTTTAGTTTTCGCCTTCGTTTTCATTTTGCTTTAAACTTTTGCGAATAAAAAAAATACTCATGAATACGTACCAGAGTTCTGCATTTCAATTTGATTCAATTTCGGGATTGAATTAATCTCCAGGGATTCACTTGTCTGATCTGTTGAAAAAAGTAATAATTAGGGTGACCGAAAAGCTTCATTTTCAAAATTGACTGACATAGGAAAGTACACATAATGTATATATTATGTACATGTTTCAAGAATTGTGGAGAGGGGGTCAAACCCCGTTGATCTCTTACTTGTCTACAGCCTTGAGCATTTTAATAATGTTAAATTTGTAATATATAATCTTTTATAGGTGGAAAAAAATCAAATAAAATAAATAATAAGAAGATAAAAAACTAATATAATCCGAAAGGAAAAATTTTCAACAAGTTTTATATTTTTAATCGAAGAATTTAATTTTAAACCAAATATTTGAATTTTTAATCAAATTGTTGAATTTTCAAGCTTGACAGATCAATTTTCAATCCAAAAGGACAAATCTTCTTCCAAATAAACGAATGTTTAACAATACGCAGCACAGAAAAACTACAGGCTTATTTTTGTCGCAGCTCATTTGTTATGTTTTTGAAATCAGTTTTTTTTTTGAAAAATGAGAATACTTAAGTGTGAATCTATAACATAAACAAGTAGCTTAATTCTTATTCTCCTGTGTCTCATTTTTGTTGCAACTCAAAACAACACCGAGTCACTGTACTTTTGAGGATCGACGTTTTTCTCTGAGTTGAATACAGTCAAACTCGTTTATTGCAACTCCTTAGAAACGTAAACACTTCGTTTATTGCAACTCGAGAGGGGGCCCACCACTCCACGTATACGGAAGGTATCTCACAATACATTCTGGCTTCCACGCTGTCATTGGCTTTATGGAACATATGACCATCAGTGGTGGGAGTTGGGGAAGTTGCGATAGACGAGTATCGTGGATTGCAATAAACGGGATTTGCAATAAACGAGGTTTGACTGTATTTGACAAAAAAATGCATTTTTTGAAGAGAGTTATAAGTTATCGATAATTACTAATTATGATTAAATTGGTGGATGTAAGCGAATCTCACAATGAGAATGTAATCGCCAAAGCCGTATGTGCTTTGAGGACTATCTTCAAAGTCCAATTTAAACATAAATTCAGTTCCAATTTATCATTCTACTTCGTCACAGTTTTTGGTTGACTTGCAAATTTAATTCTTCACTCTGCATTCCGGGATAAAAGGCATGCAGAAAGATCCACTCGACATACAGTTGGCTTAGTTCGATGACGGTAACAAAAATAATGACGCTGTCGTTTATTAAAGCAATGCTCTAACTACTTATCAACACTATTTTGATTATTAAATCTCCATCATCACTTAATCCTATACCCTGGTCAACCCCAGAACATCATCTTGTATCAATTTTCATGATTCAGTATAACGTGTATGCACAGAAAATCGCCGATCCTCCATTGTACACCGAAATCGGTGTTCAAGTGATTTGAAACAAATTTGAGCCACACAAGTTCATTCGGAGAATCTAGGGGAAAAGCATCATTTAGACACTGTTTTTTCTCATGCCGAGCAACGTGAAGTGTCGTCTACAAACTGTCAGTCACCTGTCAAGATGGTTTTTCCGGGCTTTATTTGGGTGAAATAGATGTTGATAAGCAGGTCAGTTATGATAATAATTACCTAGCATTTAATTTCCTCCCATTTACCAGTGACTGTTAGTATCTTGGAATAAAAGTTGTACATGGCGTGATATAATATCCAAATCTTAGGTTAGTCAAAACCTACATGACATTCAAACCACTAAAGCCGTGATGTAAAAACTAAATCGTGACCATCTGCATCTTAATTGATGCCTGTTCGTTTGAAGAGATTTCCTCTAGATTTTGTGTATTCAAAAAAGTGAAGTTAGCTGGTGGTTGAAGTGAAAATACCTAATTGTATATGTTGACAGTCATGACTGTTTGTACACATCCCGGCTTCAGTTTAAATATCGACGGCCATGACTAACCTAATATTTGGAAGTTGCATTAGGAAGTTATCATTTTATTCTAAGTGACTAGTACACACTGTTAAATGAAAGAAAGTTGAAAATTAGACAAATATTATTTCAATTAGTTTCCTTATTAACAATTATTTAGTCTAATATCGCAATGAGAATAGTTGCTTTGGCAGGTGTTCAGGTGGCTGACAGCGCGGTTCAGCACTCCGCAACTCTCGGCATTGTGCCAAAATTCAGCCTCCAAATGATACTTTCCCCTAGGGACCTAGGGCCTAGATGCCCAGATGTGCATCTACGTTCAGAGGAATACATTTGAGACTTGAAAATTGTTTCAAATGCTCATGAGAGATCAATGAAATTTAAGCTACAACAAATTTAACACCAGCGTTTTTCTGTGTATAACACCTGAAATGGGACTCTTTGACAACATCCGAAATGGCCATTTCGGATGATATATATGTTATTGGAATGAAAAAAAGGAACTGTCCATTGATGATTTGACATAGGTCGCGAAGGAAGTTTCGCATTATGGTAGATAGGAGTGCTCGACTGTGAAAAGAAGCTTTTCAAGAATTGAAAAACTGGCATTCTCTGTTGCATAGAGAGACGTCTATGGAATATCGGTCTATTTCTGGAAATGAAATGGATACATAAGGACATGTTTATCAGCATCTTGACAGGTACTCTCCATTACGGATTGAAGGACACGAACAAAAATCTACTCGGCATATAGTTGTTTCGTTAGATGACGATAACCAAAATACTGATTGCTACAGGATCTCACAGTTTCGTCTATTAAAGCTATGCGCCGACCATTAACGAACCCTGTTTTGATTATTTAATCAGATCATTACCTGGTTGAAAGTTGAATTTCTATGTTAAAAATTTATTTTAGTTGTTGTTCAACTATTTATTTGAAAGTTTAACTGTTTTGCTGAACATTCGTTCTTGTGACTAGAAAATTCATAATTTTGGATTCGGATATCAACTCTCTTCCAAAAAATTCGTCTTTTTGGCGTGAAAATTTAACTACATATCTATTTGAATTTGCAACTGTTTTTGGTTTTTTGTTTAAAAGTTCAAGTATTTGGAGAAACATATTCAAAATAGCGTGACGTACTTTTCGAATGACAAAATTTTCAAATGTTTAAAAAGGATGGAAGTTTCTATTAGCGTGCACGATGCTAATTTTTTTACGCTTCTAAGCAGACTGATGTTAATCACCGTCTACAAGGTTGAGCGTCCTGTGTCGACTTGTTCCGTGGTGTTTACTCTTTTTTTGAGTCCTTAAAGCCTCGAGCTAAAAAATGTGGCTCAAACGCAAGGTCATCAACGAGTCGTTGGCGCGGTTCGCCACGAGAGATTTTGCTTCTGCGAGTTTTGCATAACACATATTATTCAGAAAACGTCCATTTGCAGTTTTTCTAACCCTTTTCTTCAGCTTTTTATGGAAAGTCCTTAATTTTTTAAATACGTATATAATAAGCCTGACACAATTATATAATATTATATGTTTATAATATACTTAAACATCTAAATCTGTATAAATGCAGCTCCAAGAAATTCGTTTTTTGCAAAAATGTTTTACTTTTCAGAGTTAAAGAACGATTATAGAGCATAAAATTTATGTTGATACAATAAAAAAGTTATAAAAAAAATCGTAAAGAGTGCCAAGGACCCATAACGATATACGAAAAGTATATATATATATATATATACATACATATATATATATCAAAAAAAGATGATAACCTTGCTGTGTTTTACACTGCAGTCCATTTGAATCAAGAAACTCTGATAATCTGCTAGACCGCTCAGTTATTCGAAACTTGTGATTCGGGATAATCTGTAGTAATCCACTTCTAATATGGAGTAATTCCGTTCTTAGCCGAAGTAATTCACTTTCAATCCAGTTTTATTTGTTTGTAATCCGTTGTAATCCACTTATAGTCAGAGTAATTCTGGTAATATAAGTAATTCACTTGTAACTCGTAGTAATTCTGGTAATATAAGTAATCTACTTGTTATCTGATAATTCGAAGTAATTTAAGTAATTCAAGTAATTAATTTTTAGTCCAGAATAATCCACGAAATTTCTATTAATTATCTGGATAATCTAAATAGTTTAGGTTTCATTTTCTAAACTGAAAATTTGGCTATTCTATTATTTGGTTAAAAATTTATATTTTTTATTTGAAAAATGCATTTATTTTGTTAATAATTCATCTTTTTCTGTCGAAAATTAGTTTTCTTTGTTGAAAATGTATGGTTTTTTTGTCTCAAAATTATTTAACTAATTTATTGAAAACTAGTTGTTTTTTTTTGTTTGGTAAAATCTGCAGTGAACCCCTGAGGTAATGTCCCCGGAGTTAGTTCTTCCGCGAATTATTCTCTCTTCGGAGACAATTTCTTCTGAGGATTGACGTTTCCTTTTTGGTTGGCAAGTCAACTGTTTGGTTACAAATATTTAGTTTTTTCGTTGTCGACAATCCATGTATTTTATTAAAATTTGGTCTTTTTATGTAGAAAATTAATATTATTGGTTGAAAATTCAATTATTTGATTGGAAGTTGAACTACTATGTTAAAAAGTCACGTTTTGGCTAGAGATGCATCATTTTAGTTATAAATTTGTTAATTTTGTTAAAAATTTAAATATTTGGTTAAAAATTGATTTTTTCTGGTAAAAAATTAACTTTTTAATTCGAAATTTACTAATTTGGTTGAATGTTTGTATTTTTCGGTCTTGGTTTAAACATAATTGTTTTCGGTTGAA
The DNA here is from genome assembly GCF_010883055.1 of Belonocnema kinseyi. NCBI lineage: Eukaryota > Metazoa > Arthropoda > Insecta > Hymenoptera > Cynipidae > Belonocnema > Belonocnema kinseyi. The sequence continues at coordinate 83,141,944 of NC_046665.1, read as the reverse complement.
AAGCCCACTATTTGTTCAAAAATTAATGCAGTTGTTGAAAGTAAACAATTTTTTTTAACAGTATCCTTCTTAGCTGAAAAGTCAACTGTTTTGTTAAAAATTCGTCTTTTTTTTGCCCCAGCTGAAACCTGATGTTTCTCATGATAATATTTCTCGATAACTCGAAGTTCGATAATTCGAATTTCTCGATAATTCGAAGAAAGTTGTGTGCCCCGCCGTGATGATAACCTCTATAATTCGAAGTACAGCTGGTCAAAATTTTCACGTTTGATTATGATTTTTTTTGCATTATAATATTAACTGGAAAAACATTTTCACACTGCCCACATCGACTGTACTTCAAGGGAAATTCATAATACGTTCTATGGGCGTATAATAAACGTATAAAAGAATCGGTCCCGGAGCACTTCGAATTATCGAGGTTTTACTGTATTTTGTTGAAAATTTGTATAATTTTAGTTTTGGTTGAAATTAGATTTTTTAAACTAAAAATTGAACTATTCCATTTTTGTGGAAAATTGAACTTGTTAGTTTAAAAGTGAACTGTACATAGTTGAAATTTTTTCAGTTGGAAGTTCAACTATACTTCGTTGAAAACTATATGTGTTTTGTTGCGAATTCGTTAACGGTAGTATATTAATATTCTTTGTTAAGCATTCAAATATTTGGATTAAAATTGATCTATTTGATTGAAAATTGAATCATTTTATTAAAAAGCAATGCTTTTTGTTGAAAATTCGCGTGAGTCTAGTTTAGGCGGAGTTGTCCAAACACACAATTTTATGTAATTCAGGCATTATTCACCTCCGATGGACCCCATTTTTAGTAGTTTTTCCCCCTCGATTTGAAGTAAAGTTTAAACAAGAATATTCGTTAAGAGCATGTACCGAGTGTCACTTGAGCAATTCTTTTAAACAAACTCACACAAAGTAATCACGAGAATGAATTTTCCATACTTGTCAGACGTCTATCTTTCCTTTACGCCTGATGTTTGATAATTACGCATTCAAAACTATAATTTAATTTTTAAATTATGGACATTTTTAATATGATAAACATATATTATTAATAAGTATAATATCATGTAGTATCAAGGAATATTTAAAGCGAAGGGATAGATTTTTTTCCACTAAAAATGTGATTTCTGATTTAAAAAAATCACTGTCATTTTTAAGATCTAAGTCGACTTACGTTTTGGCATAAAATTGACGAAGAATCTTTTTGGAATGTCTTTTTACAAATCAAAAGTATATTTTATGGTTATTTAAATGTTTTCACAATCTGATACATGTATTGTTACTATTTTTTGGTTAAACACATTTGGAAGCGTTTTGTTGTAATTTCGTGCCAAAACCTAAGTCGTCTTAGATACTTCTTTTTAGGGAACGGTTCAATTTCATTCCAAAAAGATAACATCTCGTCAGTGAGGCGAATTTTCATCGCCATGTCAAAAACATAGTTTTCAATTTAAAAACAGGAAGCTACTACTTATAAAATGGCTGATAATAAAACTCGTTTTCAATATTTCGTTCTATTCGATCGAGATTCTTATGGAAGCGTTCGATCGTGACGAGATTCTTGTTTTTTTACCATATGTTTTCACAACTATTATTTTGATTGCCAAATTGAACACGAAAAATTGAGCCTTGTTTTTAATATATTTCATAACAATATTTTCATTGTTATAAAACTGTTAAAAACACTTATGTCTATTAAATTTATTTCTCCATAGGAAACTATGTTTTTTTATATTTTCTTCTTTATAATTGACATTTTTGAAATACAAATTAAAATATTATAACTATATTATATTAAAATTATCTTTAAAAAATTTCAGAATATAAAGAGAATGCTGAGATTTATAAATATTAAAAAAATTTTAAAGAATTTGTAAAGATTTCAAGAGCATCACAAATTTTATTGAGTTTCCTGGAAACATTTGAAAAGATTTTGTATGGTGAAATATTTATTTGAAGAGAAAGTTTAGAAATATTTAAAATGATTTCGTAATATGTAGAAAGAAAATGTAGAAGTTTTTTTAATTTCCAAGAAAACAAAATTTTAGATTTAAGGACAACTTTTTTAATTTGGTAGTGTGCTAAACAATTCTGAGAAAAATTCGAATTAGTTTAGAAGATATTATTAGAAAGTTTTGAAACAATTTGAAAACTAATTTATAAGTTTAAAAAAGATCAAATTTTCTTAAAACAAAAAGTCGGGTTTAGAAGGTTTTGAAATTAAATTTCTAAGCTTCTGAAAGATTTTTAAAGGTTTCATTGTAATACATTATTATTATTTTTAATTAATTTTTAAAGAAAATTTAAAAAATATTTCAAAAGATATCCAAAAATATCAAACAAGTCTGGAAGATACTAAGGAAGTTTTTCAATATTTTTCACAATTTTAGGAATAATTCGAGTTAGATTAAAAGATATTTAGGAATTCTAGAAGTTTTGAAGAAATTAAAAATATTTTCAAACTTTAAAAGATTTTCGAAAGTTTATAAAAAATTTTTAATTTCTTTGAAACTAGTTTTTTTTTAAAAGTTTTTGGGGAGTAGAAGATTTATATATTTCAAGAGCATGAAAATAATATACACGATTCCAATTATTTAGGGTTTAGATTAATAAACTAATAGTAATTAATAACCTACCTTAGTTAAGAATTAATTATTTATTTATTTAACGAATTCATTTTTGGCGAATTTGATCAGAATTTAGACATGAGACGATATGATTGGTAAAAAATGAATGCACGAGATGTTGATTTTAGAATATGTTTTGAAAACGAACGAAACCAATCAAGATTCTCGTATCGAAATGCAACACTAAATATGTTTACTCATTAAAAAAAGCTACAGAACTTTTACTCTAAAACCCAGTTACTTTTTTTATCATACAGTTCTCACTGGTATCCATTTCGTACTGGTTTGCGCTATATACTATATGTTTAAAACTTTAAACCATATTTATATGTCTCAAAGGTCCCAGCACGTGGGTGGAGAAGTTCCCAATGGCAGCGGGGTCAAGACAGAGTCCTGTTAACATCGAAACTGAACGAGCAGAATCCGACCATGAGGCTCTAAGCAGCAAACCTTTACGTTGGAAGTATCCGTCAACTTCATCTAAGAAGTTGGTTAATCCAGGATACTGTTGGAGAATCGACTGTGATGGCGAAGGCACTTGTAAGTCAACATTGTTTTCTCATTTTCAATGCAGTCATATTATTTTTTGTTCTAATCACTTAGGAATGGTCCATAGATTATTTTTTTGGTTGCGTTGTCTGTTTATCATTTGTCTGCCTTGTTTTGGTTTATGGTAAGATGATGTTTCTGTAATTTTAAATGTTAAAGGGTTTTTAATTTTAATTTTAAATAATTATTTATTGTTTTAAATTTTATATTTAAACATGAAAAGTCAAACTAACTTGATGAGGCCCTACGTCTAGTTGGTGACACGTCGTTGTTGTTTATAACACGAAATAAATTACCAATAAACCAAAAACTTACGATCAATTTATTAATAGAATCTTGGTCGAAAACCATAATATGAAAGTAAAAGGCCATAAATTATGTTACAAATGAGAGGGGGGGGGGGGTACCTTATATGAACTTAGATAACATTTAGTACGTTTCCTGATGATAAATTTGAACATAGTTTGCGAATTTAGTGAACGATGCCCTTGCAACGGCACAGTTCAATAATAAACTAATACGTTTGAAAAGCACTACCATATTTTGTACTTAAGGGCATGTGATACTTAGAAAATTGTCGATTTTACCAGATTTAGGTTCCCAAGGCTTTTTTTCTAGAATAATATATAGTTTGTCTTTAAAAATTGGGAAATGATAGCGAACATGCTAACGGACGTTCCCATACACTTTTTTGTGGGTGAATTAGAAAAAGTTTTAATTTAGCAAAATGTGGTTAATTTGTATAGAGCTTAGGAAATAGTATCGATTTTTTCAGTGTTAGATGCTCCCGGCTTTTTTCCTAGGATAAAAAATATTTTGCCTTCAAAATCTGGGAAATGATAGCGAGCATGCTAACGGACGTCCCCACACACTTTTCTTGTGTTTTTTTATCAAAAAATTTTTGATATTGCTAACAACGTGCGTGTATATTTCGAGGTTATGTGTGTTACAATTCACCCGAGCGTTACTTCAAAACTACACAATATTTCTGGCCAAAAACTTTGGACTTACAAATAAACATAGTAACTAATCTCCCGGAACTAAACTTATTTGCAGGCAATCAAAAAAGTTTATTTCATAAATAATTTCCAGATTATCGGAAAGGCAGAGATGAAAAACGGCGTAACCTCTAAATAATGCATATGCATACAATTTTTATTTAGCATAATAAATTTCTTTTGTTATTATCCCTCAAAAAAGAGTCCGGGGACGTCCGTTATGATATTTTATAGCATCTACGAATTCAGTTTTTAAACATTTTCATTTTTGTGGAAAAAAGCCGGGCAAACTGTAAGTACTAGGTAGTCTGATAAGTCCCTGAAAAAAGAAAACACGGAGACGTTTTTTTGGCCAAAGTCGGTTTTATTTTTCAACATACTCTCCTTTTAGGTCGATTCAGCGAGTCCAACGATTTTCTAACTTTTTGATACCGTCCGAAAAGTACTCGATCGGAAGGTCTCCAAAATACGCCTCAGTTTCAGCTATGAGCTCCTCATTTGAGTAAAAACGCTTACCGGTGAGCCATCTCTTCAGGTTAGGGAACAAGTAATAGTCGCTGGGGGCCAGGTCTGGTGAATACGGTGGCTGAGGAACCAATTCGAAGCCGATTTCATGCAATTTTCCTTGTGCAACTAAGCATGAATGAACAGGCGCATAGTCGTGATGATAAAGCGGTTTTTTCTTCTTCAAATGTGGTCGTTTTTCGGCGATTTCGATTTTCAATCGGTCCAATAATGATGAATGGTATGCTCCGGTTATGGTTTTATCTTTTTCAAGATAGTCCACGAATATAATGCCATGTGCATCCCAAAATACGGAGGCCATAACCTTTCCGACTCATTGTTGCGTTTTTGGACGCTTCGGAGCACTTTGGCCCGGTGGAACCCACTTTTTTGCCTGTTGCGTTGACTCAGGAGTGTAGTAGTGGATCCAGGTTTCATCCATGGTTATGAATCGGCGCAAAAACTCGGTCGGCTTACGCGAAAATAATGCCGAATTCTGCTGGGAAGTTGTCACACGAATTCGTTTTTGGTCCACTGTGAGCAAACGCGGCACCCATCGCGCGCAGAACTTCTTCATGCCCAAAACTGAATGCACGATATTGCCCACACGTTCCAATGATATGCCTACAACATTGGCTACCTCTCTCAATTTCACTTTGGAATCATTCAACATCATATCATGGATTTTTTCGACATTTTCTGGTGTAGTGACCTCTTTTGGGCGCCCAGATCGTTCA
>NC_046665.1:83120453-83136412 GCF_010883055.1 Belonocnema kinseyi | reverse complement strand
AGGCGTCATTTGAAGGATCAAGCTCGACGAAAATGGTTCACATTAGTGAATACTAATGCCATCTCTTAGAATTTTCAGGTACTTATCAGACTGCTTAGTATCACATGCCCTTAAAACGTTTTCCCCTATTTCTCTCTTTTTCCATTTTTCTCATTTTGTTCCGCTTTAATACGAACAGACTTAAAAAAACCTATTAAGAAAACCCTTCTATTTTTCGTTAAAAATTCTACTATTATATTTATGTTGGGTTTGGGATCCATCTCTTTCGGTTGAAAATTTAATCATTTTGTTGACAATTGCTGTCATTTTGTTAAAAATTCTTTTTTTAAATCAAAAATTTGATCGTTTTGGTTGAAATTTGAACTGGTTTGTTAAAAATTGTTGTTGTTTTTTTTTTTGTAGAAGATTCATCTCTGGTTCAAAAATATTCCATTTTTACAACATTAATCTTCTTGTTTAAAAAAATCATCTTATGGGTTGAACCTTGAACTCTTTTGTTCAAAATTAATTTTTTGTAAAGATTCATCTCTTTAGATTTTTGTTGTTATTTGAGAATTCATTTTTTTGACTAAAAACATTTCGGTTCAATTTTTTTAAATTTATCTTTTTCAGTTGAAAGTAAAACTATTTGGTTAAGAATTTTAGTTGAAAATTTAACCATTCGGTGGAAAATTCGTCTTTATGGTAGAAAATTAATCGCCTGGATTGAAAATTGATACTTTTTGGTTAAATGTGCAACTTTTTTATCCTAATTAATCTGTTTTGTTTGAGGATTCATCAATTAATCATACAATTTGGTAGGAAATTAAACTTTTTGGTTAACAATGACCATTTTTTGTTAAAAATTCATATTTTCGGGTTGAGTTCAGCTTTTTTTATTTAAAAATTCAAATACTTGGTTGAAAGTTGAGCTACCTTGTTAGGAATTCGTTATTTTTTAAGACTCACCTCTATGCTTGAAAATTGAATTTCTTGTTGAAAATTTCTAATTCATGATGGGGAATTATATTGATCCGCTGGTATTAAATTAGTTGGTGTTTCTTTACTTGGTCTTTAGGGTCCAATAATAAAAAAACTTTATTTTTTAATCAGATGTTTCAACTTATGTGAGAGTCCTTTTCAGTGATTTATTTATAAACAAAACCAAAATTTACATTTGAAGTAATATGCTTTCGATACAATGCCAGTTACGATAAAAAAGATACACAATTCGAATTATTTTTTTTATCTGAAAACTTAACTATTCCATTTTTGGTTGGAAATTTATCCTTTATGAAATGAAAGATCAACTATTTGGTAGAAAGTTCAAGTATTTTGTTAAAAATTCGTCTTTTTGGTTGAAAAATTCATATTTCGATTGAAATTTCATCAATTGTTTGAGGATTTAACAATTTTGGTAAAATTTCGTTTGTCCCGTTTAGTTCAAAACTGATTGAAAATACGGTTTTTCTTAAAAAAACTAATCTTTTATCGTAGAAAAGTAATCTTTATTGGTTGAAAAGGAACTTCTTTGTTGAAAATACAACTTTATTCGTAAGAAATAGTCTTTTTGGCTTGAAAAGGTAACTATTTGGTTAAAAATGAATTTGGTAGTTCTTGAAATATAGTTTTTTTTTATTGAAAATTCATCATCTCTTCACTAGAAAATCTTTTTTAGTTGAAAATTCAACTATTTGGTTGGAAATACAATATTCTTCGACTTGAAATCTGAGGAATTAAAAGTGTATCATATTTAATTCAATATATTCAATCCTTATATGAGAGCCTATCCGGAATAGAATCAGTGGTAAGCCTTTTTCATTTTTCGGTTTTACGAACGTCTATTTAAAATAGACACCAAATACTGGCATCGAGAACTGCATTTTACAACCAGAAAAAATTTCTAGAGCCAAAAAAACTAATTTTCTGGATATGTGTGAAAATTTGTTTGATTCAACTAAATATTGATTTATTTAACAAAATATTTAATTGACCCAACACAATTTTTATTTGTTGAGTTAACTAAATACTCAATCTACTAAAAGATGTGGTTAGAACAACCAAAAAATTAGTTGAGTCAACCAATTATTTCGTTGCCTATATAATAACCATATCCTATGGTTGAACCAACAAAACTGCATTTGCTTAAAAAAAATATTTCTGAGTATATCCTTGGATATACAATGCATTTAAGTGTAGTTCTTTTTCTATTTGAGTCATAACAATGTATAGATACAATATATAGTGAATATGTGCCGTTTAAGAAAGAAAATAATAAATTCACCTGGGAATTAATTCTTAGTCGAGGTCAAATGGCCAATGAATCGAAAAACCTTGAATTGCAAATTGTGCGCATAATATTGTTGACACAAGTTCCGCCTAGTTGAAAATTTCACCAACTGTATGCTCATTTTCTTTGAGATCCAGTATATTCAGATGAAAATCCTTGTATAGAAATCTCTAAGGATCATGCACGAGGTTTCCTATTCAGAAATTTCGTAAAGGATCTTCAAGGAAATAAACGAAAGACCAAATATACATCAAATGTATATTTAAAAAAAACATGTATGTATAATAATGCAAAAAAAAGGTAAAACACACAACTACTTGCAGCAACCCTAGCATTCTTCTGGGAAATCAGAGACCGCAATCGCGCTGGTCTTTTTTGTAGCTAATTTTATACTGTCAATTTCACTCGAACTGAGAAAATAGAGAAAATGTTTTTCTCCAGATAACTCTAATATCGAGGAAAATTTAGATCAACCGAGTTCCAATATTTGGGTAAAAATAATGTGCTCTTTCATATTTTCAAACAAAAAATGGACTTTGTAAAAAATTCCCATTCGAAGTATTCAATTAATTAAAAAAAATGTGTCCAGAGTTCAAATAAATCATGTTAGATGGTACATTTAGCATTTTACTTTATCCCCTGACAGTTTATACTTCTTTCTTTTCTTAATTGTTGTATGGGTAAGAATTACAAGTGGAAATAATTTATTTTAACTTAAAGGCCAATTATTTATTTCTTAGAAAATGTTAATTTTCTTGTTTTAGTAAATGACTAAATTTATCAGTTAGCCATGTATCATTTGAACGATAGTAGTAGTAGTATTTTAACCTATAATGAAGTATATGTATTGATAAATTGGTGACCATTCCTTGTCCTCGTGAATTATGCTGAAATATAATGATTGTCCGCAATATCTGATAATCGAATGACTAATATCTTTGGAAAAATTAATGAAATTGCGTCAAAAACAGTTTTTGGAACCAGTCAATCATTATAACAGTTAGAGACTAATCGCACTGTGCTTTCAAAATCACTAATCTGTATATAACTTGATGTGACCAATCATACAATCATTGGCCTAAACTAATCACTTTGTTGTCATAGTAAAATCATTGTGTTTTTAAAAATATTTTTCTTAATTTTTTACATGTAAATTATTTACTACTTTTAACACTAAACCTACTATGGTAATTCGAATCTTTATAAAATAGATTATCCATTTATGTATTTTAAAATATCATTCGACGCCAGTTTTTTTGTGCAAATTCTTAAACTGGAAAAATTCCTCAAGTGCCCAATCATTATACCGATTCCCTAGTTGGGTGTACTACCTTTTGTTTCAGAGGATAATTAATTTATTATGATATCTGATTATTTATTCACAGTCAGTTTATTCAGTTTTGTAAAGGCAGTGCGTTGTCGCAATCGTCAAAATTCAAAACTCCAGTATACATGATGAATAATTAATATGACGTTTCTATGATAATATGTCTGATTTATAATACACAGCGATTTTCAGACATTGTTTTTCATTCGTCGTTTCGTCACAAAGTTAATATTAGCTGAATACAAAATTTATTTATAATTTTATAATTCCTTATTTCGTCACACTTTTGGTTCCCGATACTTTTTTATTGAAATCTAAAATTTGTTTCTTGTCGCAAAATTTTCTTTTAAAATTACATATAAACTATTTTGGGTTTTTGAAAGGTGCATGATCTCATTCTGAAAGACGACTTCGTGCAGAATCGCGATTCAATGTTTATTCATATGTTTTCAAGTCATATTGAACAAACTGAAACGATATAGTTTCCTGTAATTGCCATTCCGTCCATTGTTTTCTCTCTTGCTTCCGCATTCTTCGTTTTTGTTCCATATTGTTATCAGTATTAATGATCAGCTAAAGACAATTTCGTAAACAGTATATACAATATTTATTCTGTGTAAGTTATTGTTCACAATCTCAAAGAAATTCGAGAGGTAAAATTTAGCGAGAGAGTAACAAAATACAAATTAGCATCGCACCTCGAGTCCTTCATTTGTATTGGGGATCTCGTGATATCATGCGTCAGGAAGCACGTGATGGTAGATCATGAGTGATGTATAATTTTTTCGTCGCTGAATAACAGCCGTTCCTATAACTGCAGTTCGAAAAGATCAAGAAGATCAATTTGTCACAGATGCTCCTATAGGTATATCAAGAAAGATATAGATCAATGAGATAGTTCTCTTCCCAGTAGATGTATCCGAGTATGCGGAGCATACCAACAACTTATTGACTTTATCTACCTAATATTTCCATTAAAACACTTACGTTTGAAATTCAGCTTGAAGTAATTATAATCACATTCCTATCTTTCTTTTTGGGGAAAAACTTTGCGCGTGACTACTGCATTTATATTCACTAGTATTGAGCTGCTGTATTGATACGATTATGTAATTGATATGATTATCCACTTGACGTTCATGAGCCGTCTATAAACTATACGTTATACATTTGAGAGGGTCGCGCCAAAAATGATGTTCAGTGGTAGCAAAGAGAGGGGGTTTCTAAATTAATAAGTTTTAAAATCACTTTATTTCAAATTTCACACTCTTTCCCCTATTCTCTTCTTTTTTTCATTTTCTCAGATATTCTTCTTTTTCCCATATTTTCAAGATTCATATTTTTAGATCGGAACTTAACTCGATTGGTTTAAAACTCTGATTGGGTGCAAATTTTAATATTTTGTTAAAAATGCAACTACTTTGTAAAAATTTATATTTTTTGCTAAATAATTCAACTACTTGGTGGGAAGTTAAACTACTTTGTTAAAATTTTTATTTTTATTTAGTTGAAGATTCATCTGTCTCATTAAAAAATCATCCTTTGAGTTGAACTCTTTTTGTGAATATTAATTTTTTTAAGGTTCATAAGTTCAGTTGGAAATTTACCCATTTGGTTGGACATTCAATTTTTTTGCTGAGGATTACTTTTTTTATACTAAAAATATAACTTCCGTTTTTGGCTGACGATTGATATTTTAAATCAAAAACTGATACTTTCTAGTGTAAAAAGAAACTGTTTGGTTGAAAATTTCTTGTATTGTGAGTCAAATACGTCGTTTTTCATCAGAAATTCATCAATTTTGGTTACAAATACAACTTTTATTCAATATTAATCTGTTTTGGTTCAGGCTTGAACTATTTTGTTGAATATTCGCCTTTTTTATTAGATTCGGGTGTTTTTTATTTATAATTTAAATATTTTTTGTTTGAAATATTAACCGCTGCAAGTTTCTTTGGGAATTCATCTTCTTTTGGTTGAAAAATAAAATTACTTTGTTTAAAGTTAAACTAATTTTTGAAAAATTTATTTTTTTATTGATGATTAATCATTTTATTTGAAAATGTATATTTTTGGGTTGAAAGTTGATTTCATTTGTAGAAAAATTGTCTTTTTAATTTGAAAATTTATGTGTTTTGTTGAAATTTGTCTTTTTTGTTAAAAAAACCCATCCTTTTCGTATAGAATGCAAGTTTTTTGTTAAGGATTCGACTATTTTGTTGAAAATTAGTCTTTGTTGAAATATTCATTATTAAATGTTTCATTGAGAAATCATATTTTTTGTTTGAAAAATCAAGTAACGTCAAACGGAGTAATTTCGGACATGTGGGATAAATTCGGACACCCCTAAATTCCCTAAATTGATGGGATAAATTACAGGAAACTGTTCCAAGAATCTGAAATAAGTTCAAGCCATAAATGTTTCTACATTCTGGTTATAAGCATCCACATTAACTAATTTAAATTATCAATTTAGGAATGTCCAAATTTACCCCATTTGACGGTACATTTTATGAAGCTAAACTACTTTTAACAAAGTTCATTTTTTTGTTAATTAATAATTGGAATTGAAAATTTGTATTTTTGGGTTGAAAATTTAACTGTTTGGAGAACATTCGTCTTTTTGTCTTGAAAGTTCATGTGTTTTTATGAAAATTCGTCTTTTTTGGATAAGAGTGCAATTTTTTGTTTAATATTAATCTATTTTTTCGAGGATTCAACTGTTTTTTATTTCAAATTAAAATCTGTCTTTGTTGGCATATTAACTATTATATGTATTGTTGAGAATTCATTTTTTTGGTTAAAAAATCATCTGATACTTTGTTCAAAGTTAAACTAATTTCTTAAAAATAATTTGTTGAAGATTGATAATTTTAGCTGAAAAATCATATTTTCGGGTTGAAAAGTGAACTTGGTAGAATATTTATCTTGTTAGAAAATTCATCTTTTGGTTAAGGATTCAACTATTTGATAAAAAATTGGTATTTTGTTGTTGGCTTGAAATTCATCTATTTTATTAAGGAATTAAATATTTTGTAAAAAATTAGTTTTTCTTCGTTTAATTCAACTGATAAAAAAGTCTCTGTTGGTAGAAAATCAAACTTTTATAGCAGAAAAGTCATCTTTCTTGGTTGAAATGAATTTTTTTTGTTTTAGTAGTCACCTGTCTTCTAAAAGAATCGTCATTAAGCTTGAAAATTTATCTGTATTTTTTTTAAATTTTAACTTTTTTTATTTGTAAATTCGACCATTTCAGTCGAAAATGTATCTTTCTAGGCTGAAAATTCAGCTATTGTTGGTCATATTTTCTGGTAAATAATTCAACTGTTGTGTTAAAAATTGGTCGTTTCGGATTGCACATTCACCTTTTAAGGTAAGTTTGAAAGCGTTTCATATTGAGTTCAATATGGTATTTACATTTATTTTATTTTACAGAATTTATTCCCCTATTATTCTCCTATTTCCTTGAAAAATTACTCATTTTCCCTGTTTTGAGATTATTTTGGTTTATCAACCTCTCAATGATATTGAAGAAGCAAAAGAAAATAGAAACTAGTATGCCTATCTTATATGGCGGTATTTCGCGGTAGCGGACCACATAATGAATCCCAACGACATCAATACGGTCAACTCACGTCATGCCCCTGCAGCAGTCCATAACGGCTACAATCAAGTATATCCTGCTCTTTACCTTTCTCTGTTAGCAACGTAGTGTTCAAAATAAATTCGCAAAATCGTCACGAGAATTTTGATGCTAAAACATAATGCAAATAATTAATCATGGCCACTCGCTCTTTCGTGTTAGAGACTATATGCAATCCATTTATAAATATTTACCACTATTAGTGTTAATGGTATTATTGGTTCAATTTTTCAACCATTTAGATACCAACATGTCTAAATAACAAAATTCTATCTACTGACGCGAAGATTTTATGGCGTTTAGGGCGCTGGTGTTACCAATATAATTTATATTGGATTCTAGTGCTTTCGAGAGTTGGACACCAATTTGCACTCCCCGAGATAGAAGCTTATCATTTTAAAATGTCGAATATTCGTGGAGAAAAATAGATGTTTAAATTTAACATCTTGGATGTTTCAGTTTAACACAAAAATATATTTAGGCATAATATCTCAAAAAGATAGAGGTTACATTTTAATATCGGTATGTTCGATAGTACTATTTTATACTTTGAGCATCTAATATTAAACATCCATTTTTCTTCGTTTACATATATAGTTTATTTATTTTTATTTTTTTTGTTAAAATTTTTCAAGTTATAAATTTTGTTTTTTACACGCCAATAGGTATTGGTATTGAGACTTGACACAAGTTGCCCGTTGTCCGGGCTTAACTTTTGCATTGCAGTCCTGAGTGGAGGTCCTTTGATGGATGACGTGTATAAGCTTGAGCAATATCACTGTCATTGGGGTTGCAGCGATTCGAGAGGATCCGAACATACTGTGGATGGACAAGCTTTCGCTGGTGAAGTATGTAACAAAAAATTACTTTAATTAATTACTATTACTGTAGCTATATACACTCCTGGTGTTGATTATCTACACCAGTGTTGCGAATCAACTAATCGGGCACTGAGCGTACGAGAGGTTCGGCAATCATGATTTCCAAACACACGGCCGTAAAAGGGGCTCCCTTATCCTGAAACGCATAGATTTCGGGGGTAATGCGTGAAAACGTACACAGACGCACTAGCGCGCGGCTCTCGGAAAGGGCGGGAGTATAGGGGACCAAATTCCAGGCGCTCTTATGGAGTTAGGACGCTCGTGTCTGTGGATCGCTCGTAATTTTAAGCCTCGTGCGTTTAGCGTCCGAGTGCAGCTTCTTTAAACAAGTATTTTTCGTACCGATACTGGTTTTAGAGTTACTTTTGTAAATAAGTAACGAATTGTTAGCTAGTTACGTTTTACCTTTTTAGTTATTTTACTAATATGGTTTATGTAGTTTCATTAGTGTACATTTCTTTCATATATTGCTCTATAAAAATGAAGTAACAAAAGTAAGGAAGTTTGTAACTGGAATTTTTCTGAACCCTGAAATTAAAAAAAAATTTTAATCTATAGAAATACTTTTTGAAAGAAAAAAAATGAATTTCCAAATTGATATTCATTCTTTTTTTTAATTAATTTTTAAAGTGAACATTAAAATATTGCAGTTAAAGATTAATCTTTTTAGTTGAATATTGATCAATTTGGGTGAAAATCCAAGTACAGTGACACTCTCCAATAGCCATCCCTTCTATAGGTCTTCCGAGAATTGACGCCGCACTGCAGGTAGGTCTAACAGGAGCTGCGCAGGGTGTGCCGGGTCTGCAGTGGAACTCAGGCGAGCACTCAGGCGTGAACAAAGAAAAACGCAGCGGGCTATAATGAGTTAGTTCCCACCCATCGTCAGCTCTAAAATTGGCTCTATAGTGTGGACAATTGAACTATTTTGGTAGAAAATTCACCTATTTCTTTGAAAATAAACTTTTTTGTTGAAAAATTCATATTTGCGGGTTAAAAATTCCACAGTTTATTTATTTTTTAAAGAAAAATATCCATTTGGCTTGAAATTTAAAAATTTTGGTTGATTTTTTATTATTTATGGTTTTATGGTTGATTTTAATGGTTGATAGCTGAACTGCTTTGAGAAAATCGCTTTTTTTGTTGTTGAAAATTTAGTATTTGTTTTAAATTTATTTTCTTATCTGATAATTTAACTATTCCATTTTTGGTTTAAAATATATATTTTTTTAGTTAAATATTTCTCTTTTTTTCATTTAAATTTGAACTGATTTAATCGAACCGAAAATAAGAAAATCTAACTATCTTTGGTTTAAAATTAATTATATTTCTGTGTGTGGTCTAGATAAATCAACATTTGTCGGTGCAATAATTAATTAATTAAACCTCGAGTTAAAGACCTTGTAATGGGTGAACATATTGACTATTAGCAAATGTATATACTATACAATTATAGTAAGGGGTCATTCCTGATTAGATATCTAGTAGGTTGGCCCATTAATTAATTAATTAATTAATTAATTAATTATTTAAACCTAGAATTAAATACCTTGTGATAGCCGAGGTGATGAGCGAAAATATTGACTACTTGTACATTTATCTACTATAATTATAGTAAGTGCGTGATTCCGAAATAGATCGTATGGAAGCGGTTGCGACCTAGTTCAGGAAAAAAATTGGTTAATGATGTGTATTGTTTTTGGGTGTTATTAGGATTCATATTTCTTATTTATGTATACTGATATAATGCTCTATTCACAAAAATCATTTTTAAATGCCGATAAGTTGGATGCAAATAGTACATAAACCACATTGCAAAATACTGTTTATAAAAGGGAATATACAAAATAATTTAATGATATAAAAAAGATATTCTTACATAAGAATGATAGTCTCACGAGATATCAATATTTTTTAAATTTAAATATGGTTTTTAAATTAAAAAAATGATATAAAATATACCAAAAAAACACCAGATTTTAGCATATTTGACCATGGATTCTCCCCACATTACTGTGTAGATTGTAGAATATATTATGAAACCATGTTTATGAGACTGTATTACCTCCTGAAAAGTGAGCATTAGCTAGTCCTGTACAGAAATTGGGCAAAAATTTCCTATGAAGTGAATGTTTTTTGATAATGATGATGATCACGGTCCGAACATTCTTGTGTTTTTTTCTCCATTTGCCAAATTTCTCGAAGGGCAGCACAGATTTTTCGGATTGTAAATCTTATTTTGTTCTTTTAATTTCTTTATTTATGTTGAAGGGTGGCATTTTGGTTGTTTTTCCATGATTTTGAGTGAATGAAGATTTACAATATAACACTTTGCGACTTTGCTATCCAACGCTCACTTATGGGGGATATTGTAAGTTCATAAATGGTAGTTTCGAATAAAAAAAATGTATTTCGTCGGTTTTCAAGAGATCTAAAAACATTTCCAAAGATTTCAAGGATTGTCGAAATATTTCAAGGGATTTTAAATGTTTAAAGATTGACAAACATTCCCGTATATTTTAAGGTATTCCAAAGAACTTCAATAGATTTCAGCAGTTTGAAGTGATTTCAAAGAACTTTGCAGAATTTTCAAAGGTTTCAAGATATCTCTAATGAACTTTAAAAACCAAATGAATTGAAATAAAATTTCAGGGGATTTTGAGGCGTTTTAAGGAATTCCACAAGATTTTAAGGACTTTGGGAAATTTAGAGGCATTTCAAATATTTCTAGAGATTTAAACCATTTTTCAGACAACTTTGGTAAATTATTTTAATTTAATTTATCTTTAAAGCCTTTCAAATGATTCATACTTACTTTTCCAACTGGATTTTACTTTTTTCAAAGATTTTAAGGGATTCCAAAGGATTTCAAGAGATATGACAAATGACAAGGTATTTTAAATAATTTTGTAAGATTTCCAAAGAATTCAATGTATTTTAAGACATTTCAAGGAACCTTACAAGACTTAAAGGATTTAAATACATTTCCAGGGATATCAAGGGATTTAAAGTTTGACCAGGAGACTTCAACCGTTTTTTAGAGAACTTTAATGAATAAGTTTAATTTAATTTATATTCTAGGGAATCAAAATAATTCTTAACTTGTTAAAAATAGATTTTTACGTTTTCTAAAGATTTCAAGGGATTTATTACTAGGTATCTAAACCTTTTTTCTTATAACTTTTTTGAATAAGCTTAATTTGATTTATATTAGAGCGATTTCAAATACTCTTTAACTTCTTTTTAAATGGATTTTTATTTTTCTAAATATTGCAAAGGATTTCAAAGATATTTCAGAGAATTTCACAACATTTAAAGGATTTTAATACATTTCCAAGGATTTCAAGGGATTATAAATATGACCAGGGATTTTTCCTGGTCATATTTATTTATTATATATTTTTTTATTTAGATTCTAGAGTTCAAATAAAATTTTAAAAAGTCAAGGTATTTCAAAGGATTTTTTAGGATTTTCAAAGGTTTGATGATATTTCTAATGAACTTTGAAATATAAATGAAATTAAATTAAATTTCAAGGGATTCAGTCCGATTCTGAAGATTTCAAGGGATTTTAAGGTATTTCAAAGAATTTCATCAAATTTAAAGGACTTTCTTAAATCTCCAAGTATTTTAAAGATTTCTATGGATTACAATTTTTTTAAAGTTAATTTCAATTTATAAGTTTAATTTAATTTATAATCAAGGGATTTTTTACGGAATCTACAGATTGTAGGTTATTTGAAAAAAATCGATAATTTTAAGTGATATAAAACATTTCCAGCGATGGCAATTTTTAGTATTTTAGGGGATTTTACCAATTTTAAAGATTTTAACGTTTTAAAGTTAAAAAAAAAGTTTAAATGGATTTTAATTAAATTTGTGAAAGCGATTTTAAAGAAATTATGGGGTATTCATCGATTGTAAGTAGTCTAAAGTAAATCGCTCCTTTGCTTTTCCCTTTTAATTAACCCCTTGACGCAGTCTTTCTTAATATTAAAACCAATATCTAGATTTAAAAATATTGGTATGTCGTTAAAATATTTTTGAATTGTAATAGCTTGTTTAGATCATTACATTATTTTCAATATTCACTTAAAATAAAGAGCATTTTGTAATGTGGTGTATAGGCCATTTTGATCAAAATTATCGACATTTAGAAACGATTCTTATAAAAAGAACAATATATCAGTTTAAATAAATAGGAATAGGGTTGTTTCCAAAGTCAGATATAATTTTTCCAATAAATGGATCTTATAGTGCATAAAATTCTAATTGTAAAAACGCTCATAAAATATTTTTTATATATTTTTTACTATTTTTAATTTAATGTTCAAATATTAATTTTTTATTACGATGTTGATTGGAGGGTCCCTTTGACGTCAAAGGGGTCGGATTTTCTACCAATCACAGCTCATGTTTCAGTGATTCTTAAATATCTTTTTCTGTGCCGATGTTTTGTTTTGGTTGTTTTGTATGTGCACATCGAAAATAGAAGTCGCAAAATATTGTTTGAAATAAATGTCAAAGGGGGGTTTCGTAAAAACCAATAGAGAAAATCTCCCAAAAATAGACATATTTATATTATGTAGAAAGAATTCATTGAAAAAGTACTTAAATGTAGTCATGCTTACTGAACAATTCGTAAATATGTAAGATTTTAAAATGTGTTAATAATTGCTCTTACTGTTTTCCTTCAACATAATACTGACTGTTTAACTAAATATTACAAAAGGATAACTTTTTTGTCACATAATCCTTAACAAATAAAGCTATCAAATAAAAATAGTCTGAATTGACAGCAGACCGTGGCCTAACCTCTTTATCATGGGTTTCGCATAGTCACATTGATAGATAATTGTGAGAACCTCTGAGTCACGTGATACCCAAGTGACACCAATTTGAATAAGTGTTTTACCGCCTTTGATTTTTAATATTTTTTTTCTGCTGAACGACACAAAAGAAAAAAAATTATAACGCACCTTCGATTCAGATTAAAATTATGTATTAAAAATTATTTTATCTAAAATCGTTAAAATTAACGGAAATAAAACAAAAACTATGGTGTTCGAAGGAAATAGTGAGAAAACACTATGGAATATTTTATTAAATGATGAGGGAATTGAACAAGTTGATAAGTTCGTATACCTTGATAGCTTATTTACTAGAGACGGGAAGATAGATGAGGAATTAGATAGACGAATAAATGAAGGTAAGAAGGTTATTGATAGAGCAGGTCCCCTTATCAGAAGTAAAAATATATCAAATATAGCTAAAATGGCAATACATAATTCCATATTTGTACCGACAGTACTATACGGTAGCGAAACATGGACTTATTAAAAAAAGGATAAGAGTAAAATTAACGCATTTGACATGAGATTCATGCGCATAATATACGGGAAAACCCTTATGGACAAAGTAAGTAACGAGAAAATTCTAAAAGAATGTGGTGCAGAAGAGACGCTAGTAGACACATGGGAAAGAAAACGGTTAAGATGGTCCGGACATGTTGAGAAAATGCCAAATGAACGACTAACGAAACAAGTGTATCAAGGTAAAGTAAATGGCAGCGTGCCCAGAGGTAGACCGCAAAAAGAATGGTTAGAATGTGCCTGAAACAAAAGACCTTGGCCACTAATGGATCCAAGTGGGGAACCTTACATAACGACTTCGTGAGGTTCTTCGCTTGGGGTGATTGCTAGAGAGATTGATCAGCAACCTGGGTCGGAGCAGTGTTGTATAACGAACGTTTTATTTACTTAAATAGCACGAGAATTCTGGATCAATCTGAAAAATATCTATCCCTTCCACACACTACTCCTTTCCCCTACCGAGTGAGTCACGCCTACCCCAAAAGGGAAATGGCTTAATGGTGTAATAATAATAATAATAATAATAATAATGAAACAACCCTATTATGAATCCTAATGACAACCAGAAACAATATACATCGTTAACCGTTATTTTTTCTTAAAATAGCTCGCAATCCCTTCTAGACGATCTATTTCGGAATCACCCCTTTCTATAATTGTAGTATATAGATAATTAAAGTAGTCAATATTATCACCCATCAAAAGGTCTTTAATTCTAGGCTTAAATAATTAATTAATTAATGGGTCAGCACACATTAACTTATCTAGGTCACACGGAAAAATAAAAATATTTTGGATCCAAAAATAGTTGGATTTTCTTATTGAGTTTTGTTAATTCAGTTCTTATTGCACATTTGCTCAAAAAATAAACTTAGTTTTGCAATGCACTTTTTTTATTTTAGACTAAAAAAATGCTTAGATCGGTTGATATCTTCTGCTCTCTTTGTTTGATTTAAAATTGCAAATTTTTAAAATTTTTAAAAATTTCCTATTGGTTCAAAAATTATGGCGAATTTTTTTAATGTACAGTTTTGCCAGTGAGCAATGATGCTAACCTACGAATTTGTTTTTCCCTTCAGCTGAAACGATTCGATTAATTTTAGTAATTTCACTCCCTACTGATCAAAGTGTGTCGAACTGCGTCACATCTTAGGCCCTGATGATATTTGTTTGCTGCAGAATTTAGGGTAGATTGATTTCTGTCACTAATCTTTGTACAACAATTCATAATTAGACCTGATCTATTTTTCTATTGATAATAAATAGAAATTCATCAAGTCAATAGAAATTCATGGGAATAACAACTTGGATATTGATCATAAATGACATTTTACAAGAGGTTCAATCTATGTCCTGTATTATCAGATAGGATATCTAGCCTACCTGGAAAACTTGCAACTATCAGGGAATTTATATATTTTTGGAAAAAACCTGGAAATATCAGAGAATTTTTTGTATCGTCAGGGATTTTTTTCAGAACGTGCTTAAGTTTTTTTTTCTAAATTGAATATCAATCATTCTTCATTTGAAAATCCAATTATTCTAGTTAAAGATTCATCATCTTAGTTTAAAATTCATCTTTTTGGTTTAAAATTCAATTATTTCAGTTCAAGATTCATCAGTTTAGTTAAAAATTCACCATTTTGTTTGAACATGTAACTATTTTTCTGAAAATTAACTTTTTTAAATTGTAAATTTAACTATTCCATTTTTTGTTAAAAACTGATATTTTTTAGTTCAAAATTCAATTATTTTGTTGAAAATT
The DNA here is from genome assembly GCF_010883055.1 of Belonocnema kinseyi. Taxonomy (NCBI): domain Eukaryota; kingdom Metazoa; phylum Arthropoda; class Insecta; order Hymenoptera; family Cynipidae; genus Belonocnema; species Belonocnema kinseyi. The sequence continues at coordinate 83,121,155 of NC_046665.1, read as the reverse complement.
TATATTTTCTTTTCGAAATTTTGACTGCTTTATAGAAAAATGGAATATTCCATACAGGTTGAAGTTAACTTTTTTAAATTGTGAATTTAACTATTCCATTTTTTGTTAAAAACTGATATTTTTTAGTTCAAAATTCAATTATTTTGTTGAAAATTAAGCTTTTTTGTTGAAAATTAATATTTTCGGTTCGAAATTTGGACTGCTATATAGAAAAATTGTCTTTGGCTGTAAAGTTAAAAAATTTGGATTAGCTTTTTTTCTTAACTGCAAAATCTTTTATTTGTCAAAAATTGGTCTTTCTAGATAAAAAACTTACTTATTTGTTGTAAACTCCCTTTCTTTTTGCTGAAAATTAATTCTTTTACTGAAAAGTTAAACTTTACATTTTTTGTTGAAAATTAATTTTTTTCACTGAAAATTTAAATAATTTTTCCAACTAGAAAATCCTTTTTTTAACTTGAAAATGTGATTATTTTGTTCAAAATTAGTTTTTTTCAATTGATGTTTTATATTACAATTTTTACTTTTCCATTTTTTGTTGATAATGGATTTTTTTTGTTGAAAATTGAAATTTTTGTTTGAAAATTCATTTTTACTGGTCGAAAAGTAATCTTCTTCTTAGAAATTTCGAGTTCTTGGTTGAGAATTCTTCTGTGAAGGTTGAAAATTCAAATATTTTGTTAAAAATCCATCTATTTTGTA
>NC_046665.1:83116081-83120353 GCF_010883055.1 Belonocnema kinseyi | reverse complement strand
TAGTATATATATTTTGTTGAAAATTGAACTGTTTTTAGTTAAAAGTTTAATCTATTTTTTCGAAACTTCGACATGAGGTTAAAAATTCAACTATTATGTTAAAAAGTCATTTTTTGTTTCGGATTGAAAATTAATCTTTTTTGTTCAAAATTCAACTGTATTCTAATAAATTCAATTATTTAGTTTAAAATTCAACTGTTTTTGGTTGAAGTTTAATCTGTATTTGTTGAAGATTCTACATTTGGTTTATAAAATATTCTGTAAAAATGGCTACAAAAGTAAAAGTCTGGTCTTTGAATATTAACAGTAAAAAAATGAAAAATTGTTCAGGGCGAAGTGAGAGAATTTTAAAATAAAGTGTTGCAGCCGCCACCCTGCATATGTTTATTACGGTTCCAAACTAACTAAAAGCGGTGTGAACTGGTCTTCAATTAAGAGCTTCTTTGGCAATTAAGAAAACCTCGAAGAAAACCGCATTAATGATGAGTCAATTAGCGATCGCCTAGTACTTTTTTATGCTTTCTACACACTTGATTCGTAGCTGCTCAGTAGGGCGTATCGAAAAAACGTTGTTTGCGCAAAGTTCTAATAGCAATGAAAACTTTCTTTTGGGAGTTAAAAACACTGCCCAAAATTTCACAAAAAATTCCTTTTGTCTTCGCATCGTAGATATAGCTAAAAATCAAAAAACGAAGCACTTCTTCAAATTTAAAAAGAATTTTTTTTTTAGAATTATATTATTAATCAAAATAGTTCAAAGCAAGTTGATTTATACCTGTTTAGCGATAATTGTATTAAAATATTTTTTACCCTCCCTAATTGACTTTGAAGGTTCAAAATTTTGAAAAAATTTCTCGACTATTTGAACATATAATGTGTGATATACATTAATGAGGTTGTATTTTCAACATGTAGTAGTAACAATAATATATAAGGAATGTTGACATTAAAATAATTTATATTGACTTTAAATTACAGGAAAATATTTCAAAGCGACATATTGCTCTTTATTAAAAAATATTTAAATCATTTTTTTGCTATTCAGGTAGAAATTCACTGACTTCGAACTATTCTTTTTTAAATAATTTATATACCAAAAATTAATTTTATTGTCAAATAAAGAGCAATATATCACTTTTTAATATTTTCTTGTAATTCAAAGCCAGTAAAAATTATTTTAATATCAAGATTCCTTATATGTTATTATATATTTATCATTATTATTTATTATTATATATTCTAATGGAATTATCGCTATGCAAGTATAAATTTAGTTGATTTGAACTATTTTTTTTAGTAATTTAAATCTAAAAAAATGGTTTGCTGTTCAAATTTGAAGAAGTGCTTTAATAAGACAATTTTTATGCAAATTTGTGTATAATGACAAGGCTATTTATGGCATGAAACGCACATTCTGGCCGGGACTCGCCTGGCGGACGGATTATTGTAACGATTTTCAATCTCTCGTCCGGGGTCGGCGATTAAAGTCCTACCAGCTCCAAGTTGGTAAAGGCGATTTAATTGTTGTTGTTTTTTTTTTTTTTCATTTTTCCTGCTTAAATGTTTCTTTACTTCACCAAATTTTCCTGGTTTGATTCAATCCATTTGAATCGGAAATATAAAATTAATATTAGCGAAGGAGGAATTAATTTACTCTGTATTTCGTTTTATCTAGTTGCGTCCTCCTGAAGGTTATCTTTTTAGTTATAAATTTTTATTATTTTTTTGAAAATTCAACAGTTTTTTCAAAGTCATCTATTTTGGTGGGAAATTAATCTATTTCGTAGAAAATGTACTTTTTCTTTTAAAATTCATATTTTGGTGCTGAAAAGTCAACTGAAATCTTTTTTAAATTAAAATTCAATCTTTTTTTTTTGAAATTTTCTCTTTTTAATTTAAAAATTTCTTTTTTTTTTAAATTTAAAAATTCATCTGTTTCAGTAGAAATTGGATCATTCTTAGATAAAAGTTCAACTGTTTGGTTAAAATTTAACAATTTCGTTAAAAGTCCTCATTTTTGGTTACATTTCAATTAATTTTTTTAAAATTTCGGATTTTAATTTAAAAATTCATCTATTGAAGTAGAAATGGCATCTTTCTTGGATCAAAATGGAACTGTTTGTTTGAAAATTCAACTATTTCATAGAAAATTTACTTGTTCTTTAAGATTCATATTTTTGTGTTAAAAAGTCAACAGAGATCCTTTTTGGACGAAAATACTACTATTTTTTTAAATTTCTCTTTAATTAAAAATTCATATATTTTAGTAGAAATTGCATTTTTCTCAAATAAAAATTCAACTTTTTGCTTAAAAATTCAAAAATATTGTTCAAAAATCATTCTTTTTGGTCGAAGATTCAAATGTTTTTTTGAACATTTTACTGCTCCGTAGAACATTTACTTGTGTTTTAAAATTCATATTTTGGTGTTGAAAAGTCAACTGCAATCTTTTTTGGATGAAAACGCAATTGTTTGTTTAAAAGTTTGACTTTTTTATTAGAAAATTCAGTTTTAGTAGAAATTTCATCTTTATTGGATAAAAATTCGACTAATCGGTTAAAAATTCTTTCCTTGAGGATTTAACTATTTTGTTTAAAAATTCTATTTGAATCACTGTTTAGAAATTATTTTTTCATTGAAGAGATTTAAGAGACTTTGTCGTTTAAGAGACTTTGACGAAAATTTCGTTTTTTTAATAAAGGTTGAAAATGTAACTATTTTATTGAAACTTAAATTTTTGCTGAAATTTCATATTTTCCGGCTGAAAATTTCAATTTTTGTATAGAAAATTCATCTTTTGGCTTAAAGGTTCAATACTTTCGGCGAACTTATTTTGTTATGACTGAAATATCTTTATTTGGTAAAAATTCGTCTTTTTTGTTTTGAAACTTTTTTTTTATAATGAAATTTCTTTTTTTAATGTCCACTATTACATCTATTTGTTGTGAAAATTCAAGTGTTTTGTTAAAAAGTCATCTTTTATAGTTTAAATTTTTTGTTTAAATTAAGTAAATAAATATTAAAAAATTTAATTTGTATCTGAAATATTATATTTTTACAAAAAATTTTGGTCTTTCTTTCCATATAAGGTTATTCACTTCCATTAACTCCCCCTCCTCCCTCTGACTCAAATTTACAAAAGAAAACTTTAATATACGAAAAATGTAAAATTTGAACATTTTTAACCAATTGTTTATAAAGTCTTTCGCCTTTCAACCAAAAACAGTTGAATTGAACCAAAAAATAGGAATTTTCAACAAAATAGTTGAATCCTCAATCAAAATAAATTCATTTTCAACCGCACAGTTACGCTTTTAATCAAATACGATAACATTCTAACCAAAAGAGATTAATTTTGAAATAAAAGACGAATTTTCAATCGAGAATGATTTTTTGGTCAGTAAAAATGAAAATTTCATCGAAAATGTTGAATTTTCAAGCCAAAAAGGGGAACTTTTTACACAAAAGTTAATGCTTCATTTAAATAGTGAAATCTTCAACCAAAAGCAATAGTTTTCAATGAAAAAAAATTTTTTTTACCAGTAATATACTATTTCAAACGTACAAAATTTAACCGAAAAGTTAAATTTTTAACCAGGCAGATTAATTTACTACCCACATAAATATTAATTTTCTACCATAAAATATTAATTTTCAATCATGTACATACATTTTTAACCAAATATTTGAATTTTTGAAAAAATAAATTTCGATTTTTAACCAATAAGACTAATTTAAAAAAATTAACCGAATAGTTAATATTTTGGAATAAATTATATAAATTATCAGACAGAGATAAGTTTCCAACCAAAAAAGACGGATTTTAAACAAAATACATAAACTTCCAACAAAATATGGATTTGCTAAATTTCCAGTTCCAAAAATTATTTTCAACCAAACAGATGAATTTTCAACAAAGTACATAAATTTTCAACCAAATAGTTGAATATTTAACAAATAGGATTCTTTCTGCAACAAAAAAAAAGATTTTTCAATCAAATAGTTGAATATTTAACTGAAAAGGATACATTTTTGTACAATAAATTAAACAGTTAAATTTTCAAAAAAAAATTCAACAAACTAGTTAAGTTGTCGGCCAAAGAAATGCATTTTTTACTAAATGATGAATTTTCAACCAAAAAAAAAAAGAAGTTTTAACAAAGTTGTTCATTTTTCGACTAAATATTTGAATTATGTACCAAATTATTAAACTTTTGGTTTTTAGTGATTCACATACGAGAAAATTTACGTAAGAAATTGTTTTGACCACAT
>NC_046665.1:83109244-83116071 GCF_010883055.1 Belonocnema kinseyi | reverse complement strand
CCCCCCCCCCCCCCCAATCAAAGACAGCGTTTCCCCTAACTTCCAGGTTTCCCCTGACATGCCACGTCCGTGTAAGCCTCTTTGTTTTTAATTTAGTTTATTCAAAAGAAGATTAAATACTTTATCGAGTAAACTAGTTTTATAAGAATGTTGTATTTTTCAGTTACATCTGGTACACTGGAATACAACCAAGTATAGAACTTTCGTAGATGCCGCAAAAGCACCGGATGGTCTTGCTGTTTTGGGAGTATTTCTGAAGGTACGTTCTCATTCTAATTTTATTTACGTCGGGCATTGTCCGTTAAATTGGATCGATGTAAACCTACTTGTAATCCACAAGTTTGCATTGAAACCCAACCCTAAAGTGCTTAAAACCCGAGGGGCTTTTCACTGAGAAATCTCAGATTTTGGACAAACGACAAGCTACGAGAAAAAATGAATTGAAAAAATCTTTTCGTCCAGAAAAGAAATACAAATTTATTATTAATCATTTTTTATAGGACGCGGAGTTTTTATTTAAATCGTAAAAAATAGCGTATTTTTTGCCTAAATCGTAAAAAAATAACGTTGAAAATAAACAAATTCAGTTTTTGAAAATAAGACATAAGGCGCAATAAAATGTTAATTAAAACAATTGTGTGCACGAGATACCTGATGAGAATGTGTTTCGTTAAAAACCGACGGAGCTTTCGCAAAAGAGAATTCACAATCACTAAATGACAGTTGTCGATGCTTTGACCATTACACAATCGTGCATTTTGTAATCTTTTAAAGTTTCCAATTAGAAAGTATACAATTTTCAAAATGTTTAGAATAATTAAACTTCAACGGTTGACAATATTTCTTGCAGTATTTAAAATTCTGCAATTACGATTGGTGAAAATGACAGTAACTTTTGGTTCGACAGAATCGCGTATTTTAGTAAAAAAAAGCTATCCAGTCTTTTTAAATGTTACTTGATACTACATGATACGATACTTACCAGTATACATGTATCGCCTTTAAAATTCCTATAATTTTAATTTTAAATTATAGTTTTGAATGTGCAATTGTATGAATAATCTTTGAGAACTCTAAACTAAAGTTTTTCCTTTAATTAATTTTTAGATTAATTTTTCGAGGTTTCCAATTTCAAATGTCTGAATATTGCAGTTTTAAATTCAAATATTCAAAATTTTGAAATGAAAAGCTTAAAATTGTACAATTTTAAATTTTGAATATATTTAAATGGATAATTTCGGTAAATTTAAATGGTTACAATTTTAGGGTTAAGAATTTGTATGATTAATGCTAAATTTTAATCAGCGTTAATGTTAAATTTTGATATTATTATCTAATAACAATTTAAAATTCTAGAATTTCAGAAGCTTTGACTTTGAAAGATTCAATTTAGTTTTCAATACTAAATTGTCAAATTTTAATAGCTTTTAATTTAATATTATTTTAATTCAAAAATTTGTATTCTTTAATTATTTAAGTTTGAATGCTTTCAATTATAAAGAATACAATTTCAATTCCTCTGAATTTTTAATTACCCAATTTCCAATATGTTAAAATCTTAATTCAGTTCTTAAATTTTAGACATTGTACTATTCTCGAAATATATTTATTTATTAGACACAAAAATTTCCTTATCCTACTTATTATGTGATTCGAAGTCAATCGATATATTGCAGAAATATTTGCTGATGTTTATCGACTTCCGCAATAGATAATATATGTGAAAAAAGTTTGAGTTTTGCAAATTGTTATATATTTTTTCAAACCGGGAGAAATTACGAATATTTACCGGGAAAAAGCCGGAAGTCAAAAATTAAAAAAATAGTGGCCACTCTGAACGACTTCAAAAAGTTTCAAGGGTCTTAAAAAGATATCAACGAATTCGAAATATTTTAGGAAGTTTTAAAATATTTCCAGATTTTTTTATTTGTTTCGATAGTTTGAAGGGATTGGAAAGACTTTGGAATATTTTAGGGTATTTTAAAAGATTCTGAGGCATTTTCAATAGATTTAAACAATTTCAATGGATTTCAAATGGCTTAAATCATTTTAAGGGGTTTTAACATTTTAATGGGTTTCGAAGAATTTTTCACAAGAAGAGATTACAAGACATTTTAAAATATTTTTTGCAATTTATTTGGAGTTCGCCCTGAATTCTTCTAAATATACTCAATTCTACTCAGTTCAATGCATTTTTTCATGTTCTTTTTTTCAATTCACTTAATTTCTTTTGAAATTCAGCTTGATTTTTATATGCATTTCATCTAGTTGCTCTTATTTTCCTTAAATTTCTCTAAATTCACATGAATTTTTTTGTATTCATTAGTAAATTCTTTGGTTAGAAATTAGTAGAGCTTCAAAGATTTGGAGAGATATGAATTTATTTCACCCTGAATTCTTTTAAATTCTTTGGATTTAAAAATTTTTTAAAGCGTTTTTACTTAATTGATCTGAAATTCTTTAAACCTCACCTTGAATTCTTAGGAATTTCAATCAATTCTTTTGAATTTCCTTGAGGTCTCGCACACTTGTCTAGGATAGGAATTCATAATCACTATCATAACTTATTTCTTAATCAATTTAATAGTTGTTTTTTTTAGAAATGCTCAGCATGAAATTTTTGAAAGAACTGTTGTTTCCATTTTTCACAGAGCAACAATATATAATCGAATAAAGTGACAAAACTTAGTTAAAAATATTGCATCTGCACTCATAAAATATAAATAGTTTTTACAAATTTATACTAATTTTTTTCTCACAGAAAAAATTATTTGCGTTACGCTAATTGCTAAGTGCTTTTATTAAAGCTATAATTTATAACGGAAAATTAGTATAAGTAAACATTTTCTGCTTTCATAAACATTTTGATACACAAATTCTTAATAAACGAGTTTTTCACTTTTTCTCATAGCTAAATTGATTTTTGTTACTAAAAGTGATTCGGAATTGTCTTCGAGGTCATTTATGTACTTCGAGCTTTATAAAACATAAATAAGATAGATTATGAATAACAATGTCGTTAAAAAAATTTCCTGAGCGGTCGTTTCCTCGTAGAAATAAAAGATTTTATATTAAATTTTTGGTGGAATGAGCATAAACGTTGTTTAAAACAAAAACTTAAATCTATCTTTTTTACATATAAAAGAGACGTTTCTTTCACTAAAATTATCCGACAATAAAATAACAGTGACTCGAAATTCGGTATCAGACACTAAATAACAATTTGCCTAATTGCTAAAAAAAATTTCTATAAAAAAATGTAATCTGCCGTTTGATCGTAGAAAAAAGTTATTTTTACTTTAATAATTTTTGCGATAAGATTAACTGTCACATTGAACCAACTAAACTGATTAGCAATTGATAAATTATGATGCAGCACTCGAATCAATCGTGGATTCGAATTGTTCCATTATTTTTCGATTTCTTGATCAAGTTGGTTCTATATCGCAATTAAAAAAAAGTAGTTTTGTATGTAAAAATTTGTTTAACAAATCTTTACGACAATCACATACATTATTTTTTAATCAATGTCGTGAGTCGCAAGAAATGTCATTCCAATAATAATTAAAGAAAAAAAATTTGTTTGCGAGAAACAGCCATTTGGGGCATTTGTTTAACGAAATAGTTGTTGTTAATAATAATATATATTATTCACGTTTTATAAAGTTTGAATGATATAAGTGCCTCTGAAAAATCCAGTCAGGTATGTAAAAAACTCATTTATTGAGAATTTGTTAATAAAAATGTTTATAAAAACAGTAAATGCTAACTTATGCTAATTTTTCGTAACAAATTATCACTCTTATGAATAATTTACGCAGCTCCCGTGAATGAAACGATTTTTTCTATGAGAAAAAATCACTAGTAGGAATTTGTTTTTAAAAATTGCTTATAATGACTATGTCATATATTATTAGAATTTGATTGCTTTATTTGCTCATAATCTTTATATATTGTTTCTCTGTAAAAAAATTACAAATCACTGTTCTCTTGAACATTTAATGCTGAGTATTCCTAAAAAAAACTTTTAAATGGTTTATGAAATACGACCTGTGGGTGATTCTGAACAGCAGATTTTTTCTTGTTATTCATCAATTATTTGTCCAAAGTAATAATTTTAACATAGAAATTTGCATTAATTAGAACTAGATAACCATCTTTTTTGCTAAAAATGGGAGTTTCGCAAAAAGTGCTTAAAAAGTCAAATACATGTTTTATTAAAAGGATTTTTTTGAAATATAATTTTTATTATAACAATAAAAAGATGGGCAATTCAAAATTAGATAACTGATTCTCTGCAATAGTATACAATTTCCTTCTTTTTTGCTACTCGATTTTCTCGATAACTTATAATTTTGAATAGAAAGTTAGACTAATTACGGCTCCTTCCTACTTTGAAAAAAATTCAAGAAAGGATTTCCTTTTTTTACAGACTTTCCAGCTAAAAGTCGTCGTTTACAGTGCGATGCCGCCACACTAAAACCTTATTTTTTTGGAAGCAAATAATTTTTTGGGCATTTTTTTCTTATTGAGTATCCTCATATTTTGCGAGTAAGTTTTTATTTGATTTTTTTCAAGCTGTAAATTGGAATTTTAATCGCTGTCCAAACACGGTTTTCAAACCCCATTAAATTTTAACCTCTAAATGTTTGAATTATTTATGTGGAATTGGTTAATTTTTTCTGATAAAACTAATTTTCTTTGAATTAAGCAACTCAATATCACCGAAGCAAGATTTAGTTTCTTATTTAAAATGAGAATTACACTTTCTATTGCTATCCGTAGTCGAGTCTGTTTCAGGTTTTGGTTCCTGTAAATTTGAGATTGTCTACTTCTGCATTCTATTTCTAGGAAACGAATAACTTTTTCTGATCATAGTTTCTTGTCCTCAATTCAGAAATACCCTGAAATTTTTAATTTTCTAAAATATATAGAAACACATTCAGAAAAAAAATTAATTTCAGAGTTGAATATTCATTTTTTTAAATTAATTTTTCAACTGGAAATTAAAGTATTTTAGTTAAAAATTCTACTATTATTAGTTAAGAAATCATATTTTTTGGTTAAAAATGTAATCATTTTGTTCAAACTTGAACAGTCTTGATAGAAAATCATTCTATATGGTTGAAAATTCATCTCGTCTTTTTTCTCAAAAAATTAATCTTCCTGATACAAAATTCGTCTCTTTATTTTAGATTTAAGTATTGTGTTAAAAACTCGTCTTTTTTGGTTGATTTCAACTTGCTTTTTATTTCAAATAAAATTTTTTGTTGGTTGCAGTACCGTCATTATGGTTGAAAATATAATTATTTGGCTGAAAATTCAACTACTACTTAATTGAAAGTTAAATTCCCTTACTGAAAACTAATTTTTTCAGTTAAGAATTGAGCTGTTTCGTTTATAATTATTGTTTTTTTCTTGACATTTTTTTACTGGAAATTTAATTATCACATTGTTGGTTGAAAATTGAACTACTTGGTTAAATGCTAAAACCTTTGCTAAAATTTTTTGTTGTTTAGATGACATTTCAACAACTGAGTACAAAATTCATATATTTGGTTGAAAAATCATTCTAATTGGTAGAAAAGTAATCTTCTGGTTTGAAATTTCATATTTTTTATTGAAGATTAAATTATTTGGTTGAAAATTCATCGTTTTTCGTAGAAAATTAATTTTCTTGGTTTAAAATTGATCCTTTTTAGATGAAACTTCAACTGTTAGGATGAGAATTCATGTATTTGGTTGAAAACTCCTCTTTTTTTGGTAGAAAATTAATCTTTCTGTTTGAAATTTTATCTTTTTTAGTTGCACATTGTTTGCATGATTGAATATTGAATTCCTTTATTAAAAATGATATTTTTTGTTTATGAATCATCATTTTAGTTAAAAATTCATCATTTTGGGATGAAAATTCTATTATTTAGGTAGAAAATTCAATGATATGGTTGAACTTGAACTTTTTTGTTGACAATTCATATTTACGGGTAAAAAATTCAACTGTTTATTTTTAAAAATTTCTGAAACATTCCTTATTTTATCAATATTATAAATTCGCAAAAGTGGGCCATTTTTATCTGAAGTTGATAATCAGAATGTTATGCAACGGCTTGATATCCCAAGGTTTACTGTTTATTTTTCTTTTCTTAGTATATATTTCTAAAAAATAAAAAACACAAAGAAAAATTTACATTTTGAAACTCTAAAGATAACGATAAAGATAATTAGTTGCTTTTAAAAAGTAAATTACCGATGACTAACTACAACGACATTTTTTAAATTCTGATCAACTATAAATTGTATACATAGTCGTACCTTTTCATTTTTTAGAATGAATTTTTGGGACGACATAAAAATTTCGATGAATAAAGTTCCCGACATTGTAAAATTTCCGAATTGCGAAATTCCTGAATATTAAAATTCCTCACAGTTAATAATATTACGAAATTTAAAAATTTCTCGACAGAAAATTGCCAAATTCTAAAAAATTCCCGAATTTAAACAATTAAAATTTTTCTTTGATAAATATCATTTATTTATCAAAAATACAATAATCGAATATTTTTAGCAAAAAATAAATTTAAAAGCACAAGCACTTCGAACGAAAAAAAATTCTGTCAAAAAATTTTCTAACCCTAAAATTTATATTTAATTAAATTAATTAATTAATTTGTATTAGTTTAAATGCTCCAAACAAAGTAGTGTTCAATTCAATACTGATTGATCTCAAAGTTTCTTTTGAATTACAAAAAATTTACAATTCGATTTTTGAGAACATCTGTTGTAATCTTTTTCAAAAACCATGCACGTTTTGAAACAACATTTTTCAT
>NC_046665.1:83032714-83109144 GCF_010883055.1 Belonocnema kinseyi | reverse complement strand
TTGTTATTTTATAATTCAAATAATAATTTAAAAAATTTTAAACATTAAAAAAATTCTTTTGCAAAAATATTTAGTTACTTTATTTTTAAGCAATAAGTAATATTGATTAAAAAACCATTTTTCAATTGTTTAAATTCAGGAATATTCCTCTTTGGATATCTTATAATTTGGCAATTTTCTGTGGGGAATTTTATTTTTCGGGATTTTTCATTTGTCCCGAATGTTTCAGGTTTGCAAAACATTATAGAGTGTTTTATTACTTTAGTTATGAAATTGGATTGAAAAGCTATACGTAAGCAAACAATAGTACTGAAAAATGCATAAGACAGGATATAGAAGATATTTTTAAGCTTACGCAAGATCTAGGTAAATTTATTCGAATCATAAAATTTTGTATGCATTAGAGTAGTAGTAATACACGAAATGTGCGATTATGTAATAGCTACTCAGCTTACTCATCATCGATCAAATTGCTGGACATGTTTTCAACTGAAGTATTTATATACTATTTTTTAAGGAATCGCTTGATCTAGTCTTGTAACTGCAAATATATAATACTGCGAGTTTCCGTATCATTTACTTCTAAAAAAACAATGTTAATATTCAGGTGTTGGATCTGGAATTTACGTAATCCATTATTCGTATTTTTTAACTATAAATTTAATTATTCCAGTTAAAGATTCATAATTTTAGTTGAAAATTTATCTCTTCGGTTAAAAATTCAACTTTTGTTGGTGGAGAATTATTTTTTATTTATGGTAACACATTTTTTTATTAGGTTGAAAATTTAATTACTTTGTTCAAAATTCAACAGTTGTGATTGAAAAAGTTGTTCCCCACGGTTGGCAATTCAACTATGTGGCTTTAAATAAAATTTTTGTTTTAAAAATTCATATTTATGGGGGAAAATTTAACTGGGTTGTAAAATGTTTGCCTTATTGGCTTGAAATTTCAACATATTTGTGGATTTTTTCTCTGCTGGCTGAAGAATCTTTCTTGGTTTGAAAATTCAACTCTTTTATTGAGAAATAATTTTTTTATAATTCAACCATGTTCGCTTAAATTATATTGTTTGTTAAAAATACAACTCTTTGGTTAGAAAACTGTTCTTTTTTAGATTAAAATTCAACTGTTTACGGAGCGTTTTTTCAATTGAGGAATTTATATAGCATATATTTTTTAGAAAGCGCTTTTTTAGCCCTGCAATTGCGAATATATAATTTTGTGAGTTTCCGTAACATTTACTTCTAACAAAACCATTTCAATATTCAGGTTTTAGATCCGCAATTTACATAATCAATTCTGCGCATTGTCTGGAAACGTGCAAAAAATAAAGATGCGGGAACTAATGCACATACAGTGTACCTGACCGGGAAATCAGGAAATGACCGGGACTTATATTCAGCAACTGGGATTTTCCATTCGATTGCAATATAAAGATTTACATTTTAAAATAAATATATAAAAACCGTAATTATGATTCTCGGAAAAGGGGAATTTTTAAGAGATATTTTTCATTCGAACATTGAACAAGGAACTTTCCAAAAGAATTACTATTTTGTCTTGGAAGGGAAAATTTTCGAGAAGAGTCACAACTGAAAAATTTTGAGTTGGCTCAGGGAATTTTTCAAAAGAAAAATTTTTTCTGAATTGGACGAGGAAATTTTGAGACGAATCATAATCATCATAATTCTCGAAAAGAATTACAGTATTGACTTTGAATGGAAATTTTACGAAAAGGATTATAATTCGGACTTAAAACATTGAATTTTGGAAATAAATTAAAATTTTGAGTTGAAATGGGGGGTTTTGACAAACAATTATAATTCTTATTTGAAAAGAACTATAATTATGACTTCCACGCGTATTAAAAAAAAAAAAGTATAATGAAGTCAAATTCTGAATTGGATCAGAGAATTTTATTTTAAAAAATACGATTCAAATCCGGAATAAGGAATTTTCTAAAAGAATTATAAGTCTGACTTGGAACAGATAATTTTCCAAAATAATTGAAATTTTCACTTGGAACGGAGAGCTTTCGAAAAGAATTATCATTCTGATATGGGACGGGGAATTTTTGAAAAAATGTATAATTTCGAGTTGATTTAGAGAATTTCCCAAAAGAATCACAATTTTTACTTGGAACGAGGAATTTTCAAAAAAGTTATTCAAATGTGGAACAGGAAATTGTTGAAAAGAATCATTATATAATTCTGACTTGAAACGAGAAATTTTCGAAAAGAATGCCATTTTTTATTTGTTTTCGCGTTTTTCCAAAAGAATGATAATTCTTACTTTAAAAAGGGAAATTTTTGAAAAGAATTGCAAATTTGACTTAGATTCGGATATTTTCGAAAAGAACTATAGTTCTAATGTGGAAATGAACATTTTTTAAAATAGCTTGAATTTTGAAATGGAAAAGGGAATTTTCGAGCAATATGATCATTTTAAGTGAGAACAGGAAATTTACCGAGGTAATTGTATGTGATTCTGAATTAGATCAAAGCATTATTAAGGAAAAATTATAATTCACATCTAGAATAAGGAATTTTCGAAAAGAATTATAATTCTAACATTTCGGAATTTTCCAAAAGAGTTATAATTCTGACTTCGAAGAGAAAACTTTCGAAAGGATTTGTGAAACTGTAAATTTTCAAAAGGAACTATAATTCTGACATGGAACAATGAATTTTCGAGAGAAATGATGATTTTTAATCATTTTCAAATAAAAAAATTCTTATCAAAAATTTGATAAATTAATCAAGATTATAATTCTGACTTGGAAGAGGAAATTTTCGAAAAGAAATACAATTTTGACCTGGAAAGAGTAATTTTCGAAAAGAGTGAAAATTTTACATTTGTTTCCGGAAATTTTCCAAAAGAGTTATAATCCTGTCTTGAAAAAGAAAATATTTTAAAAGAATTATAATTCAAAAGTGGAACTGTACATTTTCAAAAAGAACTATAATTCTGACATGGAACAGTGAATTTCCGAGAAAAATTATTATTTTAAGTTAGAAAAGGGAATTCATCGATAAATCGTATGTAATTCTGAATTGGATCAGGAAATTTTCGAAACCAATTGTAGTTTTGACATGGAATGGGGAATTTTGGAAATAAAGTTGTAATTGGAACAGGAAATTTTCGAAAAGAACTATAATTCAAATAAAGAATAAAAATGCTGATCCAGGACATGAAAATTTCAAAAAGAAATATAATTACTCAATATCTAATTTTGTTATGTCTAACATGGACAAAGTTTGAATGGAACATTCATGCAATCTGAACACAAACAGATCGATTCTTAGAATCTTTAGAATTGATTATGAACGGTTAATTCTATTTATTAGAGAATAACAACCTGCTCACGAAAAAAATCTAATAGTTGAACAACCGCTTTTATCAACTAATATAATCTTCTTGTCATTCAAAGAAACATAAAATTCTGGAATTATTTATTTGGTTTAGGTGGGAAAACCACACGAGGAGATGGACAAAATTGCCCGTCTACTTCCATACGTTTCACACAAAGACGAAATCTTGGAAATTGCAGAGGCTATCGATCCTAGCAAACTTCTTCCTGGTGAGTTGTTATTAATAGTTTCTTTTTTTGTTTGTAAAATTTGATTGACACATATCTCATTTATGTTCTTTCTTTAATAATCTCTTTAATGTGTTGTCAGTAATAGAGAATTCTTCTATTAGCATTCACAAAATGTTGTACCTTGTATTATGTCTTCAGGCAAAACATAATGACTAATAGTAATCCCGCAGAGTCGCTAATGCGTAAATCAACCCAAAAAATTTAATGCTTCAATTTTTTTGCAGATTATAGTGAAAATCTCAGCAGAAACAAATTCTAAAAATATGGAACAAATTACATGTTACGGATGAAGGCTTTTCGCTATACTGATTCAAAGTTTTGACATTTTTGTTTAATTAGACTGGGAATGTCATTAAAAAGCCGGGAATTTACTTTTGATCACAGTAAAATTCAAGATTATCTCAGTTTACTCTAATTAAATAATAATAATTTACTATTGATTACTTATGTTTTTTTTTAATTGAACTTGTTTGAAAATTTATGTGCTTTGTGCAAAAATCGCCTTTTTCTTTAGAAAATTAATCTTTATGGTAAAATTTCAATACCCACTATTAGTTAAAAATTGTTGTTTTTTTCATTCGGAATTAAAAAATTTGGATGAAAATTGGTCTTTTTTAATTGAAAATTCTACTATTTCGTTGAAAATCTACATATTTGGTTAAAAATCGATTTCTTAAAGAAAATGTTTCCTTTTTCTTTGCAAGTTAATCTTTTTGTTTAAAAATTATTTTCGGTTAAAAATTTAAGCATTACATAATTTTAATTAGAAATGCATTTCTTTTATTGAATTGTTAGCTATTTGATTGAAAACTTGTTTTTTTCTATGGACGAAAAGGAATTTTTTACCGAAAGTTGGTTTATTTTGTTGAAACTTATTTCATTTTTTAAACTGAAAATGTAACTTTTATTCTAGTTGAATAATACATAATTTTAGATCAAAAATTGTCTCCTGAAGATGCATCATTTTAGTTGAAAATTCGTCTTTCTGGTTTAAAATTCAAGTGTTCCAGTTAAAGATTTACAATTTTAGTTGAAAATTCATCAAATTTTTGGAAAATGTAACTATTTTTTTTTAGTTTTTTTTTAAATGAAAATACTGTTTTAACTGAATATTTAACTTGTTCCAATTGAATATTCCATAGTTTTACTTGAAAATTCTTCTTTTTGGTTTTTAATTAATTTTTTGAGCCTAAAATTTAATTATTTAAGTTTCGATTGACAATTTATCTTTTTAGTGGAAATTAATATTTTTTTGTTGAAAATTCAACTATTTCAGTTAAAGATTCATTGTTTTAGTTGAAAATTTATCTTTATCGTTTAAAATTCAACCATTACAGTGGGAAATTCATCATTTTAGTTGCAAATTCATCAGTCAAGTTGAAAATTTCACTATTTTCTTAGAAGTCCGTTTTTTGTTGTTCAGGATTAATTTTTTTAACCAAAAGTTTAACTATTCCATTTTTGGATGGAAATTGATTTTTTTTAGTGGAAAATTAAAATATTTGTTTTAAAACCAATTTATTTTGAAATTTTTTGCTCTGTTGTATTAAATTATATTTAGAATGAACGTTATGATTTAATCTAAATGTTTGGGTTTAGCGGCAAGTTATAAATATGTTACTTTTAATTGGCCGGGAAAATTGAAAAAAACTTGACTGGGGAATTTCGAATGGCTGTTACTCCCTGAAAATACATTACAAAAAATCTGCAAAAAATATATGAATTTCTTTCATTCTTTCTGTGCACAATGTTAAGATTTAGTGTCAGAAATAATCATTTGTAGTTAAGTTCATAACAAAAGAGTAGTTAGGTGTCATCTCCGAAACTAAAGAACGTTAGGAGATAATTCTTGAAGCAAATTGTTTATTTTTGGCTTCTCGAAATGGCGTATATATTGTCAGTGAGAAAAAAGTTCCGCTTATATGTTTAAAAAACTATTTTCTTCTGCGGAAAATACAAAGGGCTTTCCGATTATTGGCGAAACGGCACGCACAATAGGAGTGAGAATGACAGAAAGACATAGTTGTATAGTAGTACAGATAAGGTCTGCTGCTCTTTTGTTATTAACTTAATAATAAATGATTATTTCTGTCTCTAAATTTTACCATTGTACACAAAAAGGAAAAAAGAAATACATCTATTTTTTCCCCGTTTTTTAATGTATTTTCAAGGAATTATAGCCATTTACAGAGTTTCGTATTATAAAATGATCGTCAGATAGTGGTAATATTTAACATTTGAATTGTCCGGAAATAATTACTAACCTATTGAAAATTGAAAAACTTTGTATCGGTATAGAAAAAATCTTAATCTGGAGCATGTACTTCGTTCCATATTTTTTTATTTTTTCCTATTGAGATTTTCACTATGATCTGCAATATTTACAGTTCATGAAATATTTGACAAACAAGTAAATAATGTGGAATTGTTTTTAGATGTGCTAAACTCGGAACATGGAAATTCTGACGTTGTAGTATACGATGTGGTTTAAGACGTAGTTTAGGACTTTGCGTCTTAAAATATAAATTTTGTGTAAATATTTGTTTTTCGATTTTAAAAAGGACCTCTAATTTCACATCACAGTTCCTAGAAACTTTGTAAATCTAATCATTATTAAAATAGTTTTCTGCATAATTGTCTCATTACTTTTTATGCAATATATACAATTTTAAATATAATGTTTTCTCAAAGTTTTGTTTATCAAACGTGAAAATTGCACACACATTTGTTTCAATTCACAAAAAAATAAAAGTGTTTTTGTTATTGAAAAGAGTGATGTTTAGAGGTTCTAAAAGCTCCATGAAGTTTAACACGTATTTCCCATAATAAAAAGAAGTTTTTGAAATCTTCTCTCAGAACAGAGTTAGAAAGTCGCGGTTTTTTCCGAATTTTTAAACTTATTTTTAACTTTTCAGTTCGTGCAGAGCAAGAATCAATTATATTTACTAGAAATAATTGTTTGCAAAACGTATTATTTAAAATATTATGCAGTGTGAAAATGTTAGAAAGTTGCGGTTTTTTTTGCAGTTTTCAACTTTTTATTCACTTTTTACTTAGAGTGAGATAATAATTAATGCAAGTTAAGAAAAAAAATTGTTTAAACAATTTATTATTGTTTATAACTATCTTCTCCTAGGTAGTTGCTGGAAAGTTGTGTTTTTTTCTGCAATTTTGAGTTTTGCTTTAACTTTTTAAGCATGAACAAATTATAAATAAACAGTAAAATCATTTATAAAACAATCTCTTTCTTTTTTATAAATATATTTTTCTGAAATAAAACAGATATTCCAATTATTCTTCCACTTTTCTATATTTATCATATTAAATGTAAATTTTCTTTAAAGTAGTTACTGAGAATCTTTTTGTTTAAACTAGTACCATTTCTACCAAAATTAATAATAATATT
The DNA here is from genome assembly GCF_010883055.1 of Belonocnema kinseyi. Classification (NCBI taxonomy): domain Eukaryota; kingdom Metazoa; phylum Arthropoda; class Insecta; order Hymenoptera; family Cynipidae; genus Belonocnema; species Belonocnema kinseyi. Next base: position 83,102,134 of record NC_046665.1, on the reverse strand, counting down.
TATCATTGGTTCTTAACTATAAAGTCAAAGAAAAGCTGAAATTTCCAGAAAAATCCGCAACTTCATAGTATTACTCTAAGAGGAGATAGTAATAAACAATAATATCGTATTTAAACAAGTATTTTTATTAACTTTTATTAATTATTGTCTTACTAATTAAAAATTGTACCAAAAGTTAGTAATTTTAGAAAAAACTGCAACTTTCTAGAATTACTATAGGAAAAGATAGTTATAAAAAATAAAAATATGTTTAAACAATTATTTTTGTTAAACCACATTAATTATTAATTCGCTAGAAGTTAGAAGTGGACAAAAAGTTCAATATTTAAGAAAAAATGCAATTTTCTAGCAATATTCATAAATAATATTATTAAAAATAATAATAAATTGTTAAAACAATTATGTCCGTTAAGTTGTGATAATTATTACCTCACTGAGTGAGAGGTGGACAACAAGTTGAAAATTTCGGAAAAACGCACCTTTCTGGAATTACTATAGGAGAAGATACTTATAAACATTAACAATCTGTTTTTGTTAAAATGCATTGATTACTGCCTCGCTCTGAGTGAAAAGTAGCAAAACGTTGAATATTTCAGAAAAAACGCAAATTTTGCTAGCATTGTTCAAAGAGTTTTTATTTATAATGATTACCCAAAAACTCGTAAAAACCCGATTTTTCACTTATGTGGATTTTTGGGACCCTACAAAACAGCCTATGGGGAATATATTTGCATATATTCGAAATAATATATAAAATACATTCGAAAAAAAATTTCAATACATTTTTTGACCATCCAAATGTTTAAGAATTGGATTTTTTATGCTCACAGGTTTCTAATTGTAAGAATTTTATTTGCGGAATTTGTGGGCGTTTATTTAATAATTAATAAACTATTTACATGAAATGTTTTACTAAGTCACGACGTAGGTTTTGTTCAAATGCATAAAAAAATTATTTTCTACAAATTTGAGCAAAATCGGATTATATACTAATCCGTGTCCCAAAGACCATAACGTTTCCTTATTGATTTAACATGGGGAAAAACACACACACGCAAAAAGTCACCAAAGTTATACAAGTTTAAAGAAAAAATACCAACATTTTTAATGTTGTGTATCTTCTAGGTTTTTTGAATTTTTCAGAAATTATTTTAGGCTTTTCTTTGAACGTATTAAAAAACGGATACTAGAATTTTCTGCAAAATTACTAACAATAGATGAAATTCGTAAGATGATTTGACACGGAATTGCTCCATTGTAAGATTTTAAGACCCTCTTTTGGGACCTTAGGGGAGATTTTTGGAAGCCCCGTAAGAGGGTCTTACTTAAATAGTTATGCATTCGAGCGACGCGATCCGGGAAATATTTCCTATACAGCGTCTTTTGTTATCGTTTGGTCAGCCTGATAATTTTCTTATTTTGTCTCATTTGAACGATCCTCTCGTCCTTCTCGTTCATAGAAAAGATATTTTAAACTAGAATCCCGCTTCAGAAAACATCGGGATGGAGCGGGACACTGGAGTAAAATGGGATTACTCTATTTGTACCTAAATGATATGGTTTTCAGAACTGTTTTTTTTTCGAATAGGTAGAACCGATTTGACAGTTAGCAAAGAAGAGAAAATGAAAAATATTAAATAGTACAAGTATATTTCGTGGTAAAATGAAGTCTATTTAACGAAAAGTAAAGTTGTGAAATGAAATACACATAATTTAAAAAAATGGTGGCTTTGTATTAAATTCTTGTTTGCAAAACTAATTGATATTTTTTCGTTGTCAAATAAAGTAAATCGTATACCATTTTCAAAACAAAAATTATGATTTATAACGATGAATGCCTAAAAAATTGTAAATAATATTACTCCACGCAAAATAACATGAAAAATTACTTTTTTGTTTGAAAAAGCACTACTTTTCAATGTATATATATTATTCTTGATTATTTAAACACACTTAATTATTTGCGAAATTGAAATATAAAGGTTCACAATATTTAAATAATAATTTATATTGCATTATTTCACAACAGATGATGTGTACTTTAATTTAAAAAATCTGTCACGTTCTTCCCTGGTCTAGATTCATACGCACATATAGACTAATAGTACAGTTAATAATTAAAGTAATAAGTTCTATTTCCGGAAATTATTTCACATATAGTAATAAAGGGTGCGTCCATTAACTGAAGGGTAGCAGTACATAAATAAGTAAACAACAAAATAGGAATTTAATTAGGGGAGCGAAAAGCATTCTGTGAAATCGAAATAATTATTTAGAGATTAAACAAATGTACAAACATGCTAAAGAGATATTAAGTATCTTAATGCGGGTTCCAAAAATTCACTGTTTACAAAGTTAGCTAATTCCGAGAAAATCGACAGCATTTTAGAATTAAACTTTCATGGATTTTCGAAATCAGCTTTGGGTAACGACTGAAAATAGAATTTTTCATTTTTTGCAAAAATAAAAATATACCGCTGAGAGATGGGAATGCTGAATTTGAATAAAAAGTATTTAACCTACAAGATTTATCCTGTTCTGAGAAAATCAAAATATTGAAAGATCGCGATATCACAGTATGGCATATATTTTTTGATGAAACCAAAATTGTTAAAAATGATTATGTTATTAAATTTAATTAAATTTTTTATTAAACTCTTGTTAAGTCTATTACATAAGTCTTACTTGTTTTATTTATTTTTTATTATGTAATATTTCATTTCCATGAAAATCCTTGCAATTCTTTGAAATTCTATTAATACCTTCGAAACTTTTACAAATCCCTTAAAAAATGTTTAATCATGTGAAAAATCTTTGAAATCCTTGAAATGTGATGGATATCGTACATAATTTCTTGAAACTCCTTTAAAAGGATAAGCCTCTGCTCAGAAACATATCCTCTTGTGACAAAAGGATGTTTCTTGGAGTATGTTGAATTTCATTTTAAACCTAAGGTTGAGAGAATTTTCATTTGTCTTAATAGGAATCCTTTTGTAGCAAAAAGTTTCCTTATGCCATTAAATTCACCTAATCTTGCAGCTAAATAATTTTATTTGTGTTAAAAATATATTCTCGTCGTTAAATAAAAACAGGCAATAGGACTATGCTTTCGTTTCAAGACAACTTTTTCCCTAAGTATCCCTAAAAATCCCTTAAAACCCTTTAAATCGTGTGAAAATCCTTGAAATCCTCACAAATTCCATAAAAAACCATTAATATCCTTTAAATTTTCTAAAAATCAGTAAAATACTTGACATTCCGTGAATTTCCAAATCTTTAAAATCCGTAGTAATCTATCTGAATATCTTGAAATCCCTCACAGTATATTACATTTTATTAACATTTTTTAAAAGCCATTCAAGTTCCTCTTAAAATCCTTCATAATATTCGGAAACATCTACAATATTGATAAATGGTTGAATTTAAAACGGCTTAAAATTTTTCTATTACAAAAATCAAAGTTGTTTCATTTCAAACCTCTATAATTTTCAAATGAAACCCTGAAAGATCAAATAATTTTAAATACAAAAATTGGTTTGATTTTTAAATTTCTAAATAGAAAATACCATGTTCTGGTTGTACTTGGCCTCAAAGAAAAGCTTAGGTTTCTTCGCTTAAGACAAAGTTGCAAGAAAAATATTGAACATCTACTAAAAACTGTGCTTAAATTTGCCAAACTTTGAAAAGCTGATTATTGGTAATTTTTTAATTGTTAAAATTTTCAACTTATTAAATTTGTGTTCAATCGAAAATATGTATTAAGCGGATTAATGTAATCTTGCAATTCTTGTTTGGATTTTCGTCTAGTCAAACAGTAATTGTTATAATATCTCTAACATAATACCAATCGTTATTCAATTTTAAGCTAAAGAATCTTCTATGTGGACAGACAATCGTACTTTGAGTTAATTTAAAAAATATTTAATTTGTAAAGATTCAACGAAAAAATATTGTATCTTTCAAGTTTAAAAAAATCATAAATAGTGTAGTTAGAAATTAGACAAATTTAAAAAAAGTGTAATTAATTTGAATAACTAATGCTGTAACTTAAAAAAAATAATAAGATAATAAGAACTATTGCTGGTTAAACTTTCATTCTTTTTGGTTAAAAACTTGACTATTTGGTTGAAAATTTGGTTATTTTGTTAAAAATTCATCTTTTTGATTGAAAATTTAACTTCTCTCATTTGAAAATAATCCTAGTTGACAAGTTTAACTGTTCAGAAAGAAATTTTTTTAATCCAAATTCTGAATCCTTCAAGCTGAATAACTATTGTTGAAAAGTGTTTTTAATTTTAAATTTATTTTTATTGTGCAAAGAATATTTAAAAACCAATGAGAATTGTGTATTATTTATTTGAATAAAGGATAGTTTAGGGTCCTAAACAAATAAAGTTTCTATTTAAGTCATTCGGTTTCTGATACTTCTTTTTCTTTGTTATCATTAAAATTGGTATGCTACTTTTTGTGGATTTTTTCGAAGTTTTATGCGACATTCTGTGTCATTTGATTCGACTTTTTTTAAGCAGTCTATTCAGTGAGAAACTTTATGGTCTTTCAGGCACGGGTTATTTATTAGCCAATTTTGCAGAAACAAGGGTTACCTCAGGATGTTAATTACTCCTGCAATCTGATGTGCACACTCTCCCTCTGTAATCTTATGCAATCTCATGGAATCCTTTGCAATCCCATGCAATATTTTACAATTTTCTATCATCAATTTCTTACCATTTTTTCGCGATTCTATAGAAAAATCATCATAAAAAAATTATAAGAAAATCAGTATATAAATAGTGTTAAAATATTGAAAGTGTTGAGGAGAAAAATAGGAAAAGTGCGAACGAATAATTTATTTATTTATTAAACGTAAGATTTTGAAAGATTTCAAGGAATTTCAGTGAATTTTCATGAATTTTAAGCGATTTCATTAGATTTCATACAAATTTCACGCAATTTTAAATATTTTCAAAGATACCAGGAGTTTTAAGGAGTTCCAAACGATTTAATTTAATTTGAATTTTAGAGAACTTCCATGGATTTTAAGCAATTTTGTCAGATTTCACAAAAAAATGTCGCGACTTTAAAGATTTCCAAACTTATCAGGTGGTTTTATGGGATTCCAAGAAATTTAAACAAATTTCGAGGGTTTTCCACGGTGTTTAAGACATTTAAGAGGATTTTATGGTTCAAAAGAAATTTCTAGGATTTTAAAATATTTTAAGGGATTCTTATGTATTTCAAGGAATTTCATAAGTTTCGAAGATTTTATGAAATCTCCAATAATTTCAAGGAAGTTCAAAGGTTTCTAGGGATCTAAATGATTTTTTTAGATAAAGTGATTAATAAGTTTAATTTAAATTATGTTCAAGGGATTTTAAGGGTTTCCTAGCGATTTTAATGTACTTGAAGGAATTTCACAAAGATTCAAGAATTTCAAGGAATTTCAATTATTTCTAGGGATTTAAAAATGGATTTTTCTAAGAATACCTTAATATGAATAAGTTTAATTTCAATTATATTTGAGGGCTTTTAAATGAGTTAAAAAGACTTCAAGGAATTGTAAGGGATTCTAAAGGAAATCGTAAAATTTTTCTTACAAACAATTATAAATCATTTGAAAGCCCTCGAATGTAGGCTTTCAAATGATTTATAATTGTTTGTAAGAAAAATTTTACGATTTCGAAGGATTTTAGGGATCTTAAAGGATTTCAAGGCATACAAAATGTCAAGGGATTTAAAAGAATTTTGTAGAATTTTTAAAGATTTTAAGGGATTTCTAGTAAATTTTGGAAAATAAATTGCATTTTAATTTCAAGGGATTTTTAGGTATTTGAAGGAACTTAACAATATTTAAAAGATTTTAAACGTTTTTTCTAGAGGCCTTTAATAAATAAGTTTAGTTTGAGTTATATTCAAGGGATTTTAAATGATTTACACTTTAAGATATAAATGCAAGAAATAAATTAAATTTTATTTCAAAGGATTTCTGCGGCTTTCAACAATTAAAGGGGAGAAGTTAGTCATATGGATTTCAATTCAATTTTAAGAGATTTTGCAGATATCAAGGGAGTACGCAGATTTTTGCTGTGTAAAGTTGATTTATTTAGGCAGAATCGCTTTTTTTGTACTTTCATTCAGGATTATAAGTGGTGTAGAGTAAATCGTTCCTTTTTAGTTTATCTGCGTTCTACAATAAAATAATAAATGCTTCAATATTTTTGTGTTATTTATTCTAATGCTGATTGTCCTATAATTTTTCTCTATGTAATGATTTTCTTTAATGAATTTCCTATAATCCGTGACATTATTTGCAAACTCATGCTATACTTTCGAATCCCCATGCAATTTTGCAATCTAGTGTACACCAAAAATCTGCGAGGATAATTAATCCCTCGGGTCACCATAATATGGAAGTGTTCAAATCATAAGATTTTATGTCGGAACATACATATTGGAAGGTAGTAAGTCGGAGCGTGTAAATTTTATTGCAAAATTATATAAAATTGTGGGAACTGATATAGGAGGTATGAAAAACGTGGTTAAGTCTCCGCTATTTTTTTTTTTTACTAAATAGTTCGCGGTGGACGAGCCGGCACACAAAGATGCGTTAATCCATGTATGCGTTGGGCCGACCGAATTATACGTCCTGAGAACAAGTGGGCATACCAAGGTTTGTACTATATCAGGGAATAGTGTGTATTTTGCACTTGAAAAATTAGTTCAGCACTGCCCCATGTATTTATTTATTGATCATTCAGTCAAGAAATTAGGACTGGTGCATTCTTGAAATCACAGTGTGTACGTGTCATCGTCATGTGCAAATTCGACGGTTACACTTCAGAGAGCTCCAGTTCTGCTTCAGTCCGTTATACAGCTTCAAATCGCGTTCTTTTTATATACAGCTCTAACTATTTTTTTTAGATTTTGAGTGTTTATGATATCATGAATAAATACATCATTTTGCGCAGTCTTTTGAAACATAATAGATACCGTTTTTATTATTTTATATATTATTTCTGAATTTAAAAAATCGTCTAAAACATTTTCAAGGAATCGGTATTATCATCAGAGAAGCTATGAATTTAAAAAAATTGCATTAAGTTTGTTGATTAAAATTTTTCTGAAAAAATACCTCATTCGCTCCGCTCCGAATCAAACCACAGAACTTCTGATTGCCATTCGGGTAATCGGCAATCTCAAGTTCTGTGGTTCGGTTCCCAGCCGAGCGAAGGAGACCTTTTCTTAGAAAAAATTTAATTCAAAAGTTTTAAAATTTTAATCAGCTCTCCTAAAAATTTTCTAAACGTGACTTAGAGCTGTATACAGGGAGAAAAAACCCTGAAGTGGTATAAAGACAGAAACAGAACTGGAGCACTCTGCTGGGGAGCCGTTGAATTAAAGTTTTTCGTACTGAATTTGAATCAGGCATTTATTTTTTGCCATTACGTCAGGATTTTATGATTTTTGGGTGACGAACTTTGTTGAAAAATTGCAACAGTTTTTTCTTTTTTTTTTCTATAATATGTATTATGTATTGACAAAAAGTGGTGTGCTTTGTATCAAGGTATGTACTCACCTGGAAAACCGGGAAATTTCAGGGAATTTTGTTGTTCAGGGAAAATTGAGGAAGTTTTTTTAGCGTGCTTAAATTTTTTAAGAAAGTGTAATATTAACTTAAATAATGATGTTTTTTTCGCTTGTGAAAAAAAATTTTTAGTACTAGATTTATACTTATTTCAATCATTTTTTTATCATACTGACTAATCTCTGGAAAACATTAATAGTTTGAATATTCAGCAATTTGATTAAATCTTTTTCTTTCTTGACTGAAGTTTTTTTGTTGATCTATTTTGGTAGACACATAATCTGTAAAAAAAACTCATATTTTTAGCATTTAGTTTCATTTATTTGGTTGAAAGTTAATTCTGTTCTCAAAAATTTACATTTTCGAATCAAAAAATTCAACTATTTAGATGAAAATAAGCTTTTTTGTTGAAAATTCATATTTTTTATTTTTTTTAATTTATCTTTTTATGTTAAGGATTTAATTCTTTTCAAAAATTCAACAATTTAGTAGAATTTATTTTCTTGTTAGTTAAATTGTAAAATAATACGTAAAAAATTCGTCTTTTCAGCCTGAAATGTCAACTATTTGGTTAACAATTCAACTGTTTGTTTAAAAATTAGTTTCTTGGTTGAAAATAATCTTTTTCTTGAAAATTCAGCTGTTCTATTTTCGGAAATTAATCTGTTTATGCTAAGGATTCGACTACTTTTTCCAAAATTCAACAATTGAGTTGATATTATTTTTTGACTAAAAAATCTTTGTTAATTGAAAATTCACTTTTTAAATGAAAATAAATATTTTTGGGTCAAACTGTCAACTATATTCTGTAGAAAATGCGTCTTTTTAGTCTGAAATTTCAACTATATGATTAAAAATTCAACTGTTCGTTTAAAACTAATTTTGTTGTTCCAAATTCATATTCGAATTTTTCAGCATTTAATCTGTTTGGCTTGTGGATGCAATTATTCTGCTGCAAATTCAACCATTTTGTTCAAAATTTACTCTTTTTTTTTGTTGAAAATTAAACTATTTTTTCAAAAATTAATATTTTCGGGTTAAAACGTAACTATTCTGCAGCAAATTCATGTTTTTAGCTTGAAACTTTAACTGCTTGTTTAAAAATTTACTTGCTATCTGAAAATAGATTTTGTTTTGTTGTTGACATTTGGTGTTTTTTTATAGAAATTAAACTGTTTAAGTTCAAGATGCAGCTATTTAGTTGAAAATATGAATTGTCAACAAAAAAGTTAATTTTTAACCAAACAGTTGAATTTGCACTCGAAAATGTGATTTTTCAATAAAAAAGTTAATTTTCAATCAAATAGTTGAGCTTTGAACAAAATATTTGAATCTTTCTTGATTAAAAATTTAATTCTTTTGGTAAAAATTTGTCTTTTTGCTAACTAATTAACTGTATTGATTGAACATTTATACTTCTTGTTAAAAGTTGGACTACTTTATTTAAAATTATTTTTTTGGGGGGTTGAAGGTTCATCATTTTAGTTGAAAATGTGAATGTAGAGGATTCAACTACTTGTTTAATGATTCAGCTATTTTGTTGAAGATGTAATATTTTAGATTAAAATATTAGGAATTTAAAATGTTTAAAATTTAATTTAATATTGTACCCGCATTTATATTCCTTCAAAGAATTTATTCCCCTATTTTCATGGAAAATCCTATTATTTCCGACTGTTTACTAAACTTAGTTGATTATAATTTAACTAATTATAGGTGGATAATTAAAAGGATTTTTAAGTATGTGGTATGCTTTAAAGGCGCGGAGCGTAAGAATTACTTAAACAAGGTCGATACCTGATAATCAAATGGCTTCATTAAAAAAAAACCTTGAAAAATCTAGATACCGGAAAAATCTTGGAATTAGCAGGGAATTTTTTTCAGTATTTGAGTAGACACCCTGTTGATTGATTTTCGAGGGTCACTCCAGGCGAAAGGCATTGTATTTTAATTGTAATTTAAACAAAAAATTCTAACCCAAAAAATATAAAATTTTGTTCTGATGATGAAAGCTGCGAAAAGTTTCCAGATACATGTAATCATAATTTACCATTATGCACGTTTGTTTTACAGGTTGAAGATTGTATTATTTTAATTATTCTATTGTATAAGCATTGATTTTCTCTATTTGCAAGAAAATCTTAACACACACAGCAGTTGCACATTATACATACGCGTACAAAATTATATGCGTAGGGAAACCTTCCTACAGTGGATAATGCAACCTAGAGTGGATAATTAATCATTGATTAAGAACACAAATAAAAGAAGAAGAATAAATTCTAATTGTAATTGATGAGAAAGTATATTGTCTTAACTGTTGAATAAATAATATAAAATATTTTACATATATTAGTAGTTTTAATTAATGTTTATCCACTGTACGTTAACACTAATTTATAGATGTGTCATGAAAAGTTTAGACATTTCATGAAGAGCTAACCAATTGTGTAATAATCGCATGTTAAACTATCTGTTTAGAATTTCTAGAAAATCAATGATTCCCTATTTAAATACAATATAGGAAATTCTTTATTGGGGGGAGAGGGTACGTAAACCTGAAATTTGTTTTATTATTTTAAAAAAAATAGGGTGGGTATTAACACCCTTAGTATTGAGCTTTTATTATAAAGTTGAGCTTAAAAAGGGAAATTCGTTCCTATAACTTTTTTTTTTTTAATCAGGAAACTTTCAGGACATGTTACTTACTTTACTGAGAACAGTTTCTACTATTGAAAATTCAACAAAACATGAAAATATCGATCAATTCGTGAGGAAAGTCTGTGGTACCTTATTTTTCATATTGACTTGAAAAGAAAAAACATTTTTGTCTTAACTTATTCGAAATGTCAAAAAATACGCTTTTTAAGAATTTGGAAAGGTTTCAAGAGAATTTTTTCAAGACTTTTTGTTGATAAAATAATTCTAAGAGATCATTTAAAAAGATTTCAAAAATCATCCAAAAAGAATTTGAAAAATTATGAGGCAATTTGTTTAGTGTTGAAAGATGTTAAAAAATATTTCGGAAAATTTCGAATCATTTTAAAAGATAATTAGAAGTTTCGAAAAAAATTCAAAAATATTTTCAACTTTGGAAATATTTCAAAAAATTTTAATCTCTTTTTGGGTTTTTCAAGATTTAAAAGAGATTATTTGAGAAGATTTTTAAACATTTCAAAATATTTCGAAAATTTTTAAAAGAGAATCTAGAAGGTTTTAAAGCAATTTCTTTAATATTTAAACATTTTTGAAATTTTAAGAATAATTTGATTCAGCTTAGTAAATATTTAGGAATTTTAGAAGTTCTGAAGAGAATAAAGATATTTAATTTTTTTTTTAATTTCCGAAAATTTATCAAATATTCTTCTAAATTTCTTTCAAACTTCAGCAAGTCCTAAATATCTTTTAAAATAATTCGAATTTTCCCTACAATTTTGTAAAATTCTGTGAAATAAATTTGCTTACCAATTTTCGAAATACTTTTTCGACATATCTAAAATCTTAAAAATATTTTTGATTTTTCTCATGAATCTTAGGAAAAATATATTTATATAACCTCAAAAACTGATAAACTTTAAAGTTATAAAGTTATTAGAATTGTTTATTTTATATTAACAATTATTTTCCCCTCAAATTATAATTTGGTTGAAATTTTTTTCTTTCTTGATTGAAAAATCTGTTTTTGTTAATAATTCAATTATTTGATTGAAAATTAAATTTTTTTGTTGAAAATGTATATTTTCGGGTTAATTGAAATGTTGTTGGTTGAATTATCAGTTATTATATTTTCATTTAATTCATGAGATATTTAGGAATTTTAGAATTTAAAAAAATTAAAAATATTTTTTTAATTTGAAATATTTCCTAATCATTTTTTTATTAAAAATGTTTTTTTCTCCTTAATTTGGAAGATTCGCCTTTTTAGTTAAATTCAACTTTTTTTAAATTTAAAATTAAAATAATTTTGGTTGAAGTATCAACTATCACATTTCTCGTTGAGAATTCATATTTTTTGGTCGAAAATTCAACTATTTGTTTGAAAATGAACTTTTTTGTCGAAATTTTGATTTGGTATATTTGAATTAATCCAAAATCTGTTTTCATTTTCTCAAGAATCTCTGGAAAATTATGTTTATATAAACTTAAAAACTAAATAGTTATGCAAAATTTATATTTTGTATTAAAATTGATTTTCCCTTCTTAACCGAAAAACTAAACGTATGGGTGGCGCACGGTTGATGGACCTATTAAATATAAAAAAATAAGGTACCACAGAGTTTTTTTAAACAAAATTGTATGGATTTTTATAAGAAAGATTTTTAAATTGTTGGAAACGAATTTCTTAACTTTTTTCCCAGAATTGAGACATTGTTTTCTGTAAGGAAAGTAATATTTCCTGTAAGTTTCATAGTAAAAAAATGATAAAGAATTTTAAAAGAATAAATAAAGATAAAGAATGTCCTGCATTACACAAGATGGAATAGTTAAAATTGTATAAATTTAAAATATCTTTCTTCTAAATATTCTTTTAAAATTCTGGCAAAAATAGGGGATAATTTTCTTACGAAAAGAAAAAACAAGGATTTCATAGTTACCTTTGGATAGTAATACATTCAAGTTTCACTATCTGCCCATAACTATTCTAGTCATATAATGTTAATGGAATGAAAATTTAATTTACATAACAGAGCTGATTAGAAAATGAAGTATTATTTATGCAGACCTCGCACTCCTCTATTTGCTACTATTTTTTGCACGATGCTACTATTTGGCTACTTTTTCCAGCTAGTGGTACTAAAAAATATATTTTTCGGTCTAGCATTACAAAAACTACCTTTTAGGACAAAACTGAGTAAATAATCGAGAATAATTATTGAAAAAAAATATTCGTTCGCTTAACTTTTATCACTAGATCAGACTTCAATGATAGCATTGTGTCCATTTAAAAACTAAATTATTTTTTCTAGAAGTTTTACCTTTAAAATTTCAACATTCAAACAAAATGATGATCATCTATTTTTTTTGGTACTTTTAGTTAAATGTTTATTAAAATTTGTTTAGTTAAACTAATAATAAAACTTTCTTTAGACATTATTATATTGAAACAAGTCAAATACAAAATAATGCCAATGAATCATTTCCTGTTAGTCGTGCGGCCGAAAGGTGGCCGATAAAACAATTTCTTTTTCAAAGGAAATGAAACGACACGCATTTTTCCGGGTTGATAACAAACAACTTTGTTCGAAGTTATGAGTACTTTAACTTATTTTTATCTTTTTTTTTCAGCACAAAATCTTTTTGAAGTTGCTGACACACGATAAAATTTCATGAAGTTAAAATAAAAAATATGTATATTCAGCATAGGGGAAATCTACCTACAGTGGTGAATCATGAGTTAAGAGGCAAATAAAATAAATTATTTTACATGCATTAGTATTTTTAATTAATTAATATCCACTGTAGGTTTCATTGTCAACTATAGTTTAATCGCTTTGAATTTAAATAACTCAAATTTAAAAGTCCTGAATCTTTAATTATTTAATTTTGAACACTTTTAATCATAAAGAATACAATTACAATTCCTCTGAATTTTAAATGACCCAATTTTACAAATTTTAATCTTAAAATATTCCATCTGTAACGTTTTGACATTGTCATATTTTTGAAAATTTAATATGAAATCATGCTAGTTTCGTGATTCTTCAAATCAAATTAAAATTCTTTAATTTTCAGCACTTTTCGACTTAGAAAGTATAAAATTCAACTCCTTTTACTCAATAAATTGTCCAAATCGTTCAATTTTTTTTTAAATTTCAGACGCTTGAAATTCTAAACTATTAATTATTGTTTCAAACATATTTAAAACCTTATATTAAAAAATTGGTTTAAACATTTAACGACCAAGCCTTGATCTCGTTAAATAAAAATTCTGGAAAAATTTAGGAACAGTGTATGGTCGTTTTCTGATCGATTTTTGCAAAAAAATATTATTTTAATTTTTACCATTTTTTCGGTTTCTATTGACTATACGATAACTCAGAACCACCTTACGAGATGCGGAATTGTCAACTTTGATCTAATGCACGTATTTATTTTGGGGAATTCTAAGCTTGTTACCTTGAAATGAGGAAAATCGAAAATCATGAATGTTGTTCAGCTGCAACAATGGCTGTTAAAGGGTTAATAATAGATTGTTAAATTTGCATATTTTCACGTTATTGAATAGATTTACTGCTAGTGTTCAATAAAACGCATCTCCGTATTTTCCTTTATTAGACATAAAAATTTCCTTGTCCTTCTTATTATATGATTTAAAGTCAATAAATTTGTTACAAAAACTTTTGCTGATATTTATTGACTTTCGCAATTGATAATATATATGAAAAAGCTGTGGATTTCGCAAAGAAAGTTAATTTTATATAAATCGGGAGAAATCAAGAATTTTGATCGGGAGAACCGGGAGACAAAATTTAAAAAATAGTGGCCACCCTGAATGCGTATTATGCAATATTGGCGCAAATTTAAAAAAAAACTCTGATAATTCTAAAGCAATCTTTAACTGAAAATCAAACATAAACTTTTTCGAAAAAAATGTATGTTTGCTGCATTCTACGTGAAAAATAGACTTATAAGAATAATAGGACATAAATTTTCCAGAAAAAGTAAAAAATTATCAATGTCCTATATTTCATATTTTGCGAAATATACACTCAAAAAGCCTTGTTTTTTCCACCTACATTGTATAATGCGCATTTTATCATTGCACACGGAAACTAATATTAAATTGTTTTTAGGTAAATAACAAAAATCCTTCTAGAAGTCATTATCTTGAACTGTTCAAGATAAAACATTTTTTTTTTATTTTACATTGAATTTTGTTAATTCCTTTTCTGATTATTTAAACAGGTGATTGATCACTAGAAAATCTAGAAGAATAGTGTAACTGTCGATTATTACACTATCTTATATAAAAATATAATACAGGGTGTCTACTCAAATCCTGAAAAAAGATTCTCTGATCATTCCAGGTTCATCGAGGTATCTCAGGTTTTTTCCAGGTGTAATTTTTCATAGAATGGAGCCATTCAAACCATTCGCATTTTTTAAACAATCGACTCTGAATATGTTTACTGCTTTGCGAGTTTATTTAGAATATTTTTTAGTTTCTAAGGACTCAATTATTATGTTTGATTTAGAAAGCTTTGGCAAATTGTATTAAAAGATATTCTTAAATATATATTCACCATCGATGTTATTTTCTTATACTTAAATTCTTAAACTCTCAAAAAAGGATATTGCACTTTTAACAAAATAGATGAATTTGTAACCAAACAGTTGAATTTTCAAACAAAAAGATTAATTTTTAAATAAGAAGATTAATTTTCTACCAAAAAGATGCTTTTTTATCAAAGTAACTTTTTAACGAAATAGTTGAATTGTCAAATAAAAAAGACAATATTTCATGTAAATGGTTAAATTTTGAACTAAAAAAAAAAAAACAATTTTCAACTAAAAATGGAATAGTTAAGTTTTCATTCAACAAAATTACTTTTTCATTAAAAAAACAAGTTTTCAAACCAATTTCATGAATCTTCAATAAAAACAGATGATTAATCAAACAAAAATATGAATTTTCAACAAAATAGCTTATTTTTTAACCAAAGAGATAAATTATTATTAATGCAAATAATAAATTTTCAAACTAAAATATTATTTTTTTACCAGAAGAGACGATTTTTGGACAACATACATAAATCCTCAACCATATAGTTTCATTTTCAACCAGCTAGTTGAATTTTGAACTAAAAAAATTAGTCTACTAAGAAAAATGGAATGGTTAAATTTTAAAGTAAAAAATTAATTTTCAACAACAATTTTTAAATATAAATAATATATTAAATGTGAATATTAAAGTCGAATATTAAACTTATATTAAAAAAAAGATTAATTTTCAAACTGAATGATGCACTTGCAAACAGGAAGATCATTTTTCAAACAACGATTCAAAAATTATATTTTTCTGATTGAATTAATATAATGAATTTTCAATAAGAAAATAATTTCTAATAAAACAGTTTAACTTTCAATAAATTAACTTAAATTTTTAATTCCAAGAAGGTTTTAATTTTCAATTAAAAATAGTTGAATTTATCCAAAACAGGTGTATTTTCAACATGATTTGAATTTTTAACCAAGAAAGATTTTTCATTCAAAAAAACAGGAACAAAAATTTTGAACGAACTGTTAAATTTTCGAGCAAAAAGATGAATTTTTATTTATCTTTATTCAAAAGAAAGAATTTTCAACCAAAAATAGATTAGTTAAGTTTTCAATTGAAAAAATTATTTTAAAAACAGCATGTTCAACAACATATTTTAATACAGTAATATAAAACTATTTTTACAAATAAAAAATAATTTTTATTCAATTTTATAATGCAATTGAAAAAAAAAATAAGTACGCTCGAAAAAATTCACTGACCTCTTCAGGTATTTTCAAGTATACAAAAATTCCCTGAAAATTCCAGGGTTTCTTGGTTTTCCAGTAGGATAGACAGTAGACACCCTGCCATAAATTGAATTTCGAAGGAAACTCATAGTAAACGTACTACTACTGTAAAGCGATTTTAATGCGTTTTTTCGGTATAATAGTGCATGTTATAAGCACTCCCTCATGCACAATAGAATTATAATTCGCATGGTGTGGCGAGAGTTTAGCGCTCGCAATTAATATTTATTCTCTTTTTTTTAACTTCTGGGTAAAACTTTTGGTTTGGTTTAATATATTGAATTATGTATTGTTTAGATGATAACGGATACTGGACTTATTTGGGCTCATTGACCACGCCGCCATGCAACGAAAGTGTAACATGGATTCTCTTCAAGAAGTACATAGAAGTTTCTCATCATCAATTGAACATATTCCGCAATCTGAGAAAATTTCCTCGTGGCGAGGAATGCCCTTGCCATGAGAATCATGGAGTGGTAAGTTTCCGAAAGATTTATTTCTTTAAAAGGTAGTTAACAAATTTTGTGAAAGACGAATTAAGAAAAATGTGAAGTTACATTACTTTTATATTTCAAACTTCACAATCTTTCCCCTGTTCGTACCTTGTCTGTTTTATCAAAGAAGGGTTCTTTTTCACCTGCTTTCCCAAAATTTGCCATTTTTCTTGTTGTTTCGTTGATCAATTTTTTCGTTTTCCCTGATCATTAAACATTCAAGTACCAGCATTGTAATCTTGTAATACTTTTAACGTAGAATCTTTAATAAGCGGAATAAAACAGTATTTCAGATACAAATTAAAAATTTTTTAATTTATTTTTTTTTTTTAACAAAAATATCTTCTGCTATAAAAGATGACTTTTTAACAAAATACTTACATTTTCAACAAAATAATTAGAATTGTAACATAGTATTTAAATTTCCGACCTAAAAAGACAAATTCCCAACAAAAAAGTGTCTCAGTTTATATTTTAGACCGTTAGTCTTTAATCAAATAAATACATTTTTAACAATGTAGTTTAAATTTACCCAAGCAGTTCAATTATTCATTAAAAAAGATTAATTTTTATGAAAATAGTTCAATTTTCAACCAAATAGATAAATTTTCAAATCAAAATATAAATCTTTGAAAAAATGATTTCTTAACAAACTGATTCAAACAAATCTTTGAAACAAGATAATTAATTACTCAAGCGAAGTAGAGTTTTCTTTAAAAAAATTAAATTTCTATTAAAAGAGATAAATTTTTAAATAAAAAAGCTAAATCTTCAACAGAAAAAGTCGTTGAATTTTCTGTTTAAGAAGATTTCAGTTGACTTTTCACATCAAAATATTAATTTATGATCAAGGAATAATTTTCTACGAAAGAAATTGAATTTTCAATCCAGAAAGACGAATTTTCAACCAAAAAGGATGACTTTTTAACAAAATTGTTGAATTATCTTCCAAATAGTAGCACTTTTATTAAAAAAAAGATTAAATGTCTTTCAAAACAATTTTATTTTTATTTACAAAAATAAATTTTCAAAAAGATAGTTGAATTTCCATCCAGAAAAGATTTTAGTTCTCTTTTCAACGAACAGTTGAATTTTTATCTAAGACAGATTTAATTTCTTCTAAAACAGATGAATAAAAAAATTTTTTTAAATAGTTAAATTTTCATGCAAAGACGATTCTAGTTCATTTTCCAATTCCAAAATAAAAATTGTAAATAATAAGTTCATTTTCTGCTAAGTTCTTCTACTTCTGCTCAGACAGTTGCATTTTTGTCCAAGAAAAATAAAAGTTTTACTGAAAAATGTGATTTTTTTAAATAAAAAAGATAAATTTTCAATAAAAGACTTGAATTTTCATCCAAAAAGATTTCAATTGATTTTTCAACACAAAAATATGAATTTTGAACAAAAAGTAAATTTTCTAGGAAATAGGTGAATTTTCAACAAAGCCGTTGCATTTTATCCAAGCAAGATGCAATATTTTTACTAAAAATATGAAATTTTTAAGCAAAAGGACCAATTTTCAGAAAAAAAGTTTTCATCCAGTTAAGATTTATTTGATTTATCAGCAACGAAATATGGATTTAAAACAAAAGCTTTATATTTCAATAAACCAGTTCAATTTTTAACCCAAAGCTATGATTTTTTTGATAAAACACTTGAATTTGCACCAAAAAAGGATGTCTTTTTTAAAAAATTGTTAAATTTGTAACCAAATAATAAAATTTAATTAAAAAGACTGGAGGAAATTTCAACGAACTGTTGAAAATTTGTATTTTCGGGTTGAAAATTTCTACTGTTATTTAGACAATTCTTTTTTTTTTGAACATTCAACAATTTTGTAGAAAATTAAACTGTTTTGTCAACAAATTAACTATTTACAAACAAAATTTTGTTAATTAAAATCTTAACTATTCTATTTCTGGTTAAAAATGTTTCATTTATAAGTTGAAAATTTAGCTATTTAGATATAAATTAACTTTTAAATATTTTTCTGTTGAAAATTCAAGTGTTTTGTAGAGAATTCGTCTTTTTATATTGAAAATTCAACAATATTGTAGAGAATTAAACCATTTGGTTAAAAATGTAACTATTTTGTTGACATTTCGTTTATGTATTGGTTAATAATTATTTTTTTTGGTCTGAAAAATTAACTGTTCTATTTTGGGTTGAAAATGTATCCTTTATAAATTAATTCAACTATTTGGCTAGAAAATTCGTCTATTTTTGATTGATTGAACATTTTTTTACTGTAAGTTAAACGATTCCATTTTTGGTTGAAAACTTGTCTTTTTTAGTTAAAAATTCAATTACTTGATTGAAAAATTCATCTTTTTGAGTAGAAACTTATTTTTCTTTTTTGAAAATTTATCTAATAGGTGTTCGAGGATTCACCTTTTTTTTAAATATTTTTTTTCATCAAGTTCAATTGATTGAACACTCACATTTTTCTTTAAGAATTAATTTTTGAAACTAAAAATTCACCTTTCCTTTTTTGATTAAAAACTCATATTTTTAGTTGAATATACAATTATTTGGTTGGAAATTCATGTATTCATGTATCGAAAATGCCATTCTTTTTTTAATAATGTCTAATTTTTGATTGAAAATTCATATTTTTGGTCGAGGATTTAAATATTTTGTTAAAAATTCTCTTTTTTGCATTCAACTGGTTAACATTTTATATCTTTTTTTTCTGAAGATTAGTTAACTTATGTAAATTAATGATTCCATTTTTTGTTGAAAGCTTCTCTATTTTGTTGAAAAATCGTCTTTTTGGGTAAAAAGTTAAATCTTATTGTGGTCTACTTTAGGTGGAGGATTCAACATTGTCATTAAATTTCGTGGTTTTTCGTTGAATTTAAATAGTTTAAAATTAATTTTGTTTGTTTGAAAAAGTAAGATTTTAAAGCGAAAATTTAACCATTATATTTTTGTTTGAAAATCTGTTTTTTTTTTAATTCATGTATCTTGTTGAAAGTTCGTATTTGGTAGAAAATTAATCTCCCTTGATAGAAATTTTATTTTCGTAGGTTAAACATTCAGATATTTGGTTATAAACTCAACTATTTTATTTAAAAATTAATTATTTTGTTTAAAATTCAACTGTTTTATTACTCATCTTTTTTTTGTCGAAAATTCAATTTTTTTGTTAAAAATTCGTCCTTTTGGATTGAGATTAAAAATTAATCTAAGGTCATCTTTCTTGGTTGAAAATGAACTTTTTTGTTGAAAATTAAAGTTTGTTTAAAAGTTAAAAAATTGGTTGAAATCAGCACTGTTTTTAGAAAATCTTTAGGGCTGTAATTTGGACTATTTTGTTGAAAATTAAATAAAAATAAATTAAAAATATTTCAACTTGAAATGTTCAGTGTTTTTTATTGAATTCAATTTGGTATATAATTTAATTTTATTAAAAATAATTTATTATCATATTGTCGTGAAGAATCACCCAATTTTCTCTATTTTGAGATAATTTTTGAGCTTTGAAGTTTGATAGTTTAATATTTTTAATTATTCATGATTTATTATCAAAGCTTATCATTGACCACACGTTAAAGTATTTTATGGACAGCTCCTAAAAGGTTCAAATTTAAAAACATTACATTATCGTGAAAAACTTGCCATGAAACATCATCTTTCTCACACGTTTATCATTTTTTGTGCTCCCATCAGTGATTTTACCTTCTGCTCCGATTTTAGAGTTTAGATAAACGCTGAATCGTACATGTTTTTATCTCAGTTACAAGGTCATAGACGAGAAGCCTTGAAATCGAACGAAAAAGAAACTCGTATTCTTTAAACTAGCTTATATCTACAAATTGTGATGATTTGTTTGGCTCTAGTATCTTTAGAACTGTCGCAGCTATGTATAGCCTGTAATAAAAGGTTCTTCAGTCTTTTAATAATAGAGAAGACGTAAAACTTTCAATGAGAATAATAAGAACAAAAGAATAAACTTGTCCAATTATTTGTTGCAGGTGATTAACAACTTCCGTCCGCCGCTCCCGCTTGGAAATCGTGTTTTGCGAGAATGCGGCAGCTTCTAATTTCACACGAGGAGATGCACAAAAAAAAGATGATTATGATCAAGTTGCAGATAAACTTGTTATACTTTACTTTGCCGGCCGTTTCGGGGGGTTTTAGGATAGGGGGAACGAAGTATGTCCATATAGCATTAATTTGTTTAAGCTCCTTAGCGCTTATATTTTGTAATGCGCGTTGTTTTCAACGTTACTGTGCCTTCAAATGTTTTATTCGTTTCTATAAAAGGGGTGATACATTCATTATTTATTTTTGAAGAATATTAATATCAACACTGGCTTGACAAAATTTAATTGCCTCATAAAGTAAAGGCATATAGGAATTTTGGGTATATTTGTATTTACTAGGTACCTTCATTAGGAAAATACGCACTTTGTCTATAGTAATAATCATGGTAAACATGTTTTTCTCAGGTGGAGGTTTAAAATCCATTACATTATAGAGTGTTTTAACTTCCTATTAGCATAAAGGCTTTTTTTTATCTACGGGGAATTTATTTGAATATATATGTGCCCCGGTGAAAAATTGTTTACAAATACAAAATTGTAGGGTCCTCTGTTCGCAAGATCTCGAACTGACTGAAACACTAATTCAGAGATAAGGAATGGTACCCTTTATTATTATTTAACAAAATTCCTTTGTAATATATTGCATTATTGAATTAGAAATCCGTATCGTGCCTAATAGAATTGAACTGAAATAGAACGAAACATAAATTAGTAGAGTATTTTGTTGCTTAGTGCTTCGATCTTTCCAAAAGGATTAAATCCGTTGGAAATGAAATTTTGCAGGTCCATTCAAATGTAAGCTTTTATAAGAAACTTTGTACTCTTAATCAGGCGTTTTTTATGCGTTTAAGATAAGACGCTTTGCGGAAAAATATGCTTAAAATGCAGCATAGTTGGAATTTGGTCAATCTAA
This sequence comes from Belonocnema kinseyi, assembly GCF_010883055.1. Classification (NCBI taxonomy): domain Eukaryota; kingdom Metazoa; phylum Arthropoda; class Insecta; order Hymenoptera; family Cynipidae; genus Belonocnema; species Belonocnema kinseyi. The sequence goes on along the minus strand of NC_046665.1, from coordinate 83,080,582 downwards.
AAATAAAAACTGTTGTACAGCCGAATGCGTGTGTGACGCGTGAATAAATTGTGTGGTGGCACTCAGTATTTTTCGAACTGCAATGTAGTTGAGCTTTATTTGCACGTTTAAGCACAAAAAATATGGTCACATTGACATCCTTCGATGTTTAGTTTAAAGATCTGTGTATTTGTGATGTTGGCAAAGATTTCAATATGTGAATTCAGTTTAAGGCTAAATGTGACATACAATAAAGATATATCTATATACATGCATTTATGTCTCCTAAATTCGAAAATTAAGCTTTTATACTTTTCAGCTAAAATGTTCCATCCTAGAATCCTTTTGATTGGATAATTTAGTAATTTTCCGAAAAACTTAATTTTTTTAATTACCTGACCTTTCCCCGAACATTGACATTGAAAGATCAAACAATTTAATCTTTTAACATTTTTACCTAGAATATTTTAGAAACAGATTAATATAATTTCATATTAAAATTATTTTTTTTTATTTCAACACAAGAAGATTAAACTTCAAACAAAAAAAGTTGCAAACAAATAATTAAATTTTTTTGGAAGACTATAATTTAAAAAAAAAAAAAAAGTGTTTTTACTCCAAAAAGACGAATGTCCAACAAAACAGTTGAAATTTCTACAAAAAAATATGACTTTTTAACGAAGTATTTGAATTTTCAACAAATTAATTAAATTTTCAACACAAGAGTTATTTTTCAATCAATAAAGAGTTGAATTTTCAATTTAAAAAATAACTTCCAAAATAAAAAAATACGTCATCCAAAGAAGATGAAAATTTCAACAAAATAATTAAATTCTCAATAAAATGGTTGATTTTTTAACCAAATTTTGGAATTATCAACTCACAAAGGTGAGTTTTCAATCAAATTTTTAAAGAAAAGGGTTTAACTTCAAAAAAAGTTGAAAACAAATAATTTAATTTGTTAGAAGACCAGAATTTAAAAAAAAAAGTATTTTTAATTAAAAAAAAAACGAATATTCAACAAAACATTTGAAATTTCAACAAAGTATTTGCATTTTCAACAAAATAATTAAATTTTCAACATAAGAGTTACTTTTCAGTCAATAAATAGTTGAATTTTCACTTTAAAAAATAACTTCAAAAATAAAATAATATTTCATCCAAAGAAGATGAATTTTGAAATTTCGACAAAACAATATGACTTTTAAACCAAATAGTTCAATTTTCAACAAAATAATTAAATTCTCAACAAAATAGTTGAACTTTTAACGAAATTTTGGAATTCTCACGTCACAAAGATGAGTTTTCAACCAAATTAAAAAAAAAACGGTTAAACTTCAAACAAAAAAAGTTCAAAACAAATAATTTAATTTTTTAGGAGAATAGAATTTAAAAAAAAAATGTTTTTAATCCAGAAAGACGAATTTTCAACAAAAAATATTACATTTTAACGTAGTACTCGAATTTTCAACATAAGAGTTACTTTTAAGTCAATAAATAGTTGAATTTTCAATTTAAAAAATAACTTCAAAAATAAAAAAATATTTCATCCAAAGAAAATGAATTCTCAATAAATCAGTTTAATTATTGAAAAAATATGACTTTTTGACCAAATAGTTCAATTTTCAAGAAATTAGTTGAACAAAAAAAAGTGGCAAAGAAATGATTTAATTTTTTAGAAGACTAGAATTTAAAAAAAAATTACTTTTAAGTTAATAAATAGTTAAATTTTCAATCTAAAAAATAATTAAAAATATTTAAAAAATATTTCATCGAAAGAAGATGAATTTTCAATAAATCAGTTGAATTATCGATAAAAAATATGACTTTTTAACCAAATAGTTCAATTTTCAAGAAATTAGTTGAACTTTTGACGGAACTTTTCAATTCTTACTTCACAAAGATGATTTTTCAACCGAATTTAAAAAAAGGTTGAACTTCAAACAAAAAAAGTTAAAAACATATAATTTAATTTTTTACAAGACTAGAATTAAAAAAAAAAGTGTTCTTAATCCAAAAAGAAAAATTCTCAACAAAACAGTGGAAATTTCGACAAAAAAGATGACTTTTTAACAAAATACTTGAATTTACAACAAATTAATCAAATTTTCAACAGTAAGAATTAATTTTCAGTCAATGAATAGTTGTATTTTCAATACAAAAATGAACTTTTAACCAAATATTATTACTCAATTATTAACCTAACAGCATTTAAAACCAAATAGAGTTTAACTTATTATTTCATTAAATAGTTAAATTTTTGAGTCAATCAGACGAATTTTGTAGAAGACCGCTAAATTTTTCACCCAAAAAGTTACATATTCAACAAAAAACGTAATAGTTGATATTTTAGCAAACAAAAATGAATTTTCAACTAAATAGATCAATTTTCAACTTAAAAAAGATGAATTCTCGAACAAAAATATAATATAATAAAATATAAATTGTTAGCAAAAAATAAGAAAGCTGAATTTTTAGTAAAAAAAATAATAATTTTCATCAAAGAAAAAAAATGTTCAAAAAATGACATTTTTCAATAAAGAAAAGTTGATCTGTTAACCAAAAACAGTCGAATTTTCAATAAAATTAATGAAATTTTCAACCAAAAATAAATTAGATAATATTTCAACTAAAAAAAAATGAATTTTTAACAAAATAGGTCAATTTTCTACTAAAAATTTGAACTTTCAACACAAAAATTGAATTTTCAACAGGATAGTTGAATTTTTAACAAAATAGTTAAATTTGCAACTAAACATCTAATTTTTAACAAAAAATTAGAAGTCGCATTTTTCAATCAAGAAAAGAAGCTCATCCAAATCTTTGAATGGTAAACAATGAACTTTTAGTAAAACATTTCAGTCTTTAACTCGAAAATATTGAATTTTCAACAAAAAAGTTGAATTTTCAAACAAAGAGATCAATCTGCAGTAAATAAATATATTATTAACAAATGAGTTCAACTTTTACCCAAGTAGTTGAATTTTTAATTTAAAACAATCATACTCAACACATCAGTTAAATTTTCAATCAGATGAATTTTTAACTGGAATAGTTGAATTATTATTAAATCGTTTCAATTTTTCAATTTAAAAATTAATTTAAAAAAAAAACAAATTTTCAACAATAAATGCATTTTCAAATAATAATGTAATAGTAGATATCTAAAACAACAAACTTATTTAATGTTAAATCTAGAACAGCTGAATTAAACCAAAAAGAACAATATTCAATAAAATAGTTACATTCTTGATCAAAACAATCAAAATCAACCCAAAATTCCGTAATTATTCCCTACAATTTTTTATGTAATACCCTTTAGCAGTTGTTTAAATTGCTTTATAAAAATACCCTGATTTTTGCGAGATTTTGTTCAAAATCCCAGACTTTTACCTGAGTAATCAAATTACCTTTCTCCCTAAATAACGGATTTTAAAATAGTTTTAAGAAAAAATATACTACATTTAAGAAAAGTTAAATCATTTTTGTTCCCAAAACAATTAGGATTCAAGCTATTTTAAATTATGAAATCAAAATGCTGGAAATTTGATGATAAGGCTTTTGTATCTTGTAATAAAATCATTTTTACAGATAAAAAAATATTTTTAATATAAAATCATCATATTCATTGTTTTAAGTACCTATAGGTTATTGATACAACTTCACAGAAATATTCAAATACTTATGAATATTTATTTTTAATTTTTTTATAAATTGTTAATGTAAATTGTTGTCTTTAGTTTAATGCTTTTTATTTTCCTGCAGACAAAATTTGATAGAATAAACTATTAAGTTTCATTTTTTAATGGAAAAATATTAAATACTATTTTAAAGAAAATTAAAAAGAATAAAAGTCAAAATAAAAAATCCGATTGAAAGTAGATTTCAGTGAGTTAAAATCTCTGTTTATACGACGTTTTTTTAAGCCGATGCTTCAATTATTTAAATAGTTAAAAGTGAAAGGATAAGAAAAAACATTTGTACACAAAATTTTATTACCTTACCATTTTTCTATAATCGCGTAACGAAAACTTGATCATTATTATTGAATGGAGAATTCCGTTAGCCAGAATTCAGTCATTACATAATTATTTTGAGGCTGCAATATGAGTGATCTATACAAAAATGAGAACATGAAAAGTATCTTACATTCATCTTATAAGTTACTACATAAGATATAGGAATATGGGCCTATTGAAGTCATTCATTCAACTTTCGTCCAATGGTTCGCCCAACAAGTTCTTTATAGGTTCACATATGTTTTGAGTAGTTTCAGTTTTACTCGGGGCATCTTGAATTCCTGAATTTTCATCTTCATCGTCTGATGACTCTCGCTCTAGTTTGGCTCCCTCTTCATGATACCTCTTTGTTGCTTCTTCAAGAAACTCTTTCTCCACTCCTTCAAGGATATCCTTGTGTACACCCTGCGCATAAAACATTCAGTGTAAAATATTTTCAACTAGTTTCAAAAAAAGAGGACACACTTATCATACATTAGAAAGTCGATAAGGGTAAAGTTCACAAAAGAGAGTGATTCTGGTTAACGGCTACAATTTAAACTGCATTAGTTCAAATTGCAGTAATTTAAACTACAACACTTTAAATTGCAGTACTTCAAACTGAAGCATTTTTAACTGCATAATTTTAAACTTCAGCATTTCTAACTACTGCACTTTGAACTGCAGAACTTCAAGTTGCAGAGCTTCAAACTGCTGCCCTTGAAACAGAAGCACTTTAAACTTCTGTACTTTTAACTGCAGCACTTCAAACTGCTGAAATTTATACTGAAGCACTTCGAACTGCAAAACGTTTAACTGCAACATTTTAAACTGCAGCTAATCAAATTGCTACACTTATAACTGCAACTTTAAACTGATGTAGTACTTCAAACTGCAGCCCATTTTCAGTATTGTACTTTTAACTGTAGCACTTCAACCTGCTGTACTTTTAAACTGCTGCGCTTGCAACTAAAGCACTTTAAACCGGTGCAATTTATAACTGCAGCACATCAAACTGCAGAACTTCAAATTACAGCCCTTTTCAACTGATGCAGTTTTAAACTGCAGTACTTTAAACAGCAGCACTTCAAATTGCTGCACTTTAAACTGCAGTTTTTTAAACTGAACCCCACTTTTCAAACTCCTGCACTTAAAAATTTCTGCACTTTAAACTGCAGACTATTTCAACTGCTGCACTTTTAACTGTAGCAGTTCAAACTCCTGCAATTTTAACTACATTGTTTCAAACTACACTACTTCAAACTGCAGCCCACTTTAACTGATACACTTCTAACTGCTGCACTTTTAACTGCAGCAGTTCAAACTGCTGCAATTTTAACTACAGAGTTTCAAACAACAGTACTTCAAACTGCAGCTCACTTTAACTGCTACACTTCTAACTGCTGAAATTTAAACTGAAGTACTTCTAACTGCTGAAATTTAAACTGAAGCACTTCAAATTGCAGCACTTTACAACTGCTGCAATTATAAACTCCAGTAATTCAAAAATCAGTACTTTAAATTGCAGCTTTTTAAACTGCATTACTTTAAACTGTAGCCAACTTTAATTGCTTCACTTTAAACTCTATCATTTCAAATTGCTACACTTTAAACTGCGGTCTATTTCCACGGCTGCACTTTTAACTGCACTTTTAACTCGTGTGGGGTTGCTGGTCCTTCATCGAGCGCCTCCCCGAGTTGCGGATAGGGGAACGCCTCCCAGATATGGGTGGTACCGGGGAAATCAAATACCCGGGGTGGACAAAAACCAGATTGGGGAAGGAAACCTGAATTATAAACATAATATGAGTAATTATTTAAAAAACGAAATACCCCAAGAGAGCTCCAATCTCTCTATTGGTTCCGATCAGGTGAAAGCCCCAGTGTCCAATACATTTCGCACGGATTTGGGGGGGGGGGGCAAAAAGAACACCAATCGGCAGACAGTGGATACTAGCTCTGCCAAAGAGGAGGAAGATGCTATGGGTAATCAAATGCAGGAAAGTGATGTGACAGCTGGTGAAAATCTTACGCTACAGTACTTGTTGAACAAGCTTATTCTAGTTCTTAAAAAAATGAACGAGCATGCCGATGAAAGGAAGAATCTTGACAAACGAATTAAGGATGGCCTGGAACAAACTGGATACATTCTAGAGGGTCTCAAAGAGATTCTGTAGAAATCACGTTTGGCTACAATACAAGCAGCCAAGCACACCGGGAAGCAGGTCAACACAACTAAAGACCAACGCAGTAAGAAGAGGTTAGCAGAAAGCACACCTAGTCCTGGTGGAACGTCGCAAAGCTCAATCGCTCGGCAGTTCTTGAAACGCTGGCTAGAGCGGGTGACCTCACTGGGGAGGCTTTGTGCCCCAAAAACGCAACAAGGCAAACAGATGAAGGTATGGTCGAAGGGACTGTGTGCCTCATCAAAAAGCACTATCGAAGGCCATAAAAATCAGCAAGAGGCAAGGATGAACTTCGCTTCTGGAAAAAGTAGACAAGGATGTTTGGAGTTGCGAATACAATATTGTCCTGAACATCCGGAAAGAGTTTGCGCCTCGATGTTGGTAGTGGAAGCTGATGTCCAACTGTTTACCAACGACGAATTGCACATCGCTGTCTCTTCCTTGGGCAATCAAAAGGCCCCGGGTCCAAATGGGATTCCTGTCGAAATAATTAAGCTAGTTGCGAGCGAATACCCATTAGTTTTACTTAATATGTTTAATGTATGCCTAGTGGCTGGCATCTTTGCAAAAATATGGAAGATGCAGAAGTTGGTTCTGCTGGACAAGGGCAAGGGCCCTCCCATCACTCCCTCGTCATTCAGACCACTATGCATGCTGGACAATGCAGGAAAAATCTTCGAGAAACTTCTACGGGCTCGTCTACGGAATGCCATAGAAAATTCAAGTGGACTGTCTGAGAATCAACATGGGTTCCACACAAAGCACTCTACAATTGGCGCTATTAGAGAAGTCATAACAATGACTCAAAGGGCTTGGCAGGGTAATCATAGAACTAGGAGCTGCTGTGTACTGGTCACCCTCGATGTGAAGAACGTCTTCAACTCAGCCAGGTGGGCTGACATCCTGGATGCACTTGAGCATGGATACAGGGTGCCGGCGTATCTACGAAGGGTGATCAGTGATTACCTTGACGACATGATGCTGTTGTACGAGATCACAGAGGGCCAGCAGAGTCGGAAGGTCACTGCAGGTGGGGCACAGGGGTCTGCACTTGGACCTGATTTATGGAACATTGTTTATAACGGTGTGCTGAAAATCGTTCTACTTGAGTGGGTCAAACTGATCGGCTTTGCAGACGACCTTGCGGCCATGATATTGGCAAGGAATACAGAGCAAGCTCAAATAAGACTAGCCTATGTTACAGGTCTTGTCAACGATTTGCTGGAAGAAAATGGTCTTTCATTAGCTGCCAGTAAAACGGAAGTTATGGTCCTGACGAGACAGAGACATTATTGGGATTTAGTGAGGTTTGAGATAGCAGGAGAAACTGTTGTGGCTGCGCCAGCGGCCCGTTCTCTAGGAGTGCATGTCGACAAGAAACTCAAGCACTGGCCACATATCTCGAAAGCAGCTAACAAAGCTAGCGCAATGGTAGCGAAGCTCTCCAAGGCTAATGTCTAACATCACTTTTAAAGTTCGACTTTTCAAACTGGTGCGCTTTCAACTGCACCATTCGAGACTGCAGTACTTTTAACTGCAGAAATACAAAATGTAGTATATCAAACTGATGCACTTCAAATTGATGCACTTTTAACCGTAACACTTCATATTGGTGGACTTTTAACTGCTGCACATCAAACAGAAGCACCTCAAATTGCAGAAATTCTAACTGCAGCATTTTAAATTACAGCAATTTAAACTGCAGCACTTCAAACTGTTGCACTTTTCAACTCTAGTATTTTAAACTTCAGTCAATCAAATTGCAGTTCTTTAAAATGCTGTAATTTTAACTGCATTACTTTAAAATGATGCACTTTTAACAGCAGCACTTCAAATAGCTGCACTTTATACTGCAGCGTTCCAAACTGCAGAACTTCAAACTGAAGATATTTAAACTGCAGAAAATCAAACTCCATAAATTCAAACTGTTACACTAGTTGCATCAGCAAGAAATTTAAGAAAATAGTAGCATTAGTGTAACTTTGAAAAAAATAGTTGCATTGTTTAACCCATTAAGTTTAGTTTAAGTTTATAAAATGGAAAAAATTGATTTTCAATTAATAATTAACAAATTAACAGAAAAATTCTTTTCTTAAGCAATTTTTTTTCCATCAAAAAATAGAGGAGGAAGGAATTTTTTTATGGGCGCAAATATGCACAAAAGTACACAAAATGTCTGAACTTTTTTAATCTATGGAGTCTTTTTATCTACGATTTTTTAAAACAAAATGGCGATCAAAAAACGAAAACTAAAAATTTTAAATTTCATTTTATCGATATTTTTTAGCTCAAATCATATAAATATTTAATTATTTCATTAAAAAGGTGGTTGAATAGTTTATTTTTAAACAAAATAAAAATATTTAGTGTTAAATAGGTAAAATCATGATATTAAGATTGTTTTTATTTTTTCATTTCTCATCACTTTATGGTGTTTCTTTTGAGATCACTTTTGTTTTTCACGATAATGTTTTGCAATGGCTATCACCAAGTCTAAGGCACTCAACTTTTTTTCGCCTTCGTGGACATAATTCGAAATTACTGTTGCATTTTCAATAGCAGATTGAATTAGCCTAATAAAAACAATCCATTTCCATTTCTTTGATTGTATACATGGCACAGCGTAATTGCAGCGGGCATCATGTACATCAACCCCACCCATAAACTTATTATAAAGTTGAAAAGCATTCGGAAAATTTACATTTACTTTTTTTTCTTTACTTCTTCTTTTAGCCATGAACAAGGGTGACAGTCCAGCAGCAGTAAAAACCATTGATACGTCTTTTAAATCAACAAGAGTAATATAATTGATCCCACTTTTATTTTCACCGACAAATGTAAACTGTAAAATGAGATTACAGTATTCAATTAGAAAATAAACGTAAAAACAAAAAACAAAACAAAAAAGATGCTTTAATCATCAATCTCCACGTGGTAATTGTCGGGCAACGATGTTTTTCAATAAAAACAACGGCTAAAAGATGAAATTTATAAGATTCTGGAGTGAAAATGACGTAAAATAGCAATAAAATGATTTTTTATAATTTTAATATCATGATTTTACCTATTCAACACTAAATATTTTTATTTTGTTCAAAGATAAACTATTCAAACACCTTTTTACAGAAATAATTAAATATTTATATGATTTGAGGGAAAAAACATCGATAAAACAAAATTTTAAATTTTTGGTTTCCGTTTTTTGAACCATTGCATCGTTTAGAAAATATCCGAAAATAGTAGGAAAGAGTATTTTACAATAAATTCTTTGCCTTTTTTATAAAATTATTCAAGCTCAAACGTAAGAGAGAAATTTCTTCATTTTGGGACCTAATGGTTTTAAAAGTGTCAAAAAGAGTGTCGTTTGTGACATGATCGAGTCCATTATGTATGATAGAGTAACGTGCTCCTGCTTTTATCTTGTATAAAATTGCTGGAAACACTATTACTTTTATTTGAATAATTTCACTCAATAAAAGTTTCACAAAACTGTAAAACTCTATTATATAAAAATCCGAAAAAAATATGACATAATAATTGCTAAACTTGCCTTCATAGCACTGACTTTTTCCATGTAATAACTATACACAAACTTCGCCATATGCGGCATGTCGTCAATTTCCATTGGAGGAGCTGCTGGTGGATCTTGGTTCGGTCTCCTGGAGGGATAGATTTCGTGAGGCAATAGTGACAATTTTAATGGTCGAAGCATAAGCTGATTGAAGGCTGGAGTGAGTTCGAAGCAATTCTTGAAGAGAGAGACCCTTGCAAAGACGTAGAGTCCCAATCGTGCTCGAGACATTGCTACAACAAGACGCCGCGCGTCTCGTAAATGACCCACGGCACGCGTTTTCACCAGAGATAAAAGTATATAGTCGTTCTGTTGTCCCTGGTACTTATCGACAGTGGTCACTTTATTTGGTCGACCGATCAAGGGATTGTTGGCACATCTATGTGAACAGGAACAAGATCAGATTAAACATCACAATTTTACTAAAACCGGGTACTTTTTAACATGATTGTTGAATTTTTCAACCAAGAACATTAAATTTATATAAAAAAAGATGGATGATTAACAAAATATATAGATCAATTTTCAACTGAAAATAAAATGACTTTAAATTGCAGCACTTCAAACTGAAGCATTTTTAACTGCATAATTTTAAACTGCAGCGCTTCATAATGCTGCACTTTAAACTTCTGCACTTGAAAACGAAGTATTTCAAACGCCGTAAATGAAGAATCTTCAAACAAAAAATGGACTTTTTAACATTATTTTGGATTTTTCTAGAAGTAGATTAATTTTTAACTAAAAGAGATGAATTCTCAAAAACAAAAATGGTAATAATTGATATTTCAACTCAAACAAATATTAATAAAAAAACAGTTAAAAACAACCAAAAAGACGAATTTTCATTAACATTTCAAACAAAACGGATACAAAAAGGAACAGAATTGTCTGTTTATAAAAAAAAGTTAATTGTCAACCAAACACTTGGATTTTCAAACAAAGTAGTTGAAATTTTCTACAAAGTATATTATATTTTAACCAAAGAATTGAAAACAATACAATTTTAACCGAGACGATTAGCTTTCCACCAAAAAAGATGAATTTCAAAATAATACATGCATTTTTAACGAAGCAGTTAAATTTTCAACTAAAAAGATAACTTTTCATTCAAACAGTTAAATTTTCTACCAAAATCAAGCTTTCACATATTTATTATAAAATTTTTTTTTAATATCGTATGTTCAGCAAAATATTCCGATTTTCAAGGAGATGATTTTTCAACTAAAATGAAGAATCTTCGACTGAAAAAGAGAAATCTACATTTTATAAATAAATATATAGCCTAAAAACTAGAAGTTTCTAAAAAAATAATTAAATTTTCTACCAAAAAGTGAAATTTTCAACTAATACCAAAAAAAGTAAAAAATGAATTTTTAACAAGAAGTTCGAATATCAACCAGGTAGTATAAAATTTAACCAAGAATATCAATTTTCTACAAAAACTATCAAATTTTTACGAAATAGATGAATATTCAATATAATACTTCAATTTTCAACTGAGGAAGATATGGATTACAAATTAATTACTTTGATCACTTAAATTACTTCGGATAACTTCGGATAACTTCGAAGTCAATTTAATTTATTTTAAAAAACCACATGAATCATCAGTTCAATAATTCAGGCACGCACTAGCTGAATTAAGTGAATTACATGAACTTACTCCAATCAGAAAAACAATTTTCGATAAATAAAGATCTTTAAGTCAGGAAAGAAAAAAATGTTATTCAAATACTTAAACTTGCTAGCCAACAGACGAATTTTCTATAAAATAAGTGAGTTTTCAACCACATAGTTTAATTTTTAACCAAACATTTAAATTTTCTACAAAATTGTTCAATTTTCAACCAAAAAAAGCGAATTCTTTACAAAACAGCTGAATTTTTAACCTGAAAATATTAGTTTTCAAGAAAGAAGTTAATTTTCTACTAAAACCTGCATTTCTAACCGAAAAAGAGGAAATTTTAAGTTGGCAAATTACATTCTCAGTCAAAAAAAACTAGTTGTAAATGTAAACCAAAAAAAAAAATTTCAAACAAAAAATCGTCAACAAAATAGTCAGATTTTCGAAGACAAACCTGAATTTTCAACTAAAATGAAGAAATTGCAACCCAAAATATATACTTTTTTTTGAGTAAATGACGAATTCACAAGAAAATAGTTAATTTTTTAACAAAACAGTTGCATTTTAAGCAAAAAATAGGAGATTTTAACTTTTACCACAATAATTAAATTTTCAAATTAAAAAAATAAATTTTAAACCAAAAATGGAAATGTTACATTTTCAGTTGAAAAAATAATCATTTTTAAGCAATCACAGTTACATTTTTAACCAAAAAATAGGAAATTTCAAACCAAGAAAATTAGTTTTGTATAAGGAAAAACGAATTATCAACGAAAAAAGAAAAAGTTACATTTTCAGTTTAAAAAAAGAATTTTAATCCAAAAAACTGAATTTTTTAACCAGAATAGTCAAATATTTAAAAACAAAAAAACTAATTCACAACAAAATAGTCGAATTTTCAACTTAAATGATGAATTTGCAACAACAACAAAAATAAATTTTATAGCAAACCAGTTAAACTTTTCAAAAAAAAAAATAAGACAAATTTTTAACCAAATAGACGGTTTTTCTACATAACTGTATAATTTTCAACTGAGAACTGAGAGGAAATTTCAACTTTTACTCAAGAAGTTACATTTTCAATAAAAAAAAAAATTGAACTGAAAACAGGAATGTTACATTTCAAGTTAAAAAAAGTTCATTTAAAAAAATAGCTTTGTTGAACCTTAAAAAAGTAGCTTCATTTTTAACCAAAAAATATGAATTTTCAATGAATAATTAAAAAGTACATATTTCAACCGAAAATATTTGTATTTTAAATTAAAAAAACAGTTAAATTCAACCAAAAAATACTAATTTTCAACAAAAATAGTTGAATCCTAAGCTAAAAAAAGATGACTTTTTAAAGGAGTTCTTTTATTTCCAACAAAATAATAAAATTTTTATCTAAAAGTATAATCTCCAAGTGGAAGCATCTGTCAAGAAAGATAAATTGAAACAGAAAAAACAGGAAAATAAATGAGTAAAAAAATACTATCCCAGAGTAGCCTCAAGATTTTATTTTCAAAATTCCCTAATTTTTTTCTCTAACTAATTTTTTACTTTTCCTTAACCATTATTATTTAAACAACACGAATTTTGGACAAAGTAGGACAAACAAAATCTATGAATTCCTAACAAAAAATATAATACTTTGAAAATTTAAATTTGCTATAAAAAAATAATTCTCAACAAACAAAAAAAACTAATTTTTAACCAAAGTATTGAGTTTCCAATTAAAATGATCTTAAACAAAAAAAAAATTTTTATTAAAAAATGTTAACTTCAAACCAAGTAATTAAATATTAATAGCCAAAAAAGATCAATTATGGACAAAAGCTGTACTGATTGATATTTCAACCAAAAAAATATTTCAATTTTCAATAAAAAACATTTGAATGAAACCAAAAATATAAGTTTTCAACATGAGTTGAACTTTCAACCAAGAAAGATTTTTCAGTTAAGAGAGATAAAAAATTGCAAACAAACTGTTCAATTTTCAATCCAAAGATAAATTTGTAACAAAAAATATTAACTTTCTATAAAAAAAGAACGCATTTTCAACAAAAGACATGCATTTTGCAGAAGATACTTGAATTTTCAACTAGGAATGTTAAATTTTCAACCAAAACTAGAATAGTTGAAGTTTTAGTTAAAAACCTTCATTTCAAACAAACACAAAACACGAAATTTCAACAAAATAGTTAAATAAAGTCATATAAAAAGCTAATTTTACAAGTAAACAATAATTTTTAACCAATTTTATATTGCAATTTAAAAAAATTTAAGCACACTCTCGAACACATTCCCTGACTTTCCGAAAATTTCCCTGACATTTTCAGGTTTTTCCAGTTCAGGATGGATAATCAAAGACAAAAATTCGCGGTGATTTTCCGTTTTGCAAAAAATTGGCATGGTCAATGAAATTTTTAAAAATCGAATTCTAACGCCAAAAAATTGTCCATTTGCGGTAATTACAACTGAATTGCAAATTAAAGCACTCAACGCTGAACTCTACAATTTTAAACTTTAAAAATTGAAGTTTAAATGTTTTTTTTTTTTAATTTTTTGTATTCAAATCCGCAAAATAAAATGTTTTTAACTTTTATAAATTATAGAGTTCAAAGATTGATTTCCAATAATATAAATCCGCGTTATCATTTTGAATTCTCTAAATTGAAAAATCAATCAATGAATTACATTTTTTTTAAATTATATCATTTTTATGAAATTTTAAGCTAGAAACATCAAAAATTCAACAATTAAATTGTTTTTTCGAAACTCAACATCACTTAAATTACAAGTTAAATTATTTTTATTTTAAATACCTTAAAAAACTTGAAATGCTTCAAAATTATATTTCAAATTTTTGAAAAATATACATTTTGTTTTGCATTTTTAAAATTTTTTCAGAAGTTCTAAACATAATTTAAAATTATTGGTATTTTACTACAATTTTTTTTTATCCTGACGAATTAAGAAAATTGCCTTAAAATCTTCTACATTAATTTATCATAATTTTGTAGTTCTTTATTAATATTTTTTAATATTCTTTTCAAATTAATTTCAATTTTCCTACGAAATGTTTTTCTTCTTCTGAAGCCTTTCAACATTATGAAAAAGTTAAATTTTTTATTCGAGATCTGCCAAAATCTATCTTTGGTTTTAAATTAAGCTGTTGACTATTTGTACCGAATTTTTGGTACAAATAGCTGGATTTTGTTGTTACACGTAGACACTTCATTTAAATTATTTGAAATAGTTTCAAAATTTTAATTATATTGAATTTTTACAAAACTTCAAAAAATCTCTTCAACTTACTCGAATTTTCCTAAGAGTTATAGGTGTTATTTATACATAAAAATTCAACAATTCAGCATTTAAAATGATAACGTTAAAAGATTAGTTTTGTTTAGTTTCGAATATTTTATTTATAATTACTGATTTTAAATAAACAGTAAGATATTTCCAAATATTAAGTAATTTTTCTTTTTCTTAATTAAAAATTTTCAAATTAATGATTTAAAAACGGAATATTTTAGACTAAAATAATATTTTTAATTTAATAAAAGCCTTGAATTATGAATATATTATTTTGAACATATTTTTAAATTAAAAATAGCTTATACAGTTCCGATCGGGCGTTTACATTTGTTTAACTACTAAGATATTCCAATTAAAACAGTTAAAGTTTTCACCTTAAAATCTGCAAATTCTAAAATTGTGAATTGAAAAAATGATTAATTAATTTATATTCACAGTTGATCAACGAAAAATGATTAAGCAAAAATCTTCGATTTTAAACGCTTCCAATTTTTAATTGTTAAAGTCTTTAAAACTGCATTTTAAAATACTTTAAATTAAAATCTACGCGTAGAAATCTAAAATGAAAATTTATTTAAGTGAAAGATCTTCGAATTATACATTCTAAACTGAATGATATAAAAATTGAAAACGATAACAATTCAACAAATTATTTTAAAAAAAGGTTGAAATTGAAGTTGGAGAAACTTTTGTTTTCTAAAAATCGGTAAAATTCCCGATCAAAGAATATATTCACTGCCATTTCGCGGTTTTCACGGTCTTTTCCTGGTAGGTTAGACACCCGAAAGTATGCAAATTTTACCTACCTAATATTTATCACGTCACGAATCAGATGTTTTTGGCCATTGTAGGTCGTCAAAATACTGATTTTGTCAGCAGGATATCCCAATAGACGCATGTACATAAAAACTGCAACGCAATACTCGGCTTCAGCAAGATTTTGGTAAAAATAAGCACTCGGTTCGCTTTCTCCGACGCCATTAAAATCCTCCACGTTGATCAATTGGAAATCGTAAAGGAAACCGGCATTTGCCACCAGATATTCGGCACTTTGCTCCACGTGTGTTAAATTTCCAAGCTTCTTGTATCGCCAATTGTAGAGATTACAAATGCTCGGTCTGGCACGACCTTGACCGTCCAGATCAACTGTTGGCACTCCCAATCTGACAAATCTCGCAAAAAGCGATTGCTCCATATTTGAGTATTTCTGAAAAGCCATATTCTTAATGACGGGCGGCAACTGATGATGATCTCCTATCATGATCCAACGTTTTAGCCGATTATAACCATCCTGTGGATTTTGCAAAAGCAGCGGAATAAAGGTCTCAATTTCTAAAATCTGAGCTGACTCTTCCATGAGAATATTATCGTATGTGAATCCCATGTCAACAAGTTCTCGTCTTTTGAGGGCCGCGTGTGTACAGGTCATCGCAATTACTTTAGCTTCCTTGACAAGCAAATACTTGGATCTATCAAGACCGGATCGCAGGAGTTCGAACGCTCGGAATTCCTCGAGCTGAGTAAATATTCGCTCGATATATCTGAAGAGGTAAAAGAAAATAATAAGAAAGTTTCGTAGAATGGGTAAAGAAATTGAGCAGGATCGCCGAAAAACAGCAGCTTTAAAATTCCCTCACTTTTCTCTGATTTTTCATTAACCAAACCCAAGAAAAGAAATGGAATCCTGCTATATTTTTAACATCGAATCTTTTGTAAACGGAATAAAACAATTTAAAAATAAAAGTAGAAACTTTCAGATTTATTTATATTGACTCAAAAAATGACTTTTATACAATATGAGATGAATTTTTAATCCAAAAGAACGAATTTAAAAAAAAACAGTCAAATTTTAACAAGACAGCTGCATTTTCAACAAAAAAAAACAGATGAACTGATCATTTAAAAGGACAACTTTTCTTTTCAGATAGATAATTTTTCGTAAAAACAGTTCAATTTTCAAACAAAAAAGATTGCTTCTTAAAAGACATTTGATTTTTCAACAAAGTAATTATATTTTTAACAAAAAAAGCTGAATTTTTTACCAAATACAGAAACTTTCTGCCAAAAAAAATACAGTTTCAACTAAACAGTCGAATTTTTAGACAAAAAAAGGTTAAACTTCAACCAAAATTATTTAAACTTTTAACCCAAAAAGTTTAAATTTCCGTCAAAAAATAAATTTTCAGCAACAAAAAAAGAGATTTTCAACAAAATAGTTTAATTTTTACCCAAATTGTTGAATTTTTAAACAAGAAAGATTAAATTTCAACCAAAATTTTCGACAAAATAATTAAATTTTTAATAAAACAACAGCAACAAAATAGATTTTTTAACCAAATAGTTCAACTTGAGATTAATTTTCTGTTAAAAAAAGAAAAATTTCAATAACATACGTGAATTTTCAAACTAATAATTTAATTTTAAACCAAAAGACCAATGTCCAACCAAAGATATGAATTTTTAACTAAAATTATGAACCTTCAACTAAAATAATTAAATTTTCAGTTGAATTTTTTTTTTTTTTTAAAACAACATTTATTGTTTAAAAAAGCAGTCCATGAAATTTCAATGACTAATTTTTTATTTTCATTGATTATTAATATTCAAACACCAGCGTTTTAATCTAGTAATATTTTTAGCATAAAATCTTTTATGAACGGAATAAAACAGTATTCCAGATAAAAATTAAAAATGTTCAAATTTATTAATTTATTTTAAACAAAAAATGTCTTTTCTACTACAAAAGATGGCTTTTTAACAAAATACTTAAATTTTCAACAAAATAATTAAATTTTTAATGTAATAGTTGAATTTTTAACATAAAAAGATAAATTCGAAACAAAAAAGTGTCATAGTTTATATTTCAATAAGAAAAATAAAATTAAAAAAAAAGTATTACACTCAAGAAATAAATAAAAGTGTATAGAAATTGTTGAACCTTGAAGCCAAGATGAATTGTCTCTAAAAAAATTGAAGGTTAAAACACAAAATATGACTATTCAAAAAAAATTAATGTTCCACGAAACTGATGCATTTTTGCTCAACAAAGAATAAAATTTCAAAATGAGAAAATGATTTTTTTTACCAAAAAGGAGAATTTTCCACTAAAAAAGATCAATCTTAAAAATGAAAGTTACCTTTTCAGTTTAAAAATTAAGTTTAAACAAAAAAGGATTTTCCACCAAACAGTTAAATTTTCAACCAAAAACATAAAACTTCAATCAAAGAAATAAATTTTTAACAGTGTAGTTTAACTTTTACCCAAGTAGTTGAATTATTAATTAAAAAAGATTAATTTTTAAAAAATAGTTGAACTATCAACCTGAGAGACAAATTTTCAAGTAAAATTTAAATCTTCAACATCTTAAACAAAATAGTTGAATATTCAAGTAAAAAAGAAGAATTTTTAACCAAAAAGTTGCATTTTCATAAAAAAAAAAAATCGACTAAAACAGATGAATTTTTAAATTAGAAAGATAAATTTTGGAAAAAAAGTTGAATTTTCTTTTAAAAAGAACTTCAGTTGATTTTGCAAGATTAAAATATGAATTTTTAAATAAGAAATAAGTTTCTACGATAAAAATGGAATTTTTTAATTCAAAAAGACGAATTTTTTACTACAAAGGATGAACTTTTAACAAGATTGTTGAATTTTCTACCAAATAGTTGCATTTTCATCCAAATAAGATTCCAATTCACTTTTTACGATCCAAATATGAACTTTTAAACAATAAACAACTTTTTACAACAACAAAAATTGAATTTTCATTCCAAAAAGAACAATTTTTTCAACCAAACAGGATTAAATTTTAACAAAATAGGTGCATTCTCTACCAAATAGTTCCATTTTTATCGAAGAAAGATGAAATTCGTACTAAAACAGACGAATTAAAAAGAAGACTAATTTTTTAAAAAGTTGAACTTCTATCCAGAAAAGATTGCAGTTCATTTTTCAACACAAAAATATAAATTTTAAACAAAAAGTAAATTTTCTACGAAATAGTTATATTTTCAAAAAAAAAAAAATGGAATTTTTAATTTAAAAAATGACTTTTTTACAAAATAGTTAAATTTTCAACCAAACAGTTGCATTTTTATCCAGGAAAGATGAATTTCCTCTTAGAACAGATGAGTATTTAATTTAAACAAAAATAAAAAATTAAGTTGAAATTTCATCCAGAAAAGATTTCAATTTCTCTTTTCAACAAAAAAATATTAAATCTAAAAAAAGTGCATTTTTCACGAAATAGTTACATTTTGAACAAAATAATAAATATTACAACTAAAAAGATAATCTTCAGGAGAAATTTTGTGCGAATTTGCAAAAAATTAAGTACTTGAGTAAAAAACCAATTTTTTTATTCGACATAAGCCTACCTGAAGCAACTTTGTGCAATCTCGTAATCCTCACCAAACGACTGACACTTGAATAATGGTTGTGGTGCATTATCAAAAAATTTATGGAATGGAAATTCTTGATTGACAAAGGAAGCCGCTGAAGTACTCGTACCACCTCCCCTTTGTTTGATTCTGGCTTCGAAACGTTCCCAACGAGTCAGTACTTGGTACATAAAGAAATGACCCGCTGTTTCGCATGTATAAGCTACATCAGCTTTTACATTCAGGGATTCCTGGCAAGGAAAATAATTAATCAGTATTTTAATAAACGGCGAGGGGTTAATTACTCGTTTTTTTTGTGGTGTACACTAAATAACAAGATTCCAATATTGCAATATTACAAAGGAAAAATTTATTTTAGTTCCTTAATATTGCTGAAATCGCTTTAAAAAATTTTATTGAAATCTATGAAAACCTTTTAAAACAAACTTTAAAAGATTATAATCTCTTAAAATGTGTTGAAATCTCTTAAAATTGGTCAAATCCCCTAAAATCTTTAAAACAGTTATAAGTTCCATAATAACTTTTAAATCTTGTGAGATTTTTTTTAATTATTGAAATATTTGAAAATCATACCAAATTTTTAGACATCGATTGACATTTATGAAATTCCTTGAAACTTTCGCAATTTTTTTAAATAACCTAAAATCTATAGAATCTTTTGAAATTTGTTTAATTCCTTCAGAATTTTTGAAATTGATGAAATCCGTTGAAATCTTTGGAGGTAAAATTTAATTTATTGCGTAAATAAGGAATTATTTGAAATTCCTTGAATATGAATTAAATTAAACTTAATTTTTAAAGTTCTTTAAAACCCCGTTTCAAATTCTAGAAATTTCTTACAAATTCTTTGCGATTTTTTATTTTTAGAAATCCTTTTGAATTCCGTGAAATTTTTGGAAAATGTAAAACTCATTTGAAATAGTATGTATATCGGATATAAATCAAATTAATCTTATCAAATAAAGTTACCTGAAAAAATGGTTGAAGTCTCTAGAAATATTTTATTTTAAAATCCTTTTAAGGGCATGTGACACAGCTAAATAACTATATTACCGACTTCAATTTTTCAGTTCACTGAATGTTTTTTTGAACCTAAGAACTTTTTTTGTAAATAAAATATCGAGCTGAAACTTTGGAAAATGTATTAGAGTACAATAAAGTACGTTTAGGTACTGCATTTTGGTAGGAACTTTACTGAAAATTATTTCATCTTTTTTCTGAACCTCGACATTTTTTGAACGTTCGAACTTTTTTATACATAAATTATCGGTCTCAAACTTTGAGAAATGCAAGAGCCGAAAGAAAACTACGTTTAAGTACAAATCTTAATAATAAAAGAAGTAAAAAAAATATTTCAACTATCAATTCCATCGGCATCAGCCGGTAACGTTGTACATGAAAATACGAACCCTGGCGGCCACTAGACGAGGTTCTAGAGGGTTCGTATTTTCGTTCACAACGTTACCGGCTAATGCCGACGGAATTGATAGTTGAAATTTTTCTTTACATCTTTTATTATTAAGCTTTATACTTAAAAGTAGTTTTCTTTCAGCTCTTGCATTTTTCAAAATTTGAGACCGATATTTTATGAATAAAAAAAGTTCGAACGTTCAAAAAATGTCGAGGTTCAGAAAAAAGATGAAATAATTTTCAGTGAAGTTCCTACCATAATGCAGTACCTAAACGTACTTTATTGTACTCTTATACATTTTCCAAAGTTTCATCTCGATATTTTATTTACAAAAAAATTTCTTAGGTTCAAAAACACATTCAGTGAACAGAAAAAGTGAGGTCGGTAATATAGGTATTTAGCTGTGTCACATGCCCTTAAAATCCAAAAATGTTCAGTGATTTCTGATAAATAGGTATAAATTTATAAGAATTCAAGGGAATTTAAAAGAATTTGATGAAATTCATACGAATTTAAGTGAATTAAACGAAAATTTAAAAATCTGCAAATTTCCATTTAACTGATTAAAATGAAAGTGAACCGAATTCATGAAGAAGTTAATGGAATTTAAATGTATTGCATTTTTTTAACCGAGGAAATAAATAAAATTCAAGAGAAATTAGGGGAATATAAGGGAAATGAGAATTCAGTAAAATTTATAAAATTTCAAGGCGAATAAAGAAAAAATCCAGTAAATTAAAAACAATTGAAAAATATGAACAAATTTCAATGAATTCATTAAGTTTGGAGTGGAATTAGAATATTTAGAGAGAATTCAAAAGAATTTGATAAAATCCAGAAGAATTCAAGGCTATTTGACGAAATACATTTGAGTGAAAAGAATTGAGTGAATTGAAAGGAATCCAAGTAAATACCAAAGAATTTAAAAGAATACAGGGCAAATTAATAAGAAATTAGTATGAATTTCAAATTGCAAAAAAGTCATAAATTCTAAAGTATTGAATTGTTTTCGGTAAAACTAAAATGAATTTGGAAGAATTTAAGAGAATACGATAAAGCTGATACGAATCCCAGTTGAAGTCAAAAAAATTCAAGATGAATTAAAAATAATTCAAGTGAATGCAATAACATTTTTTAAATGAAAAAAAATTCCATTAAATTTAGAGGAATGGAACTGTAATGGGAAGAATTTAAACAATTTCATCATATTCATAAGAATTTAAGTGAATAATACAACAGAAGAATACAACAGAATTTAAGTGTATTGATTTTTTTATCAACGAATTAAATTAAATTCAAGTGAACTTAGGGGAATATAAGGAAAATTAGAAAATTTCGATAAAATTCATAAAAATTCAAGTTGAATTAAAACAAATTCAAGTACGTAGAAAAGAATGACTAAATATTGACAAAATACATTTCAATCATTAAGTTTTTTATGAATTTAGAAAAATGTAAGTGAATTAAGAATAATTCATTTAATTGAGTAGAATTGAGTGAATTTAGAAGAATTTAAGTGAATTCCAAAAAATTAAACAGAATTTAGGATAAATCAATGGGAATTCAAGGTGAATTCCAAATGAGTTGCAAACAATTTCATAAATTCCAAAATATTTAATTGATTTCAGTAAAACTAAAAAGAATTTAGAAGCACTCAAATAAATTCGATGATAGTGATACGAAAACAAAACAAATTCATAAGAATTCAAGATGGATAAAAAATGATTCAAGTGAATGCAAGCCAATTGGATGAATCCAAAAAATTCCATTGAATTCAGATAAATGGGAGTAAATTTAGAAGAATTTGGGAAAATTCAAAAGAATTTAAGTGACTTGATTGAAAATTTAAAAATTTCTGTTGAACTAAATAAAATGAAAGTAAACAAAATTCAGGAAGAATTTAATCTAATTTAAGTATATTGAAATAAATTTACAAAAATGAATTAAATAAAATACGAATGAATTTAGGGGAATATAAGGGAAATTAATTCATTGAATTCATTAAGTTTGGTGTGAATTTAGAAAAATTTAAGGAAATTCAAAAGAATTTGTTAAATCCCAAAGAACTTAAGGTGAACTAAAAAAAAAGCCATATAATTGAGTAGAATTTAGTGAATTTAGCAAAATGTAAGTGAATTGCAAAGAATTAAAAGGAATTAAGGATAAATCAAGAAGAATTCAAGGTGAATTCCAAAAGAGTAGCAAAAAAAAAATAAATTCCAAAATATTTAATTAATTTCAGTAAATCTAAAAAGAATTTAAAAGAATTCGATGAAATTGAGACGAAACTAGGATGAATTTGAAAGGATTCAAGATGAATTAAACAAATGCAATGTAATAATTCAATTATTCAAGCAATAACATTTTTTAAATAAAAAATGCCATTAAATTCAAATAAATAGGAGTGAATTTAGAAGAATTAAAAATACTGATGAAAGTCATAAGAATTTAAGTGAATTAAACGAAACTTTAAAAAACCAACAAATTTCCATTTAATAGAATAAACTGGAAGTAAACAGAATTATGGAAGAATACAACAGGATTTAAGTGTATTGAGAAAAGCCAATGTATTAAATAAAATTCGAGTAAACTTAGGGAAACAGAAGAGAAATAAGAACATCAAAGAATTGAGAAAAAATTAACAAAATTTATTTAATTCATTAAGTTAGGAGCGAATTTAGTAAAATTAAAGGGAATAAATAATAATTCAGGATAAATTAGTGAAAATTCAGAATGAGTTCCAAATGAAATGCTAGACAAAATTGTAATCCAAAATATTTAATTGATTTCAGTAAAATTAAGTGAATTTAGAAGAATTCGGGAGGATTGAATTCAACCGATACGTACTTAAGATGCATTTAAAAGAATTTCAGGCGAATTAAATAAATTCAAGTAAATACAAAACAAATTTTAAATGAATAAAGAAGCTCACATGTTTTTAGAATGGATTAAAAATAATTCGATAGAGCTCAAAGGTGACTTCAAAGAGATTTTTGAGGCGGTCTAGCGTTTCTGCAAAAAGAAATTCCAGGACTTTTCCAGGTTTTCCAGGAATTAATAATAATTTTTCACGGTACCTTTTTCACAGTAAAATAATACTTTACACGAAATATGCTTCAAAAATCTGATTTTATGGTCAAAACACCATTTCTGGTGATTTTTCTTTTATCATGGGGAAGAATCACGACGCTACAATCGAAAATATTTTGGACTTTCTCAGTTTTGTAATTCTAACTAGAATTTTCTTTTTTTTTTAATTTTTTGAAATTTGACTGAGTTATCTAATTTTAAGATAATTTGAATTTAATTTCCAATGTTAAATTTTCAACCAAAAAAGATAAATGTTCAAGCAGAGAGATGAATTTTCAATCAAAATGATGAATCTAAAAAAAAAATTTTTTTAAATGTCATCCAAATTGTTAAATTTTCAAGCCAAAGACGAATTTTTTGTAAAACAGTTACATTTTCAATCCGAAAATATGAATTTCAATCAAAAAGATTAGTTTTATACCAATAAAGACGAATTTTTAACTAAAAAGATCAACTTTCAACAAAAATGGAAGTTATATTTTCAGGAAAAAATAAAATAAAAAATAACGAATTTTTTATTTTAAAAAAGTTCAATTTTCAGCCTAAGAGATGAATCTTCAAACATAAAAATTAATTTTTAACAAAGTGGGCCCGCTTTTACGCAAGTAATTGCATTTTCAGCCAAAAATGGAATTAAGTTATATTTTTAGATAACAAAATAAGTTTTTAACAAAAAATGAGTTTTTAATTAATTAGTTAAACTTCTAACCAACTAAATGAATTTTGAACAAAAATAATTAATCTTCAACTGGAATAGTTAAATTTTCAATTAAAAAAATAAAATTTCAGCCAAAAAGACAAATTTTTAATTAAAATGATGAATTTTCCATAACGAACAAAATTATTTTTTAATAAACTGGTTCAAGCTTCACCCAAATAATAGAATTTTCTACCAAAAAAGATTAATTTAAGAACATTATTCCATACCACAATCTTAATCTTGTAACATTTTTCACATAGAATCTTTTATAAAGAAAATAATTTCAAATACAAATTAAGAAGTTTCAAATTTCTTATCCTTGACAGTTAAGGCTCTTATAGAAATTCCGTGACTTTTGCCAGATTTTTTTCTTAAAAATCCGAGACTTTTCCAGTGTGGAATAATTCAGTCAAACCTATTTTTTCTTTGAGGAAATAAAAATTCCCGGACCATGAGCAAAATTCAAGGAATTTTCTAGGGTTTTCCAGATAAAAAAAATCAAGGACTTTTCCAGGTTTTCAAGCATTTCCAGGACGCTAGATACCATGATTTGAGAACAAAATTCAACCACGAGAATTGCATCAAAATCGATATTCATTAATTATTTTACATCTTTTTCAGGTAAATTATGACTAAAAATACATTGTAAAGTACTACATATATGTTTGAAATACACAAAATCTGTGCTTCGAAATTCAAGATTTTGTATGTGACCCGCTATAAATATTTCTAATTTATTAATTGCGGGGAATATTTTCTTTCCATTTTTGAATAAATCCTCTGCTTCTAAGCCCAATGATAACTTTTAAAAAATCTCATCGAATTTAGATCTTATTTCTTAATAAATAACAAATGCTTTTTAGGAGCGAAAGCTCTTTTTTTAGGAGCAAATGTGTATTTTTTTAAATCAAAAACTAAGAACATTTATTTGCAGACCTAGAACGGCCTATCTGAGCCTCTAAAGTTTTTTTTTTAACAACAGTAAATTTGTGGCAGTTTTTTTTCACTAAAAGAAAGAAATTTAGATGGTAGTGTTCGCAAAATAAAAAAATGCACATTTTTATTGACCACCCTAGTATGACAATTAAGAATTATACATACTTTAAGTCTCTGAACTTCTTCCAAGAGATTCATTCGTTTAGCTAAAACGTAA
This sequence comes from Belonocnema kinseyi, assembly GCF_010883055.1. Classification (NCBI taxonomy): domain Eukaryota; kingdom Metazoa; phylum Arthropoda; class Insecta; order Hymenoptera; family Cynipidae; genus Belonocnema; species Belonocnema kinseyi. The sequence goes on along the minus strand of NC_046665.1, from coordinate 83,055,166 downwards.
TTTACTCGTCCGTATCTACTAAAATCTTTCTCCGTCTCGAGCGCTTCTTCACCATGACCGAGACGCAAAAGATGCCTCTCATCAATATCGAGAGCCATGATTTTCTCAAAAAGCTGATTTAAAGCCTGATTAGAGTGTGTCACGATTAAAGTTCTCTGATTCGGAAAATTGTGATAGAGATTAGAGATAATCTGTACAGCCACATCTGTTTTTCCGGTACCTGGCGGACCAACAACAAGCGTTAATCCTGGTTGCATTCCAGCTCGAATCGCTTCAACTTGAGTTGGAGTAAACGGAATTTGGTTTCTATCGTAAAAAAAAATGACAACAGTGATAATAAGATTCATGACAATATCCAGTAAATAAAACGAATTAAATCATGTGTTACCATTATTATTATTACCCGAATCGTAACAGGATAGGGTCTAGAAGTTTAGGGTGAAATCATATGGTATTTTAGAAGTAGTGAGCCTCCATTAATCCTCAAAGTGAATACATGGTAAAAATCACGGTAAAGTGCATCGTGGGTGTTCAAGACCCCAGCGTATTTAAAGATGCATTGTTTAAACCCTATGGAATATTTTGTCACAATAAAATTATACGATATAGTTCAAGGTATCTTTTATAAGGTAGAATTGATTTTATAGCCATTTATTTATTTAAAGTTTGTTGAAAAAATTATTGAAAAAAGTGAAAAATGGGTTTTTTACTTTAAAATTCGTCAATCACGCAATTTTAATTATTTTAACATGAAAATGTATGACTTCAATTTTGAAATAGTGTAATTTTATTTTAAAAATATTGCAACATATGTGCTTTCAAACAAGATATTTATTTGCACAGTTGAAAAGTCAATTTTATGATAAAATGATGAGTTTCAGATGCTTGGGGTATCAGACACCCACAATGCACTTTAGGAGTTAATTACGTAAGAATTTTTCGGAGGGGGCGGAAAATCTATATCCCATCAAATGTTCGAAATATCATTAAAATCCCCTAGTATCCTTCAAAATTTATGAAAATACTTTGGCATCGCATAAAACCATTTTAAATAATTTTAAATCCACTTAATTATTTTGAAATCTCTTAAAATCTCTCGAAATATTAAAAAACAATTCTTAAAATCGCTTGGTATCTTGAAAATCTCTTATAATCTCTTAAAATCCATTAGGAATCCTCGAAATTTATTTAAATCCTTAACCCATTAAGTCCCAAAACGAAAAAATTTGTCTCTTACGTTTGAGCTTGAATAATTTTATAAAAAAGGCAAAGAATTTATTGTAAAATACTCTTTTCTCCTATTTTCGGGTATTCTGTAAACGCTGCAATAGTTTGAAAAACGGAAAATATTGATTTTCAATTAATAATTAACAAATTTAAAAAAATTATTTTCTTTTAAGCAATTTTTTTCAATTAAAAAATAGGGGGAAACGTATTTTTTATGGTCGCAAATATGCACAAAAGTGCTTAAAATGTCTGAACTTTTCAAATCCGTTGAGTTTTTTTATCTACGATTTTTTTAAACAAAATGGCGGCCAAAAACGGAAACCAAAAATTTTAATGTTCGTTTTATCGATATTTTTGGTGATTTTATCGCTCAAATCATATAAATATTCAATGATTTCAGTAAAAAGGTATTTGAATATTTTATTATTAAACAAAATAAAAATATTTAGTGTTAAATAGGTCAAATAATGATATTAATATTATAAAAAATCGTTTTATTGCTATTTTACGTCATTTTCACCCCAAAACCCAATGCAGTGAGTGAAATATCGTTTTTTTTCCAACCATTGAGTGATTCACTGATATTATTTTCATAAAATTAAAAGTTAATGTTTTCTGATATACAATTTTACATGACTCTGTTGTGTAACACTGAAGTTGAAGCATAATAATTGAAGTACGGTGGAAACGCGGTTATATCCTCTCTCACTTATATCCTTCTGAGTATATAAAACGAAATTTTAAATTGTTGGTTTCCGTCTTTTGACCGCCATTTTGATTAAATAAATGGCAGATAAAAAAACTCAACGGATTTGAAAAGTTCAGACATTTTAAGCACTTTTGTGCATATTTGCGACCATAAACAATACGTTCCCCCTTATTTTTTGATTGAAAAAAATTTCTTAAAAGAAAAGAGTTTTTTTTAATTTGTTAATTATTAATTGAAAATCAATATTCTCTGTTTTTAAAGCATTGCATCGTTAAGAGCATAACGGAAAATAGTAGAAAAGAGTATTTTACAATCAATTCTTTGCCTTTTTTTATCAAATTATTCAAGCTCAAACGTAAAAGAGAAATTTCTTCGTTTTGGGACTTTATGGGCTATAATACTAGGAAATTCTTTGAAATCCCATAAAACCATCAAAATCCCTTTAAATCTCTCAAAATCCGTTATAATACATTAACATATTTCGAAATCCTTGAAAATCTTGTTCAATTTCCGGAAATCTCTTTAAATTTCTTCAAAATGACTATGGTATTTTTAAATCCATAAAACTTCCTTAAAATCTCTTAAATCCTTTATAATATTTAAAAATCCTTGTATCTACCTTTTAATCAGTTAAATTTTTTTAGCAATTACAGTAAGTGACTGAACTCAAGCTATGAATCCGTTATTTTTCCTGATAAAATAGTAAGTTTTACTGATTCGTCAGTAAAAAGTAACTGATTTATAGCTGGAATTCATTCACTATTTGAATGTAGTAAAAAAATTACTGATTCAAATTTACAGAATTTGAAATCTCTGAAAATCTTCAAAATACCATTTAATTAATTTGAAATTCTGTGTACTTATTTTGAAATAGTTCAAAATCTCTTAAAATCCCTTGAAATCTCTCTGAATTGTACTAGCTAATTTCTTCAAACCCTTAAGATCCTTCAAAATCATATGTATTATGCGAAACCTCTCGTAAACCTTTGAAATTATTTGACACACCTAAAACCTTTTCTATTCCCTTAAACTGTTTTGAAATTATTTAAGATCTCATGAAATGCCTTTAAATTTTGTTTAGGGTTAAAATCATTGATATCTTTTTTATATATGGACTAACTAAAATATAAAATTATTCGAAAGAGGGGAGGGGGCGACTAAAATAAAATAAATCGCCCTTAAGTAATTAATGGATGTTCCCTTAAATATAATTTGATCTTCAAGAAATAAACATTCAAAGTGATCTTGCAATTTGATAATTACTCACTTTTTCGGTTCGTTAGCCTTGTAAGGTCCTCGACTGGGTGGAATGTGAGGTTCCACGTTTATTACTTTTCTTTCAGCTCTCTCGTTTTGTTTATCCAATACATCCTCAAAAGTTAAGCGAAATGGGCGTATAAGCTTCTTTGGGTCATCGGTCGTGACTTTTATTTCATATCCAGGGAAACTTGAACGCAAGTGATCAATATCCAGAAATGTGTCATTAAAATCCATAGTTGCGATTTCATTTGGCATTCTGAGTGTTGAATAAAATAAGAAATTACCTTTCATTCACGGTTAATATTACTGTTACTGTATTTATACTTAGAGTCTCATTCTCACACATTCCCACCATTCTTCCATCGGCCTACCTCTGGGTACACTACCACTCACTTTCACTAAATAGTTTGCTTCGTTGAACGTTCTCCACCTGAACTTCACTCTAAATTACTCTTTATTACTTTAAATTACAAGTGGACTACGCCGGATTACATCGGTCTTCATCATTCCACCAAGCATCTCCAATCATTCTTTCTACGACCACAATACCACACACTCCAGATGAACACACAGCCATGCATTCCTGTATTATTGCCCATCACACAAATTTTCATACAAAAATGAAATAGTTACATTTTTAATTAAAAAATTTAATCTTCTTCCTAAAAAAACAACGAATTTTCCAGAAAATAGTTACATTTTCAAGTAAACAGTTACATTTGTAGCTAAAATGATGCATATCCAACTAAAAATTAATTTTTAACAAAGTAGTTCAACTTTCAATTAATTAGTTGAATTTTGAACCACCGGGAATAATTTTCTACCAAGAATGACATATTTTCAACACCAAAAGTTAACTGCCAACGAAATAGTTGAATTTTATACCAAAGTAGTTAATAGTTGAATTTCTAACAAAAAAAATTAAATTTCCCCAGAACAGTTGAATTGAATTTTCAAACAAAAACCTGAATTTTCAACCTAGCAGATTAAATGTATATCGAAGAAGAAGAATTTTCAAGGAAAATGGAATCTAATAGTTCAATTTTCAACCGATAAAATTAATTTCTAACAAAGTAGTTTAACTAATTTTTAACAAACTATACGAAAAAATACCAATTTTAACCGAAAATGAAATAGTTACATTTCTGTTCATAAAAAATTAAATTTTAACAACAAAAAAAGGAATTCTCAACAAAATAGTTGAATTTTCTATGGAATCATTTCTAACTAAAATCCAGAATCTTCAACCAGGAAAGTGAATTATAAGAAATGATTATATATTCAAATAAAAATAGAATAGTTAAATTTTCAGTTAAAATTATTAATTTTCAACCAAACAAAAAATTAATTTTTAACATTACGGTTAAATTGACTACCAAGGAATTAATCTGCTACCAAAATAATTGAATTTTCAACCAAAAAAGGAGAATTTTCATCGAGAAACATAAATTTTCCAAGAAGAAGTTTAATTTTCCACCGAAATAGACGAATTTTCAACCAAAAACCGCAATAAATTTCCAACAAAGTAATTGAAATCTATTTGACTTATCTATGTAAATTACTTTAAATTGTTTGGATTGCTATTGATTACAAGTTGTGTAGATTTCATTTATTTTCCTTAACAATTTTTTTTTCCTAAATTAATCTGTTTCGTTGGTTGAGGATTCAAATATTTCCTCGAAAAAATGTCTTTTTTGGTTGAATTCAACTGTTTTTTAAAATTTAAGCTTAACATATTTTTTGGTAGAAAATTAAACTACTTATTAAAAATATATTTTTGTAAATTCATGTATTTTATTTGGAATTCTTCCTCTTTAGCAGAAAATGAATCTTTTTGGTTGAGAATTCATATATTTTGTTGTAAATGTATTATTTTTACTTGAATTCTTAGGAATTTAAAGCATCTAAAATATAATTTAATATACTACCCAGATTAATATTATTTAAAAGAATTTATCCCCCTATTTCCATGGAAAATTTCTTTATTTCTCCTGTTTTTTAGAGAATTTTCAGCTGTGAAGTCTGTTATCGATACAGTTGAAAAAATTCTTTTTTTCTAATTGTAAGGGATCGTGCATAAATTATTTAAATTTTTTTGGTGACAGGGTAGGTTAAGGATTTTTCTATGCTTTCTTCCATAGAGGAGAATGTGGTCAAAAACATTTCTTGCATAAGATTTTTTGTGGAAAATTCAACAATTTTGTTAAAAAGTTATCCTTTCTGGCTAAAAATTCAAATTTTTCGTTCAAAATTTGTCTTTTTGGCTTGACAATTCATCAATCTGATATTTTTTTCTTTCTTGAGTAAAAAATGTTGTTTGTAGAAAATTTGTCATTTTGGTTTGAAAATTTATTTTCTTTTGTCGAAATTTAATCTTTTTTGAATAGAAATGCAACTGTATGATTAAAAATTAATCTATTTCGATTTAAAATGACTTTTTAAAATCAATTTAACTGTTCTGTAGAGTGTCCTTTTTAGTAGAAAATGTATCCTTTTGGTTAAAAAGTAATTCAATCCTTTTGTTGAAAGTTCGTCTTTATTGGTTAAATGAAACTTTTTTTTTTAATTCAAATCTTTTTTGGTTAAAATATCAATCATTACTATTTCTGTAGAAAATTCATATTTTTATGAAAAAAATTAATTTTTTAACTAAAAATTTAGCTATTTGGTTAAAAATTCGAGTTTTTGGTTAAAAACGTACTTTTTTGTTGATTTTTGGTTAAAATTTGATCATTTCAAGTTTAAGAATTTATTTATTTGTTTACAAAATTATGTAATTTGTCGAAAATCCGTCTTTTTTTATAGAAAATTAATCTTCTTGGTTTAAAATTTAACTGTTTCTCATAAAGTTTGTCAAAAATTTTAAATTGTCCACATTTTCTAATTTTAGGAATTTTATATTTCGCATGTTATCATTTTCTTTTGTTAAAAATTGATCTATTTTTTTAGAAATTCGTTTTTTTTAGAAAAAAATGGTTTAACTGAAAATTCTACTATTCCATTTTTGCTTAAAATTTTATTTTTTAGTTGAAAATTCAATGACTTAAATTTGAACTACTTTGGAAAAAAATGCACTATTTTAGTCGAAGATTAATCAATTTACTTGAAAACTTCTCTCTTTGGTTTAAAATTAATGTGTTTAAACTGATGTAATTATTTGGTTGAAAATTATATTTTTTTTAACTGAAAATTTAATTATTCCTTTTTTAGTTCAAAAATAATATTTTCTAGTTGAAAATGCAACTGTTTAATTAAAAAGTAATTTGTTGTTCTCTAAGACCGGGGGGGGGGGCTTGTCCTATGACACTTTTTTATGCGGAATTTATCTTTTTAAGTTGAAAATTCAATGTTAAAATTTAATCATCCAGTCGAAAATTCAAGTATTTTGTTAAAAAATCATATTTTATAATAGAAAAGACATTTTTTGTTTAAAATAAATCAGTAAATACGAAAATTTTTAATTTGTATCTGAAAGACTGTTTTATTCCGTTTATAAACACCCTGTCTAATTCTACTAGCAATAACTAGCAAAACATGTTTGGAAAGATACAAAATTTAAATTTTCATATTTACTACTTTATTTTAAACAAAAAAATGTATTGCCTACTATAAAAAATGACTTAAAAAAATACTTGAATTTTTGAACAGGATAATTAAATTTTAAACATTGAATTTGCAACTTATAAAGATATAAATTTCGAACAAAAAAGTGTCATAGTTTATATTTCAATAAAAAAAGATAAAATTGATATAAAAAAATTCTAAACGCATAAAGACGAATTTTCAACAAATAAAGATATTTAACTCAGAAAAGAAATAAAAGTTTATCTACATTTTTTAACCTTCAAGCCAAAAGACAAATTTTCTGGACAAAATTTGTATTTTTAAATCAAAATATGACTTTTCAGCAAAAAATTAATTTTCCACGAAACTGAAGCATTTCTATTCAACAAAAATGAAATTTCACAACCAAGAAAATTATATATTTTTTTCACTAAAAAAGAGAATTGTCAACTAAAAAAGATCAATCTCCAAAGAAATGGAAAAGTTAGATTTTAAGTTAAAAAATTAATTTTTAACAAAAAAAAAGGTTTTTTGATTAAACAATTTAAGTTTCAACCAAAGAAATAAGCCTTCAATTAAACAAGAAACGATTTCAATAACAAGAAATAAGTTTCTGCGAAAAAATTTAATTTTCAATCCAAAAAGACGAATTTTCAACCAATAAGGATGACTTTTTAACACAATTGTTTAATTCTCTACTAAATAGTTGCATTCTTATCCAAAAAAGCTGAAATTTCTCTTAAAAAAGATGAATTTTTATTTTAAAATATAAATTGTTGAATTTTCATCCATAAAATATTCCAGTTGACTTTTTAAGATCGAAAATTAATTTTACAACAACAAAAAATAAGTTTCTACGGAAAAAATGAATTTTGAATCAAAAAGACGAATTTTTTTCATCCAAAAAGGATGAATTTCTAACATAATAGTTGCATTCTCTACCAAATAGTTGCATTTTCATCCAAGAAAGATGAAATTGGTACTGAAACGGATGAATTTAATCAAAAAGGCAATAAAAAAATAGTTGAATTTCCACCCAAAAAAGATTACAGTTGACTTCCCAAGATAAAAATATGAATTTTGCCAAATAAAAAGTCTCTTCAAAAAATGAATTTTCAGTGCAAAAAGACGAATTTTTTCTTCATCCAAAAATACTGAATTTTTAATAAAACTTCTTAAACCAAGAAGTATGACTTTTTAACAAAATTGTTAATTTCGTTATCAAAAAGTTGCATTTTTGTCCAACAAAAATAAAAATTCTACTAAAACAGGTGAAGTTTTAAATCAAAATGACAAATTTTCATAAAAAGAGTTGAATTTTCATCCAGAACGATTTCAATTGATTTCTCAACACAAAAATATGAATTTTAAACAAAAGACAAATTGTCAGGAAAAATAGTTATCATCCAAAAAACATTACACTTGACTGATCAGCTATAAAATATGAGTTTTAAACAAAAGGTTATTATTCAATAAAAGTAGTTGAATTTTTAACCCAAAAAGACGAATTTTTAACAAAACTTTTAAATTTGCAACCAAAAAGGATGTCTTTTAAAGAAAATTGTTTGAGCATCGACAAATAAATCTTTGTAGTCCGGAATTAAAAATATTTTAGAACCTGAAACACATCTCGAATAGTTTATTTTCATTGAGAAATAAAATTATTTTACCTTGAGTAATGCGCTGCACCGGGATCACTGTATCCAAGAATAATATTATGAAGCCAGTCTGGCACTACACATTCCGTATTCATCAGCTCTCGAATAGTCTCTAGAACTGCTTTAAAATTATTTTCCTTGGGTTTCCGTCGCATTATGATATTGAAACCCTCATACACATCTTCCCTTCCGTGACTGGCATTGTCCATATCGACTCGATACTGATTCGAGTCCAGCCAGACTCTGTAAATTCGCGTATCACCAGGTAAAATTGGCCTTGGCTCTGGACCATCCTCTATCACTCGGCCGTTTGAATCCAGCATACCCTCAACCTCGCAACCTCGTACTGTCGACAACCCGACTTGTGGCACAAAGGGCAGTTTATGACTGTACTTTGTGCCAATAGGATTTTTTGGCTTGACAGTTATCAGGAAACAGACGTCGTGCTTCCTAAGGTTCTCCCATTCTGACTTTATTTCTTTTCTCACACTTAAATTAATCGTGATATCTGCTCGCACTCTCGAAGGTCTTTTCTCGCCAATATTTGGCTTGGCCACCTCAACGACAGCAAATTCGGTTATTGGTTGAGCCATTCTTGCCCATCCGCCAAAGTAAACACCGCCGTCTTCAGCAAGCCTAGCGAGAAATTAGTTTATGTAAAATCGAGCTAAGAAAACGTCCATTAGAGGCCTCACAGTCCCTATGGGACAAAATATAGGGAGCAAAGGGTACTTTTCGTCGAGCTCACAGCGTAATTTTTTCGAGCTCAAAGGGTAAAAAATTAATGATAAATTCATAAGATTTCAAACGTCGACGTCAAAATAGAAGGATTCGATGAATTAAAAATTGTACAATTTAACTTCTTTTTCTAATAAAATTGTCCAAAATCGTTCGGATATTTTTCTTTAATTTCAGACACAAGCAATTCGAAAATACACCTGTTTCAATATCAATGAATATTATTAATTTTAATAATACAAATGTATTGAAGTACTACATTTTTGAGGGCAGATGAGAATAATAAGTGTAAAATAAGGAATAAATATTAAAGTAATTATGAAAAATATAATATACATTTGATATAATAGAGTTGAACTCAATGTAGAAAACTTCATACTTCGGATGAAATCGAGTGCGAAGCACGAGATACGTGATGAGAATGTGTTTCGTTAAAAAACGACGGAGCTTTTACAACAGAAAATTCTGAAATTCGGAATGGTGAAAATGACAGTGACTTTTGATTTGACAGAATCACGCATTTTCGTAGAAAAAATCTATCCAGTCTTTATAAATGTTACTTGATACTACATGATACGATACTTATTAGTATTAAATAATTTTTTTTTAAAGTTTAATTTAATTAAATTTTTTTAATTTAAAAAAATTTAATAATTTTAAATGATAGTTTTGAATGTGCAATTATATGACTAATCTTTGAGAACTTGAAACTAAAGTTTTTTCTTAAAATAATTTTTAGATTAATTTTTCGAGGTTTCCAATTTTAAATGTCACAGTATTGCAGTTTCAAATTCAAATATTTAAAATTTCACATGAAAAGCCTTGATAGTCAGTTTTAAAATTAACGTTCGATGAAAATATAAAGCAATTTCGAATTGAAAAGCTTAGAATTTTACAATTTAAATTTTTAAATATATTAGATTCGAAAATTTCTAGAATTAATAATAACTTTAAAGAATTTAAAGGAATATTTGAAGTTAAAAAATTGAAAATTGAGTTTAAAATAAAAAGAGAACTATCTGAAATTGATACATACGTAAATGGATAATTTCGGTAATTTTAAATGGTTACAATTTTAGAGTTCTGGATTTTTATGATGAACGCTAAATGTTAACCAGCGTTGATTTTAAATTATGATATTATTATCTAATAACACTTTAAAATTCTAGAATTTCAGAAGCTTTGACTTTGAAAGATTCAATTTATTATTCAATACTAAATTATAAAATTTTAATCGCTTTTAATTTTAAATTATTTAAATTCAAAAGTTTTTAATCTTTAATTATTTAAGCTTGAACGCTTTCAATTATAGAGAATACAATTTCAATTCCTCTAAATTTTAAATTACACCCAATTTACAATATCCTAAATCTTAATTCAATTCTTAAATTTTAGGCATTGTCCTATTTTCGAAATTTTAATCTAAATTCATCTTAGTTTCGTAATTCTCCAATTCCCATTATAATTGTTTAATTTTTAGCGCTTCTTCTTATAAATTATACATTCAAGTTCTTTTTCTAATTTAATTGTCCAAAATCGTTCGTATATATATTTTTTAAATTTCAGACGAAGGCAATCCGAAATTTTTAATTATTGTTTCAAAAGTATTTAAAACCATACATTAAAAAAATGGCTTAATAATGGATTTTTAAATTTGCATATTTCCATGTTTGGAAATAGAAATGCAGAGACATGAATGCGCGCGTTTATTTACTGCTAGTGCGTCTCCAGTGTGTAGTACGCATCTCCGTATTTTCCTTTACTAGACAGAAAAATTTCCTTATCCTACTTATTATATAATTCTAAGTCATTCGGTTTTTTGAAAAAAATATTGCTGATGTTTATCGACTTCCACAATAGATAATATATGTGAAAAAAACTGTGTGTTTCGCAAAGAAAGTTCTTTTTTTTCTAAACCGGGAGAAATCACGAATATATACCGGGAGAAAGCCTAGGAGTCGAAAATTTAAAAAAATATTTGTCACCGTCATAATTACAGAAGATAAAAATTCAACGAATTATTTAAAAAATGATTAAAATCGAACTTGGGCAGATTTTTTTCTCTAAAATTTGTAAAATCCCCGGTCTAAAAACAAATTTACTGTCATTTCCCGATTTTCCCGGTTTCGAAAAATTCCTGGCAATTTTCCGGTCCAGTAGCCACCCTGGTCACCGGCATAAGGTACTTTTTTTCGAGCCCAAAGGTTAAAAAATTCAGGATAAATTTATAAGAATTAAAACCAATTCAAATTAAATTTCAAAGAAGTTGAAAATAATTTGAAAAATAAAAAAAATTCCATTGCTTTCCGTAAAATTGAAATAAATGTAGAGGAATGTGAAATAAACAAGAAGAATTCGATGAAATTCATGAAGATTCAAAGTGAATTTAAAAAACAAAGCAAATGAGTTCAAAACACTTTAAAAATATTTAAAAACTTCATGAATTCAGTAAATTTGAAATAAGCTTGTAGAAATTCAATGGAATTCAAAAGTATTGGATGAAATGCCTACGAGTTCCAGATGAGTTTACAATAATTTATGATTAATTATATAAAAACTTTAATGAATTCAACAAAATCCATTGAATTAAATAGAACTTAGTGAATTTAGAAGAATTCAATTAAATTCAAACAATTCAAAAGAATACCAAAGATTTAAAAAAAATTCAGGTTGAATTTAAAAAAAATTCAAATCTCATTAAATCTTTGAAATCCTACTAATTTCTAACCAAACACTAATAATTACTAAAAAACAATTCAAGTTAAATTTTAAAGAATTAAAATGAATTTGAAAACATTTTTTAATCCGAAAATTCCATTGACTAAAATAAAATTTGAGTACATTTGGAGATATTTGAGGTAAATGAGAAGAATGGAATGAAATTCAGTAAAAAATCAATCTGAATTTAAAAAGCAATTAAATGAATTCAAAATAATTAAAAAAGATTAAAAACTGCAATAAATTGAATAGAAATGTGTGAATTTAGAAGAATTTAAAAGAATTCAGGATAAATCAATAAGAACTCCGAATGAAATGCGAATTTTTTTTTTTGAAAATCTCTTCAAATCTTTGAAATCCTATAAAGTCCGTCACTTATTGTGAATAAATTCTTTGAAATCCATTAAAATATTAAAATCCTTTAAAATGATTAAAAGCCTTGAAATTGTTTACATCTCTTGAAAATGCCTTTGAATCATTGAAAATACCCTGAAAGATTTTTAAGTTTTTAAAGTTTTTGGATTTTAAAGTTTAATCGAAGAAAAAAATTGCAGGAAATTTCCCGTTTTTTTCCGGTTCGCAAAAATTTTTCAAATTTAATTAAATTACAAAATTCGAAATCTAAAGCTAACTATTATTATACTTGAATTCATAAAACATAAACTGGAAATCAGAGCACTCAAGGTAAAACACTTAAATTTTGAACTTTTAAAATTGAAGTTTAAAATTTTTCATTGAAAAATGTTGTTTTCAAATGCTCAATCATTTACATCTATACAATGAAAAGCACTAACACTTTTTAATTAAATGCATTTAAACATAAAAATGAACAATTTTTAACTTTTATAAATTTTAGGCTTCAAATATTAGATTCAGTTCCAAAAATATAAATCCATTTTATCATTTTCAATGTTCTAAATTGAATAATAAATCAAAATTTTATTTTAAAGTCTTGAAAAATCTAGATGCTGTTTCAATTTTGAAAAATTTTAAATTATTATAAAAAGCTTTTCGCAACTTCTAAATATCTTTAAAAATTATGCGAATTCCAAATAATTTTTCAAATTAAAAAATATTTTTTAATTTTCTTAGCAATCTAATTAATTCATCTCAACCAAAAAGACAAATAGTAGAATTTTCTAATTAAAAGATAAATTTTCAACCCAAAATGGAAAAATTCAATTTTCCGTAAAGAATTGTTTACATTTTTTCGTTAAGTTAAAAATATTATTAAAAGTTTTTCATAAATTCTAAATATTCTTGAAAACGATTTAAATTTCAAATAATTTTTTAAAATAAAAAATCTTTTTAAATTTTTCTAGCAATCTTAAAAAAATGTTTTTATTCTTTTAAAGCCTTTCACAATTCTTAAAAAGCTTATACATTTATTGTTCAAAATATGGAAAAATCTAGATTTTGTTTTAATCTAGGCCATGGCTTGCATCAGAATTTCTATACGAATAGCCGGATTTTGTCGGAGCACACACTTCGTTTAAATTATTGGAAATTATTTCAAGTTTTACATTAATTTTTAATCTTTTTACAACCTCTAAGTATCTCTAAAATTTACTCGAATTATTCTACAAATAACAATTTCACTTACAAATTAATCATTTTTAAAACAGATCAATTAAAATCGCAACGTTCAAAGTTTAAAAGCTCCTTGAAATTTTAACGATTCAAGAATTTCAATTTCAAATAAGTCAATTTTTAAATTATTTACATTTTTAACTACTAAGGCGTTTGAATTAAACCAGTTTAATTTTTAACGTTGAACTCTGAACTTCTCAACGGATTTAGAATGGTCTTAAGAATCATTTAATGTTGACTTTTTGATACTTCAATTACAGTTCAATTTTTAAAAATAATTTATTTATTTATATTTGCAGTTGATTAAATAAAAATACTTTTCATCAAAAAAATTTTAATTTCAAACGTTTTTAATGTTCAATTGTTCAAGTCTTACAAGACTGCGTTTTAAATTCTTTAAATTAAAAATTGAAATTCAAACATCAAAATCTAAAATGGAAAATTTTGTTAAGTTAATGACTTTAGAATTAAGCATTATAAACTGAATTATATCATAATTAATGAAGATAAAAAAATCAACGAATTATTATTTTTTTTTTAATGCTAAAATCGAACTTGGACAGATTTTTTTTTTATAAAATTTGAAAAATCCCCGGTCAAAAAATAAATTCAGTGTCATTTCCCGGTATTAAAAAATTCCCGGTCATTTCCCGGGTTGCCGGTCTAGCGGCCACCCTAGTCACGCTCATATGGTACTTTTTGCGCTTAAAGGGAAAAAATTCAGGCTAAATTCATAAGAATTCAAAACAATTTAAATAAATTGGAAAAAAATTTTAAATAAAAGAAATTCCATTGATTTCCGTAAAATAGGAATGAATTTAGAGAAATTTGAGGTGACCGATAAGAATTAGATTAAATTAATAGCAATTCCAGGTGAATTAAAAAATCAAATGAATTGAAAAAGATTTTAAACTATGAAAAAACTGCATGGAATTCAGTGCATTTGTAATGAGTTTAGAAAATTCAAAGGAATTCAAGCGAATTTGATCAAATGCCTAAGAATTCATGGTGAGGTTAAAAGACTTCAGGATCAATGAAAAAAAACCTTTAAAAATAAAAAAAACACCATTGATATAACTAGGGTTGAATTTAAGTGAAACGAGAAGCAGTCGACGAAATTCATAAAAAATCAAAATGAATTAAAAAATCAATCAATTGAATAAAAAAAATATATGAAAAAACTGATTGAACTGAGTAAGTTTGAAACGAGTTTAGAAAAATGAAAGAGAATTTAAAAGAATGTTATAAAATTCCTAAGAATTTAAGTTTAGTTTTAAAGATTTCAAGATGAATTAAGCAAACACTTTTTTTAAATCCATTCAATTGAGTAAAATAGAGTGAATATGGAAGAATTCAAAAGAACTGAAAATAATTCAGGATAAATTAATAAGAATTCAAGGCAAATTCCAAATGAATTGCAAAAAATATTTTAAAAACTCTTAAAATCTTTGAAAAGCTACGGAATTTCTCATTGATTATGAATAAATTCTTTGAAATCCATAAAAATATTATAAAATCCCACGAAAATGTTGAACCTTTTAAAAATTCTGTACAAGCGCTTCCAAAATTTTTTAAATCCGGTAAAATTATTAAATACCTTGAAATTCTTTAAATCTTTATAAAATGCCTTGGAACCTTTTTTACTTTCCTAAAATATTTGAAATCCTTTGGTAACTTTTTTAATTGCTTGAATCTTTTAAATCTCTTGAAAACGCTGGGGAATCTTTTACAATGCCCTAAAATATTTTAAATCCTTGCAAATATTAAAAACCGTTTGCTCGTTTTATCAATTGAATCTCACAATCAATTAAATAAAAACTTTAATAAAGTCAAAAAAATTCATTGAATTAAATTAATTTAGAAGAATTCAATTGACTTAAGAAAATTCAAAAGAATTCCAAAGAAGTAAAAAACTTGAGGGTGAATTCCGAAAAATAATTTTAAATCACTTTAAATCCTTGAAAACTTAAAAAATACTTTGCTTTTTTTAAAATAGATTACTTTAAAACCATTAAATTTTTATTAAATTTCTTGAAATTCTATCAATTCTGGCGATGGTTACTGAAATCCTGAAAAATTTATTAAAATACCTTGAGAGCTTTAAAAAACCCTTATCTTACAAAATTTATTTTTTAATTCTTTAATAATTTCTAAGAATTTCAATTTCAAACAAGAAAAAAGTAGCGTAGGTGGATCAAAGGGACAATAAAAAATGATAAATTATAAGGAAATAAAATGCACTTTCCGTAACAAAGATAAAATCACAGACAATTCTCGGATTTTTTTCAATTCCCGGATTATTTCAACAAATTTTAGGGTATTTCAGAGAATTACAAGGCATTTCTAAGAATCATAATATTTTTACGGAATTTAATTATATTTTATGATATCTCAAGGAATTTCAAAAGATTTTAAGAAATACTAAAATACTAAAAAAAATACTAAAAAAAAATACTAAATACAAAAAAATTTTGAGGAATTTTCAGGAATTGAGAACGATTTCCTCAGCAAAAGATTTGCAAAGATTTCAAAGTATTCTAAGGGATTTTAATGGATTTCAAATTATTTGCGAAAATTTGAAATTCCAGAGAGCTCAAACTTTTTAAATTGATTTCGAGAAATTATGTACGATATCCATCGTATTTAAAGTCTTTCAAATATTGTTTCCATAATTAAATAAATTTTAAATCAAGAATAAATTAACTGCTCGACTCTATATTTATCGCGCGTATGTAACATGAAATATTACATAGTAAGAAATAAAGAAAACAAAGAATGGTATGTGTATGATAGTATAAAAAAAAATTCTAACAGTGAAAACAGGTGTTAATTAATTATTTTGTTAAAAATAATTAAAAGGAGGAAATTAACGTAAGACATGTTTGCCCTCCACCTAAGTCCTAAATATTCGTAACACCCCCCCCCCCTCCCACACACAAAAGCTGGTCGCTCCCTATCGTAATTAAAAAAATTAATTCAGTTAGTATAAAAAATCATACTTTACCATGGACTTAATCGACTAACAGCATCCTCAATATCCTGTCTGATTTCATCTATAATAATGAAATATCGATGATTAGTTTCATAGAATTATTGTAAAACAGAAAAAAAAACAGGGTGGCCGTTTTCATACAGAAAAAAAATTCCCGATCATTTCTCGATTCGCAACCATTTTTCACGGGCATTGAAACCAAAAAATTTGAAATTTTAGAGCTGAAAAAAAACGAATTTGAAGTAATCAACAACTGAACTGCAAATTAACTCAATATGGAAATCTTGAATTTTAAAATTTCAAAATTGATCTTAAAAATGTTTTAATTCAGAATTTAAAAAAATTAAAATGGAAGTTTTTAACACTTTTCAAGTGAACGATTTAACATAATATGGTGTTAAGCTACAAAATTAAAAATTAAGAACTATTTGGTTGGAAATTAATTTACTTTGTTGAAAATTCGATTTTTCCTGGGTTGAAAATTAATTTGTTTCGGTTGAGGGATTCAACTATTATGTTGAAAAGTCGTCTTTTTTTATTGAATTCAACTATTTTTGATTGAAAATTAACGTCTTTTTTGTTGAAATAGGTTGAAATATTTTTCATTGAGAATTCATCTTTTTTAGTTAAAAACTCAACCATATGGTTGAAAGTTGAAATAATTTCTGAGAAATCAATTTTTTTGGTTGAAGATTCATAATTTTAGTTAAGAATTCATCTTTTATCTTGAAAATTCCCTTACTTTAACTAATCAATTTGAACGTTAACTTTCGTAAATTATTCAATTTTGAAAAGATGCAGAATCATCTTGCAAAATCAATTATTATTAAATTTTGAATCCTAAAACTGGAATTTAACTTTGAAAATCATTAATTAATTTATATTTACAAAACAAAGTTGAAATTACACTTATTTAAAATTTGTAAAATTCCTGGAAAAAATAATAACTTCACTGTCATTGCCCGGTTTTCGCAGTTTCTAGGTTCAGCGGACACCCTGAATAAAATATTATAAAAAAATGTTAATACTAACAAGTGGATTCAAGACGAAACAAATTAAAATTTCTTAGAAGATAATCGTGCAATGTAAGAAATTGTAGATTAAGCTTAGGCAGTGCGAGGCATCCTTCACCGGAAAAGTATTCCGTTGGAACGATACTTTCGTTCCAAATGATGTCTTCAGTCGGATACAAGGGCATTTCGTTTAATTCTTCCAACTGCGACGCTCTGCGTTCATGTCTTGATATCTACATAAAAAAAATGTATTGTATCTTTTAATAGTTTTTATTTTGTTCTCTATATAATTTGAATGACCATATTTTATATAAACAGGGTGTTTCATCATTTTTGCCCACCAAATTCCTGGTTATATCCAGGCCCCCAAGTTGGAATGTATTTTACTGGGAAAAAAGGCTAATTATTTAACCAAATAGTTGAATTTTTTAACTTAAAAAGATTAGGTTTTTAACAAACATATAATAGCTAAATGTCTATTTAAAAATAATAATTGTCAATAAAAAATGTATCTTCAACAAAACACTTGAATTATCTAACAAACTGTTTAATTTCTAACATAAAAATATGATTTTTCTAAACAAAACAGTTGGATTTTAAACAAAAAAGATGAATTTTCTACCAAAAAAGACGAATTTTCACAAAATATACATAAATTTCCAAACAAATATGTAATTTCGAAAATAAAAAAATTCATTTGTAACCAAAGATGACATAATTAATTTACGACAAAAAATATAAATTTTCTACGAAACAGTCGAATTTTATACTACATACATGAATTTTCTACCAAATTTGTGAATTTCCAAGACAAAAAAATTAATTGTCTACACAAAATACTTGATTTTTTAAATCGAAAATATGGAATTTAAAAAAAGTTAATTCTTCCCCAAATAGTCAAATTTTCAGTTAATAACATTATTTTTATCCCAAGAATGTTAAGTTTCAATAAAGAAGTTCAATTTTCGACTTAAAGAAATGCATTTTTTTTACTAAAATTATGACTCTTCAACTAAGAAAACAAATTTTTAAGGAACTAGTTTAATTTTCAACCAAGGAGCTGAATTTTCAACCAAAAAAAATCGAATTTAAACAAACATGCATACAATTTTCAATAAGGAGATTAATTGAAAAAAGGACAATTTTAAACCAAACAGTTCAATTTTTAGTCTAAAAAAAAACTTTTTACCCAAAATGGAATAGTTAAATTTTCATTGGAAAACAATAATTTTCAATTTATAAAGGCGATTAGAAAAAAACAGTCCAATTTTCAACATGAAAATATACTTTTGTACTAAATTGTTGGTTTTTAAAAGCAAACAAACGGTTTTCTACAAGAAAATTGAATTTTCAACTCGAAAATATGAATTTTTAACAAAAAAGTTGATTTACAACCAAACAGTTGCAATAAACTAGAGTAGAAAATATTCTCAATGAAACAGTTGAATCTTTAACCAAAACAAATTAATTTTTAACCAAATAATTGCATTTATTACGAAAAGGGTGAAATTTTTATCTGGTGAAGAATTTTGAAACATCTTTTAAACGGTCTCGAATTATTGCCACAATTTTGTGAATTTTTTTTAATCACAGAATTTCCTAGATTTTTTCGAAATTTAAAAAAATCTTTTGATGTTTTCGTGAAATATTCTGAAAACATTAAATTTAAAAAATAAATAATAATTTTATTCCCATGAATCGCTAAATCCACATTTTGTTTAAATTAAAAAAATATATATTTTCCAATTTTAAATTATTTTTTAATCTTTTTAAAACTTTTATACCTTTTAAAATTATTAGACATTTGTCTAAAATTAACAAAAATCTGCATGAAAATTCTAAATATACTCTACAATGATTCGTATTTTTCATAAATTAAAAAAAAAATTGACTTAAAACCTTCCGTCTTATTTTTTGACAATTTTAGAAATCTTTTGAAATATTTAAAAATATTCTTTTTTAAATTAATTTTTCAAGATAAAAAATCTTTTTAAATTTTCCTAGAAATCTTGGTAAAATTTGTTGTATTCTCTTGGAATCATTCAAAATTCTGAATAAGCCTCTAAAATTTGAGTTTAAAATTTTCCACGATCTATATTTTGTTTTAAATTGTTTAAACCTTTTCAAGTTTTAAATTATTTTTGAAACTTTTCAGACCTTATGAACCTTCTAGATATCGGAGAAAAATTAGTTTTCCTCAAAAAATTGAAATTCTGTAAAGTTAAAAAAATGGTTTAAGAACCTTTCAGATTATGCTTCAACAACTTGTAAACTCTTCTAATTTAAAAATTAAGCCTTAAAAATAAAACCTAAATCTTAAACAATTTTTCAAAAAATCTCATTGTCGGAATCAGTAATTTTTTGTTATAAATTATAGTGTGGTGGCAAAATATTAAGACTAGAATTATTTTCTATTGTTAAAAAATCATTTGCAATAGATATCAACGGTCGAAGAAAGGATTGATTTGTTTCATCAAATCACTTTACAAAATTGTTGATGTTATTAATGAGTTTTTCCGGTTCTATTTTAATTCACAGATATTTCCTGATTTTCCCGGTTTATTTAGACACCCTGTTATGCAATAATGAATGAATAATTTTAATAATGTTCTTTAAAATAGTATAATTATATTTTATTAATACCAATAGTTCTCTCAGGAAATCCAGATCTAGACGATACCAATTTTCATCGTTCTCTCGTTCCTCCGGCGGAACTAAATGTAAGTAACTCGCGATTAACTTCAATTTTTCTTGACTGAAAATAAAATATTGTTAATTATTTTTTTAACACAAATATGTTATTATTGGTGAGGATTCTGGGGCACTCTGAGAGTAGCGTTTATTTACCTTAAGAAACCAAAGTGTTTGTATAAAGAATCTCTTGTGTCCACACTCGCAACGTTGGCCAGCGCAAAACTGCGAAGATCAGAGAACTTGGCAAAAACGACTTTCTGCAAAAGTTCAAAATTTCTCAGAAAGGTAAATAGGTTGTTAATTCCAAAGTCAGAAATCACTTTTCCAATGAATTCATCGTATAATTCGTAAAATTCGTAATTCACGTGGGGAATTGTCAGTAACCTTTAGATTTGATGTCTTGATTTTTATTGGTAAGTACCATTTTTTGACTAACCCCCCTTGACAACAATAGCGCTGCATTACCCCCCCCCCCCGTCCGAGTAACGTAGACTAAAATTCGATCAAAACAGGGGATACTGGGTGATTCTTGACGAAGCAGGGGAATAATGGAGAAATTAAATCTTTTAAGTAAAATTAATATATATAACATATTGCATTCAATATGAAAAACTTTAAATTTCAAAGATTTTCTGCCTCAGAGATGAATTTTAAACGCAAAAAGATAATTTTTTACCAAAAAGATGAAATTTCAACCAAATAGTTAGATTTTCAAGCCAAAAAAGACGATTTTTTAAAAAAGCTATTTTAATTTTCAACAAAAAAGTATATTTTCAAACAAGAGAGATGACTCTTCTACCATGAAATATGACTTTTCTACCATGGAAGATGAATTTTCAACTCAAAAGGTCGAATTGTTAAGGAAATAGTTGAATTTTCGGCTCAAAAAGATGAAATTTTCTACAAAACAATTTAATTTTCGACACACAATATGAATTTTGAACCAAAAAGTTCATTTTCAACCCAAAAAATTATGAATTTTCAACTTAAATGATACATCATCTACCAAAAAGAAATTAACTTTTAACAAAGTAGTTCAAATTCCAACCAGGTACTTGAAACCAACAAAAAAGTAGATTTTTCAGCGAAACAGTTGAATTCTGGACCAAACCCGATTAATCTTCAACCAAATAGTTGCATTTTCCACACGCAAAAAAAAGATAATTTTTCAAGGGAGGCTCTACCTTTTCGGGTGACAAAAAAAGCGATTTTTTTGCGATTTTTTGTTGGAGATAGGTTTATTTATTTTGTTACCAATGTTTTGACATTCAATTACCACATATTTCAAGAAGCTTTGATAATTTTTTGTGATAAAAGAGTCATAAACAAGCGCATTACAGCCAATCTACAAGTGATAAAAAAAAGCGTTTTGCGATGAGTAAAAATGCTCAAGTCTGGCTCATCTAAAATAAAAAAATCCAACGGCATTCGTTAATAGAAAGTTTTTGCCTAGAATTGAACGAAAATATATGTAAAAATATTTATTTTTCACAAAATGGCGAACTTTTGAAGTCATAAGTCAATTTTTCGCTAAAAAAAGCGGTCCTCTTTTGACCATAAAGAAACGATCGTTCAATCCCATTAGCGTCAAATCTTGAATAACTCATAAAAATTTGAAAGCGATCGGCAAAGCCGCTCTTGAGATATCTTACTCACCGACTTTGAAAACCTTGTTTTGATAAAAACGCATTTAAGTTTAAAAAGTTGAAATGGTATATCTCCGTAAATAAGGCTCGGATCTTTATGAAATTTGCAGAGAATACTTTTGAAATGTTATACTTTTGTAAAATGTAATAAAAAATCGATTTTTCAAAACCCAAAAAGGTAGGGGCCCCCTTACCTGGAAGATCAATTTTCTAAAAATGAAACAGTAGTTCAACTTTTAACCAAACAGATGAATTTTCAACAAAAAATGGGAATTTTAAATAAAAAAATTTAATTTTCAAACAAAAAAGATAAAACTTTCTATAAAACAGTTCAATTTTAAACTTAAATGACGAACCCAAATAAAAATGCTTCGACTGAGTTCTACTTGAATTGCCCCCAATCAAGACATGCTGAAGTCGAAACGTTTGACTTGAGCATGTCTCAGTTTTGAGACGCAGCCAGACTTCAATTTATGTCTTGGAGATAAGTTTTTATGCCTTGAAGGCATAAATTTATCTCTTGAGTCGAATTTTTATGACTCCAACACGTGCGGTTTATAAGTTTGAGCGTATACCTGCCCTAACAAAAAGGGTAATTCTAACAGTCATAAAAGCTAATCTTTGTTAATGGTTAAAACAATCT